>NC_081844.1:95309660-95609660 GCF_963259705.1 Myotis daubentonii | reverse complement strand
GGTCAGGCCCCGTGGCAAGAGGTTGCGCCCAGGTATGGACCCAGCTGGTTGCTACAGCAAAGCCCCTCAGGACGATGACTGAATGGGGAAGGCACTGCAGGACTAGGATACAGTTCCCTGAGGTCAAATCATGCTGTGGGGCATCATGTAGCCAGTGACGACCACACCAATACTTTCTAAAGACCAAAAAATGATCCGGAAATCACTGGTATAATTGAAAGAATGATTTGTGCCCCAATCTGCAGCACTTAGAAGGTAGCTGTATGATATATTCTATATCATTTACTTTGCTTAGATAATATACTTTTAAAGTTTGGGCTCATGTGCTAATTTTGATTACTAATCAGTTGATGAAGCTTTTTTTACCTTTAACATCAACCCTGACCTGAAGTGAGAGTTCTCAGGCTCAGGCAGGTGCACTTGGCCTCCAGACGCCCGAGGGAAGGTAGCATCATGCAGGGTACAAACCTTGCCCATTGCAGCCTGTGGACTAACCAACTCAGGAAATGGCTCTGACCCGCTGACCTCTTCTTAGTAATCACTGCTACTCTTCCAGGGCCAGCACTTTGTAGAGAGGGGTTCATCTCGCTGCTACAACACTCTAAGGCAGGCATTATTGACATTTGCATTTTACACAGGCGTTCCCCAAGGTATGATAAGTGAAGGAACTTTTCCAAGGCCACACAGGTCGGATGTGAGCCCAGCCTGGGAGGGTTCAGAGCCTGTACTCTGAGCCCTGGATGCCAATCAGTTTTGGACCCTTTACCGCCACCTTCAGGAAGGGCACAGGAACCCCACTCCTGGCTGATTTCCTCAGGCAGTGATTTATATCTGGTGTACACAGCCTGGTCTATACACGTGGCAGAGCCTACAACGTGGACACACTGCAGATGGGCCTCCCTGAAGGTGAGCCAGGTGCACGTGGCTGGGCTGTGATCTCCTGGGCCACTGACCTCGCTCACACTGAGCGCCGCACTGGCTGCCCTGGATGCTGGTGAATGGTGGTGCCCAAAGGAGCAGGCCGAGCCCCGGCCAGGGACTCGGTTTCCACCCCAGGTTCTGCCATGGCCCGAGGAATGCGGTCCCTTCTCTAGGGATCCATGAAGCCAAAGGACTCGTAAGGCCTCATATTCTGAGCATCTCAACTTCTCAATAAAATGCTCAGTGTTCAAAATGGCGGCCAGAAGCATTAAAAAGAAATTCCCCTTTTCCGTGGCAAAGGCTTGAGTTCTATTTTATCACTCCACAGGCTCCTTAATTGGTATTTTTATTCCGCTCAAAATAACCTTTTCAAAAGGCACCTGCAGACTAGCACACTGGCCTTTCTGTGGAGAGGATGCCTTCGCACTCTGTGGGGAGTTACCATTAGCAAGAATTACAGCAGATTGTGACAGGCCCCTGGGAGGACCGAAGCCACGGGAAAGCCACACAGCACAGCTAACCAAGGCCACGGGAAAGTCACAGAGCACGGCTAACCAAGAGACGCTGGACAAAACGACTCCACACCTCACAGAGACCATTGGCCGGGGGCGGGGGATGGGGTGGGGTGGGGGTGGGGGTGGTTTCTGTGACTCACCAGGCAACTCTTTGCGATTTTTTGATTATCCCTAACATGAATCACAAGGAAACCTTCAGGGGTGCGCTTGGCTACTTTGGCCAAGAACTGAGAAGAAAAACACTGACTTTTAACAACACATAATTTGTGTAAATAACTCAGGTTCCCATCCATCGGAGCTAGGGTTGCTGTAACAGATTACCTCGGGCTCAGTGGCTTTAAGATGACAGAACTGCATTCTCTATTTCAGCCTGCCCTCTGATCTCTCCAACAGAACAGTGGTCATGTAGTCTTTTAAGGTGGGGGGAAAAGAAGGGGATGGAAGCTCAGAGGCAGGGAAATGAAAAAGGGCAAGGAAGCAAAGTCAGGATTCTTTAAAGAAAAGGAACTCTGGTGAACATCCAACCCAGGAGTAGTAAAGAGTTTCTGGTGTCAACTCCAACTGATTGACTGATGGCAGTTTCTTGGGAGGGTTGTGTTAAGAAGGACTCTGAGGCTGTGTTTCTGAGCCCCAATGGGAGGAGCGCTGTATTAGTTCTGTGTGGCTGCTGTAATAAATTACCACAAATGTGGTGGGTCAAAACAATAGAAGTCTCACATCTCTCACAGTCCTGAAGGCCAGAAGCCTGGAATCAAGGAGTCAGCAGGGCCACGCTGCCTCTGAAGGCTCCAGGGGGGGATCCTTCCTTGCACCTTCCAGCTGCTGGTGACCCCTGGCGTTCCCTGGTTTATGGCGGCATCACTCCACTCTCTGCCTCTGTCTTTACATAGCTTCTTCCTGTGGTGTCTCTCTGTGTGTATATCTCCCTCTCCTCTTCCTCCGAAGGACACCAGTCATTGGGTTTAGGACTCCCTCTACATCCAGTATAAGATCATGTTGAGATCCTTAACTAATTCCTCAAAGACCCTTTTCCAAATAAGGTCACATTCTGAGGTTCTGTGTGGACCTGAATTTTGCGGGGACATTCAAACCAACCCAGGACAAGAACCACGATGGTTTAGTAAGCCTGACACAGGTTCAGGACTGGACAGGGGTAGGACCCATGTCTTCAATCTGCCACCCCATGTAGCCCATGCCCACAGCTTTACAGATGATAGAACTGAGGCCCAGAGAATAAAAGACTCTTGACCTGTGTCATATACAGGAGACCAGAATGAAGAAGAGACTGCAGAGGTGGGATAGGATGTAGGGGTGGGAGTGGGGTGAGGTGGGAGGGAGATGAAATCACTGTTCTAGTTGTGGGATAATAGAGAAGGGCATCTGTGCATTTGAAATCATTGTCCAAAGAGTATCTAGTTGTGGCAGAAAACCCCCACAAAAACAACCAAACAAAAAGAACACAAAAAACCCTGAGCTAATTAGAAAATTTAGGAGCCTTGGAAGAATTAATACCACTCTGAGGATCAGATTTGTTTGCCTTTTTTTTTTCTTCCCCAAATAAACAAGAGCTCCTCTCATTGGACAAAAGCCTTTCCAGACTGGTCCCAAAAGCATCCTGCGTACTTATGCCTGCTGGTTGCCATGGTGAATGATGCTGATCTGAAGAAATGAATAGTGTGAACGTTGGGGGCGGCAGTGGGATTACTCAGACGGTGGCGAGAGAGACATCAAGGAGAGCCCAGAGCAGAGGGGGAAAGGCATCATTCCCTTAGCTCGGGTCCACCCTGCCTCTGAAGGCTACGCTCTAACTGGCATCAGCACACAAGCATCAGGTAAGAGGGAAAACGGCTCTTCTTGGAAATGGAAATGGCTTTTCCTTTCCCACTCCGCTTGGAGGAGGGCCAGGCAATGGTAATATACATAGCTACTACGCACAGGGGGTGGAGGGGGGTGTGTGTTTCCAAACAGAAGCAGAGGAAGAAAAATTAAGGGAGGCAGATTTGGTCCTAAAAGCTGAGGATGCTGTTAGCATCTTGACAGAAAGCTCTTAAAAATGTCTGCTGTGGGGAACTCAGTCTGCAAAGACAGCCTGCTGCAGAGGGGAGGCAAACAGGGGAGAAGATTCACGACAAGAAACGGATTGCTAATCACCCCTGATGGAAGCGATTTACGAGGGCCATTGCCTCTATGTCCTTAGTCATGAATTAAGCTCTTTCACTGTGGTCGGAGGTGTATTTACAGGGATGTGTGGGGTGCTGGGTGGCGTGGAAGGGTGTGCATGAGAGGGAACGAATGTAGTCAGTCTCCTTCGCAATGACCTCCCCTGGAGGGATCCGAGCTCACACACCTGCTTCGTCCCTTTCATGCCCCATTTTCCTGGGAGGAAATTTCCAGCCACATAGGAAGAAATGATTCCCCTTCCTGAGCATTTCAGTTCACTGTCATCCTTAGAGAAGGAAAACAAGGACTGCATCTTTCTGCAGCTCACCCCCTCTGGGAACACGGGCAGGAAGACAGAAGGGGGGGGGGAGGGCAGGGAGGAGAGCAGCTCCTCCTGGAAGCCAGTCTGGCTTAATTTCCAATTCTAGTTAAAATAGGATTGTTTTCTGACTGTGTCACTACAACCTGAAACAAAACCGTCCATATTTCATGGGAGAGGAGGAGCAGAGGACAGAGCAGGGGGAGACCTATACGTCAACATACGCAGGTTGAATATGGCTGCCCCTGGATTTTCGATGAGGGGAAATTCAGTGAGGGGGAAATACGCAGAATGAAAAAGAAATGAAAAGGCTTGAGGATGGCGCTCCCTTCCCAAAGCCAGAGGGCTGGCAATCTGAAGACAGCTCGCTGGATTTGTCTGGTAAAACAGCAACGGGTCCTAGCACCAGCATCTCCTGTCGCAGTAACATTCTATTACTAAACCCAGCAACCTTGCTCTGAATATCCAGCAGTGAAGTGGCTTTGAGGCTGGTTCCTATTAGCTGAGTCACCTCAGATTGCTCATCTGTAGAATGGAAATCTAGCTCAGAGGGTGTGATGACGAATAAAGGGAACTTGTTACTGTAGGTTGAACAGCTAGCAAGAGCTGCGAGAGGGCAACGGCTTGCTAACTGATGGTTATTACCATTATTAACATTCATGGTCCCAGTAGTAATAAAGAGTAGCAGCTGTGCTGGTATGAGCAGCTGATTGTATTGATCTATGAAACTATTTCCTGGGTACCTTTGGCTTTGATAAAACAAACACAACGAGAGCAGAGGCTTTCGGGAGAAATGAGCCGCCCATGAGTGACAAAACAAATCTCTCGCCATGGGCAACAGAACTGGGAGGCAGAATGTTCTAGATGGTGGAGCTACCAGCACTTAGAGAAGATGCAAGAGGTCCAGAAGGGAAATTTAGGCGAAATACCTGCCTGGCTTGTAGGTCTCAGACCTGTGGTGACTAACGCAGGGACTCTGAGGTGGTCCTGATTCCTCCTTTCGTTGCCTTTTTTCTTCTTGTTTTTAAGGCTTGGGCACAACGTTGTAGGTAAAGGATCTGAGCCAGGGCAGGACGGGACTGGGGAATGTGGGCCCATCCTTTTCAGGTCTGAAGGCCACCAGCTTTGGCATGAGCGAGCCCTGATGGGACGCCTGTCCTGCCGTTGTTTAGCTATGCCTAGCTAGTAACGTTGCCTCTTGGCCTCCATTTTCTTTGTAAAATGGGGGTAATATTAGTCTCCATCTCGAATGCTCCATAAAGAGTGGCTGTGATGATCATAAATAATTTAGGGGAAGTCACTCTTCACTCTGATTCTGGTTGCAGGATCAGGATGGAAATCGAGGTGTGGAACCTTTCTTCTTCGAGAGCCATCGTTTCCTGGAAGCCCTTGGAGCCCTGCCAGGAGGACCACTACAATGTTATGTACAGGGCCAACTGGAACAACATCTTCACTGGCTACATTCGCAACAGCTTCCACTATGAGGAGAAGGTGCCTCGAACCGTCAGCAGGGTGGCCCTCGAGCACCTCGCCCCTTCCACTTTCTACTTCCTGTGCGTCAGCTGCAAGAAGATCACCTACCCCCACAAGCATCACTGCACCATGTTCTACACCCCGGATAAGAACCCGCTGGTTCCCAGAGGCTACCTGGTAAACCCCCAGCTCTCCCTGTGGGTCCTGTTGGCCATTCTGCTGGCCTGCTTCACAGCTGTGCTTGCTTTCATCTGCCTCCAGTACTGGTGCATCCGCTGCCATGTGCCACGCTGGTCTTACAGAGAGCCCCACCTAATGGAAGCCAATGGGTTGGTGAGATGGCCGCGGGACGGCCCGGCTCTCGATCAGGAGGAGGAAGACCAGCAGGGGGTCCCCCTGGTGGAAATGCCACGCAGAGATTCAGGAGCTGGAGTGGAACCGGAGGCCGAAGCCGCAGCCGACGCCGCAGCTGCAGCGGATGCAGATGCCGAAGACGACCCGGACGCCCCCGATGCAGGTGCCCCCCAGAGGGAGGGTGGTGGCCAACCTGGCATTCTGCCTCATTTTGAGGGGTGAGAGGTGGGGAGGAGGCAGCCCCCAATCTGTGGCATCAAGCCCTCCACACAGGAGTTCCTTTGTAAAAATGTGTCCATAGACTTTCCATGTCTCCCTGCAAATTCAGTGTTCTTGTGGATCACCTGGCTCAGCGACCACACTCCTCAAGCCGGAGGACTCACCCCATGCTGTGCTCCAGGAGAAGCATGGCCTCTCAGGGGGGCCCAGTGGGGGCTGGTGCAGTTAGAAATATAAAAACCTATTTTAACATGAAAACAAATGTGAATTCCTTACAATGTAGAAAGTGAAACGTGCATGACTTGACAAAACACAGGACTTCAGGGGAGCTGTGGAGGTGAAGACGGGCTCGCTGAGCTAGGCGGCCAGCTAGCTTCAGGCCGAAGCCCAGCCTCTGCTTTGGGGAGGCTGTTTTGGAAACGCGGACGAAGGCTCACCCCAGCCTGTTTTCCAACTTTCAGGCAATCACATACCACCTCGGACATTACTTTTGTTTCTTTTTTAAGCCAGATACCATCTTTACTGTTCTTAGCAAACAGTTTTAAATTGACGCATGTTTTAAAACTTAAACTTATTTTAAAAGGAAGCTGTACATGAATCCAAACATGAATACCGGCACCCTCCTGCCATAAAGAGAAGAGACATAAGGATAAATAGAACGAAAACAAAATAATAAATCTGACCTAGGTACTACTAGGCTCCAAGTTTAAAGCCTGCTTTCTATTCTTCGATAAAAGGGGAGATTAGTAAGCATTGAAGAACGAAAGACCTATTAGCACCAACATCGGGTCTGTCTCCTCGATATAACCAACGAGGTTTGAAAGAGAAGTGGAAAGGGAGGTGTTCTTACTTTGTGAGTCCCTGGGATTTAATGCTGTGGCTGTGAACCATCTAAAATGCTGTAAGTCGGAGCCGCGATGAGAACGTTGCCTGGACCAGACTGCCTGTTCCGGAGAAGACACCTCCCAGCACCGCCCTGAGCCCTTCTAAGCCTCACCTCTAGGTCCGACGGGGGGGAGCGCATCTGGGTCCACTACCCTTCCTAACCCAGGGCTCCCGGCCCAGAGGACCACCTTTCCTAACAAGGCCATGTTTATCCATTCGGGGTCAAAGGTGGCCATTTTATTTGTTGTTGACACACCTCACCACTTCAGTGGCATTCTTCAGTCCTCCCTTAACCCCCCGGGGTAAGAAGCGAATCTCCTCCATCCGTCACGATGGGCAGACTGTGAACGTTGCTCCCTGTCGTCACCATGAGGTGGAACTGGAACTTGAGGAGGGCAGCGGTGACGTCTGCTTCAATCTCTGTTACACCCCCAGCATGTAAAACCCAGCCCAGTGTCTGGCCTTTCCTGGAGGTTGAATAAATGTCTGTCCAACGCATGGCAGTGGACGGAAGGTCTAGCACAGGCACCACTGGGAATGTGTAGCGTCAGGATGGGTGCTTGTGAACAAAGCTGCTCAGTTCTAGCTCCAGTCAAAGCTTCCCCTTCTCAACTGCTTCCTGCCTGCGAACCCCTTAAATTGATAGAGCACAACCCCCAGAATCCCAGGACGATGCCACCTCGAATCAGCAGAGAAACAGGAAGCGAGGGCACACGCCAAGACGAGAAACCCCATGCATGCACTGCCCGCTCCCCTCCCCAAAACGTTCCCGCGCAGGATCCAGCCCCTGGCTGGAATTCACCCCCATCCCTGCTAGTTGTGAACTAATAAAGATGAATAAACTCACAGCCGTTTCCGCCTGGATCTCACTGCTGCCTCCTTTTCTCCACTCCTTGCTTTTCTCTTTCGGGGAATACTTTTCTATTTGCTTTTGCTCACTAGCCCCTTTAGAGGTAGGACCCGGTAAGACGACTCACCTTGGACCCATAGAGGTAATAAGGCTGGACGTTGGCGGGTTTATCTCTCTGCGGTTCTTGGGTGAAAGGAATGGCAGTTCGGACAAAACTAGGAGAGGAAAGATGGGGCAGGCGTTAACCGAGTCCTGATATTCTTCGGGGGACGTGATGTAGTGGGAGCCCTTCCTGACCAGGTGCAACCACACCGCTTCTCAAGTGGGTGCCTCCGACATACTCCCATCCAACCACTGCCTCCTCCCCAAAGATGGGCAAGTTGAGGTCCAGACTCACAGGCTTGATGTGGGGCCTGTGGCTGCTCGTGACAGTGGGCTGGGCCAGAGAATGGCCTTCTCCAGGGCCCCACCTCTCCACCACCCCACCCCCATGTTGGGTTTCCACAGAGCAGGGTTCTGCAAACTCTTTCTATAAAGGCCCAGGCAGCAAATATTTTCAGCTTTGCCAGCCAGATGGTCTCTGCCGCAAATAAATCCGCTCTGCTGGTCGCAGGAAAGCTCCCGTAAACAACAGTAAATGAACGAGCGTGGCCGAGTTCCTATGAATTTCAAATACTTTCCACTTGCCAACACATGAGGATTCTTCTTTGGATTCCCCGTCTCCCTCACCATTTGAAAACATCAATACCATTCTTAGCTCATGGGCTGTACAAAAATAGCGGGGAACTGGTTGTGGCGTGTGGGCCAGGGTTTGTAGACTTTTGCTCAAGAAGATTAAAGGTCCCAAATCTTCAGAGAACAGGAAGTGCGTCTTGCTAAGTGTGTGGGTTCAGGAGCATGGGTGGATTCCTCCCAGACTTCCCAGTCACTCAGCACATGCTTACTGAACGCTGGTCCTGAGGATACTGAGAGGACCTGTGCCCAGTTTTGCTCATCCTTACGTACTTATTTTGAAGTGAATACCTCTCACCGCTTCCACCAGGTTTTGAACCTCTGTGGGGATAAGGGATCAGGTCTTGTTTCTACCTTGGTGCCTGGCCCAGGGCTGAGGTCACCTGCAGGAGACATGCTCCACTTTGCCGTGCATGTGTGTGCTCTGCACACATATGCCTGTTTGCACACATACATTCCCATATGTCCTCACAAAAGTACCATCTGATCATGTCACTTCCCTTCCTTAAAGGTTCATAAATGCTCGATCCTAATGTGGTCTGCAGAGCAGTTCAATCTGGTCCTGCTTCCTCCTGCATCCTGCCGCATCTTTCATGGCACCACTCCCCATCCCACCTGCTCCACCCTTACCAGCTCCCTGGCTCCTTAGAAACTTTGCCTGGAATACTCTTCTGCCTTTTTGCTTTATTTTTGCCTTCTCATCCTCTGCACTGCAACTCAAGCATGCCTGCTCAGAGGAGGAAGCCTCTCCTGAGGTGTGCATGGCTCCCCGGACTAGATCAGGTGGGGCTGTTCTCTCGTGGCTCCGTGGGGTTTCTTCCATCTCCACGTTCACCGCTTATCATAACACATTTACTGTGTGATACAGCATTTCACAGGCTGTGTGATTATTTGATCTGGCTCCAAGAGGCAGGAAGGCATCAGCTCCGAGCCTGCACCCAGGAGGGGCCCTGTGAGATGCCTGCGGCAGGGACGAGCGGACCCCTGGGCTGGGCCTGGTTTGGAGGAGGCAGCTGGCTGCTCCCTGGGCCCCAGCTCGCCCCGCCCCCTCCGACAGGGACTCCTTACCGGTTGGTGGACCCGTTGTAGCAGTAGTTGGGGAGGAAGTCGAAGTTCAGCTCCCAGAAGACGTGCAGGGTGATGCGGCCGTAGGGGGCGGACACGTTGTGGTTGGCCTCCCGGAACATGGCGTCGAAGCTATCCAGGGTCATGTGCTTGCACAGCAGCCGGTGCGTGAGCCGGTTGATCTCCAGCAGCCACTCCAGCTCCTGGCCGAGAGAGAACCGCAGCTGCTGAGGACGCACACATACCTTTCAGGTGTGCACCACTTGGTCTGAGCCATTCCTGTCACAGGCGAGAGCCCCTCACACCACCTCCCAACTGCCGGCACGGGGACCAGGACCCCAGCAGTGGCATGTGACAATGTTCCCTTGTTCTGAGGGGAAGGAATTGATTGACAGCTGTTGCCCAACCTGCATGCCTGTCCCAGGAAGGGGACCAGGTCACGTGCAAAGGCCTGTCTGCTCCCCTCTGGGTACAAAGCATGCCTGCTTGCTCTCCAGATTCCATCTGTGAGAAAAAGCCTGTAGCTCAAGGTCACAGGTAACATAAAAGGAAGCTGTGACGGGCTGTCACCAGAGGCTACATGTCTGCCCTGCACTAAGCAAGCACACTAGGTGCTTATGATTAGGTCAGATCACACAAAGCTACTGATATTTTAGGTCAAACACCATCAAATATGAGTAATTTCATAGGGTTCAACCTAATATGTGCCAAACAGTATTTTAAGCACTTTATATGTGTTAATGCATTTAATGCTCAACCCCCCTATGAAGTTAGTATTATTGCTGCCTCACTTTGCACATATAGAAACTGAAGCTTTGAGAAGTGAAGTAACTTAGCTTCAAATCCGGGAAGCTGGGCTGCAAAGTCCACATTCTTAACCCTGTGAGACACCTATAGGGATTCTGAAAACAGCTGGGAGCAGATTGTCCCCTACTTTGGGCTGTAGGTGCCTCAGTCACACAGGTGTGGCTGCAAGCTGTGGATGAGCAACCTGCTGTTGGCCACAATGACCAGGGACCTGAGTGAGCTGTGGGCCGACTGTTGGAATCCCACCTTTGGGCAGAGAATAGGAGCAGGGGGGATACTACCCAGACACAGCAGGGCACTGCATTTGCTGAGGAGTGGAAGGGGAGTGAACCCTTCGGGCTCATTTAGTCCCTTATCACATTGCCACTGGAAAGCATCAGAGCACAGTCTCATGCTGAGAGAGAGAGAGAAGGTCGCCTCCACTTCCCTTCACAGAGGGGAAACTGAGACTCAGCGGGTGAAGTAACTTGCCCAAGGTCACACAGGACATATGTAACGGGGCTTAGGATGTGAATCCAGGTCTTCAGACTCCAAATCGTGTGTGTTTGGCCCCTGTGACACAGATAGCTGCCTGGAGTAAAGAAATCATGGCTAAGAAAGCCCTCTGAAAATACAGACGGTCTTAAAACATAAAAGCAAAGAGAACATCAGAAGCGCAGTTCACCAGAGTGCAGCCCGGAGGTGGGACAGTAGATGCAGTTTAATTGTCTGTGGTCTCAAGAGGCAGCCCCACAGCAGCGACTCTATTTCGTTGTTATCGGCCACAAGGCCCCCTGAACCCCGGTCGGGGTCCCGCGTGTGGTCAGGTGGAGGCCCCAGGCCACGCCTCCCATCGTGGAGCTTAGCCACTCTGAAACTCAGATTCTGTGGCTCTAAACTGGGGGCACAGACCTGGATCGCAGCTTGCGAATGTAAATGGCTGCAGGTCAGGTAAGTGGGACAAGCAGGGCAGGAGGGAGTCGTGGGGCTGGGTTGTCTGTGGCAAATCGGAGCGCCCAGCCCAGAGAAAGGCGAAGCTGCTAAACTCCATCTGATTGTGGCGTCGGAAAGGGGCTGAGTGAGAGCAGATCCTGCCACTTCTCAAAAATAGGTCAACATCTGGATTCCAATTCTGGAGTGGCAGCTGGAAGAGTAAGAGTCCAGTCCCTGTGCAGGAGAGCCAACACAGATCAGCTCTCCGCTTCTTCTCTTGGCCCAGCTAGCTGGACCTCATTGGTTTCGATTCACTTGGGATGGGTAAAAAAACACCAAAATAACAATAAAAAGAGTAAACGCTAAGGAGTACATTTCTGAGATCCACGAGTTGTCCCACTATGGGGAAGATAGCTGCAGATAGGAAAGCGGGGAACCACTCCTGTCCTGCTGTTCTGTGCTCTTCACGGTCTCAGGAATGAGTGTCAGTGTTGACAAGGGAGACCAGGAGAGAGAAGTGGGGGCTGCTGGAAGTGGAGGTCCAGCGCCTGCCGTGCAGCAGCACAAGGGTGTTTCTTTGTGACGTAATCCCAACTGTGGTCTTGCATCAGCCGTATTCTCCCTGCTTCCCTCAGGAGGGCCCCTGCCTGTGGGACAGAAGCAGGGCTCGGTGCAGAGGGTTTAAAAGGCACGTGAGTGGTTCAGGCACCTTCAGAGAGGATGTCAGCATCCCACAGTACAGTCGGTTTACTGAGGAAATAAAATACCCAAAAGGGCAATTCTGTGAAGTATGGGAAGAACTCTTCAAGGGCAACCAGAAACCCGAGTGTCAGCCACATGGGCCTGGTGACCAGCTCTGTGGCTCCAGGGAGGCAAGAAGATCTGGATTCTTGAACCCAGGGTCAGTGAGAGCTGGTAGGTCAGATCCATGAATGATGGTCCGGGTAGCTGGCAGCAAACTGACAGCACAGTCCAGCTGCCGGGCACATCTAGGCAATGGTTACCAGCTGGGAGGGCTGGGTTGGTGCTGCCAGAGCTTCTGCACATTTACTTGTGTTCTTCCACATTTTTAATGTTGGCTCAAAATTTCAAATATGCTCTGCAGCCTCAGGCTGCCAGCTCTCAGCTGCAGTGTTGTTGTTTTGTTTTTTTAAAAAAACGCACATTTGTATTGATTTCAGAGAGGAAGGGAGGATAGATAGAAACAATAATGATGAGAGAGAATCATTGATCTGCTGCCTCCTACATGCCCCAGGATCGAGCCTGCAACCTGGGCATGTGCCCTGACCAGGAATCGAACCGTGACCTCCTGGTTTCTAGGTCAATGCTCAATCACTGAGCCACACTGGCACTGGCCGGGGTCAGCTTCAGCTTTTCACAGCTCTCTTGGAGCATCGATTTACCGAGCTGCGTAGGATGGTGACTGACAGGCAATGTTTGCAGCCTCCCCACTCGGAATCAGGCTGCCTTCCCATCTCAGATAGGAGTTTCTAGGTGGAGGGAAGGGCTGAGGCCAGCGCATTCCTGGGTTTGTTTTTTAGAAGAGGCAGAAGCCTCTCAGCGGAGGTGAGGGGGGCCTCCTGACCCCATAGGGGGGAGCGTCCCTGGGGCCTCCTCTTCAAGGGCTTCAGGGGCAGTGGCTGCTCTCCTGGGGGCCATCATCCTCACCCGGTCAACACCGGCTTTCATGCTTGTTTTGTTTTCGGCTCAAAGAGCAGTCAGTGCCTTTCAAGGGCTGGGCCATGCACTCCCACGAACACCCCAAACCAGTTTTCCCACCCGATACGCTCATTCATTACTGGAAAACTGGAAGATACAGATAGATTTTTTTTTAAAAAAAGATGAAAACAAAAGTCCTACTACTTGGAGATAATCACTGCTAACATTTTGGCATAAACAAAGAAAAATCTATTTCTTAAAATAAATGTCCTGGAAGGAGGCGTGCTACATGACAGTCTCTTCCCGTAAGGGACCTGGGCTGAGGTGGGCAGCTGGATCAAGTCCTCTTAGGAAATGTTGTTGAAAATTCACCCCGAGAACATTTCACTGCAGCTCCAGATCCCTGTGTTCCTCTCCTCTGTTTTTCCCCACAGGCCTATTTATTTATTAAGTGCAATGAACTATGCAAGCTCTTTCCAGACTGGCTCGTTTTGTTCTTGAAACAACACCATGAGGTGAATGCTAATCTTTCCGTCACAGTGTAGGTAGGGAAACAGGCTTATAGAAGATAAATAACTTGCCAAGATCACCCAGCCAGTAAGAGGCAGGGTCAGGACTGCACCCACTGGGTTTTCTGACTCTGGAGCTCTACTTTTTAAAAAAGTCCTTTGTCCACTTAAAAACAAGCAAACACCTTTCTATTTGGAAATAATTTTAGACTTACACAAAAGTGAAAACAGCAGAGTTCCTGCATACCCCTGACCCGGTTTAACCAACGTTAACCTCTTACATAACCATGGCATGATTATCAAAAGTAGGAAATTAACGTCGGCACAATGCTATTAACTCAACGACAGACCTTACTTGAATTTCCGCAGTTTGTCCACAAAGGTGCTTTTTGTTGCTCTGGAATTCAATCAGGACCCACTCTGCATTTAGTCTTTTCCAATCTCTAGTAGTTTCCAGTCTCTCTTTGCTTTTTATGATCTGCATGCTTTTGAAAAGTATTGTTCCCTATGTGTGTGTGTGTGTTTCTTTTGAGGGACTGTTTTCGATTTGGGTGTATGTGGTTTTTCTCATGATTAGATTGAGATTATGCATTTTGGAAAGAATACCACAGAAAAATACATATCAGGAGACACATGAATATATCTTATTACTTACTACCTTTGATGCCTGGGTAAGAGGGTGTCTGCTAAGTCTCCCCATTGTGAACTTACTATTCTTCTATTTGGAGCAAATAAATGTCTTGAAGGAGATAATTTGATATTATTATGCAAGTATTCTGTTTCTTTCCAAAGTTATTTTGGGGGTAATTTTTTTATTATGGGAAAATGTACATAACATAAAATGTACCTTTTTAAGCATTTTTAAATGTACGGTTCTGTGGCATTAAATACCTACCTTCACATTATTGTGCAACCATCACTACCATCCATCTCCAGAACTTCTTAATCTTCCTCAACAGAAACTCCATACCCATTAATCACTAAAGCTCCTTCCCCACAATCACTCCCCTACTTTCTGTCTCCATGAATTTGGCTACTCTGGGAATCTCCTAATAAGAGGAATCGTAATATGTTTTTCTTAAAGTTCTGTCCACTGCCCTGGCAGATGTGGCTCAGTGGGTTGGGTGTCATCTTGTGCACTGAAAGGTGCCGGTTTGATTCCAGGTCAGAGCACATGCCTGGGTTGTAAGCTTGATCCCCAATAGGGTGCGTGCAGGAGGCAGCCGATCAATGTTTGGCACTCTCTCTCCCAAAAATAAATCGATAAAAAAATCTTAAAAAAAAATTCTGCCCACTAATTTTAGCATCCATGTAGTGATCTAATGGTGACTTCATTCTTTCTACTCATCTGCTTTTGAAAGCATTAAAGCCTTCCTTTGATTCACTTAAAGACTGACTGATCAATCAAGCTTACTCTAATTCTTGGAAAGAATTAATATAGAGAAGTTCAAAAGCTGTTTAATACGAGAAGGAAGGTCCATGCTTATGCATCAGGATCGATTATATAATTTGCAGGTTCCCTGGCAAATGAAAATGTGGGGACCTTCGTTAAAAAACTATTAAGAGCCCTGGCTGGTTTGGCTCAGTGGGTGGAGCGTCGGCCTGCGGACTGGGGGGTCCCGGGTTCGATTCCGGTCAAGGGCATGTGCCTTGGTTGTGGGAGCATCTTAGTGGAGGGTGTACAGGGGGCAGCTGGTCGATGTTTCTCTCTCATTGACGTTTCTGGCTCTCTGTCCCTCTCCCTTCCACTCTGTGAAAAATCAATAAAATACATTTTAAAAAAAAACTATTAAGAATTTTAAGACAGCAAGAGCAGAGCATTAAACCCAGCACAGAGCCCCAGGCAATCAGGAGAGTAAGATTATTTTCATTCTTAAGTCTATTTTTCTTGCTCTATTCAGATAGGAAGGAAACTTGCTGCCCTCTATAACTGGCCCAGTACTAAGCTCACAACAACATCCAGCTAGAATCCCAGATCGTCCCATCTCTTACCACTATGGAGGTCAGGTCCTCACTCTCAAAGCGGCTGATGGCCTGGTCCAAGGATTTGTACATGGCGGCAGAGATGCGCTGAGTAATGAGTCTGTTCAGGTCAATTGATCTACCCAGGAGCTGGACAGGAGAAATAGAGAAAGAGAGAGAGAAGTTACTTAAGATTTGCATAGACACATGACAATGAAATGCAATGCACTGACAGGAACTTGGATTAAAAGTATAAAGGTCATAACTGGGACAAATGGGGACTCTGTAGAAAAGAGTATTGTTCAATTTCCCGAGTATGACAATTCTATTTTCATTTCGAGAGAATGTCATTGTTCTTAGGAGATAGGTGCTGAGGTGTTCAGGGGTGAAGTCTCATGATATATGCAACTTATTCTCAAATGGTTAAGAAAAAAAAGTATATTCTTTTTTTTTAATATATATACTTTTATTTCAGAGAGAGGAAGGGAGAAGGAACATCGATGATGAGAGAGAATCATTGATCAGCTGCCTCCTGCATGCCCCCTAACAGGGAATCAAACCTCCACCTCCTGGTTTATGGGTCGATGCTCAACCACTGAGGTGCACTGGCTGGGCAAATAGTATATTCTTTAAAATATACATTTCCATATACTATTTATATTTATACATAAATATATTTTATATATTTGCTGCATTTGTGGGAGAAAACATATACATGAGAAAGAGAAAGTGGTAAAACATTAATAATGAATCTGTTTATAAAGAATACTAGGGGCCCGGTGCACGAAATTCGTGCACTGGGTGTGTGTGGGGGGGGAGTGTCCCTCAGCCCAGCCTGCCCCCTCTCACATACTGGGAGCCCTCAGGCGTTGACCCCCATCACCCTCCAATCGCAGGATCGGCCCCTTGCCCAGGCCTGACGCCTCTGGCCTAGGCGTCCGGCTCGGGCAGCGGGGACCCGCAGCTGCAGCGGCCCCGCGATCGTGGGCTCCGCTTTAGGCCCAGGCAAGGGACCCCTAGCTCCTGGGACTGCCAGCTTCGACCGTGCCCAGCTCCCATCGCTGGCTCCACCCCTACTTCCTGCTATCACTGGCCAGGGCAGCAAAGGCACCTGATTCTCCGAT
This sequence comes from Myotis daubentonii, assembly GCF_963259705.1. NCBI lineage: Eukaryota > Metazoa > Chordata > Mammalia > Chiroptera > Vespertilionidae > Myotis > Myotis daubentonii. Next base: position 95,593,194 of record NC_081844.1, on the reverse strand, counting down.
CATGGCTGGGGGGCAGGGCAAAGGCGGCCCCAGGGCCGCCTTTGCCCTGGCCCCCAGCTCTTAGCTCCCCCCTGGGTTTCTGATCACTGTCAGTGGCAGGGGGCTTCTTCCTGCTTTCCCTTTCGCCTCCCTGCATTGTGCCTACATATGCAAATTAACCGCCATCTTGTTGGCAGTTAACTGCCAATCTTAGTTAGCAGTTAATTTGCATATAGCCCTGATTAGCCAATGAAAAGGGTAGCTCGTACGCCAATTACCATTTTTCTCTTTTATTAGTGTTGATATGTGCTCATCGTTCAAGTTTCCTGTAGTTTTGAAATATAAAATGCTGAGGGAAAATACAATTTATTCATACTGCAGGACAGGCTCTGGCATCCGTGCAATGCTAACATCCTAAATTAGCCTTGAGTTCCTTCCTGAATCTGCCCTGTGCCCCAATTCACAGTCACCGGGAATAGCCACCCCTCAGCATTTAAATTCATCCCCCCAAAGGGCCGTTGTGTGCCTCTGTGGGGATGAACTTAAAAGCAGGAGCATGAAGGGCTGGTTACAGAACGGAACATGTAGCTTACAATAATTTCTACTGGGGAACACAGGGGCAACCCTGCAGATGCTATGGAGAGAGCAGTAAACATTTATTGACCACCTGCTCTGTGCCCTGCACTTTGCTAGATACCCAAGGATTATTCTTAACCATTTAATTTTTTCTACTTGTCTTCTGGGGTGAATTTTCTAACTGACAAGGGCCCCTTAAAGCCACAATGTGCACACATAAAGCCCTCAGTATTAAACACCCTGTGGCTAACTCTGCTGCATCAGTAAGTGACAGTCATAATTCTCTGTTGTCGGCAGAGGAGAAAAATGTTCTTTTTCCTGTTACAATTCTCCATTTCCCTTGCATTTCTCATAGCAACGGGAATGTCAGGGTTTCTAAGGAACCCTTTTCCTCTTCATCTAGACCAGCAGTTCATAACCTGTGGGTTGCGACCCCTTTGGGGGTCAAACGACCCTTTCACAGGGGTCGCCTAAGACCACCGGAAAACACATACATAATTACATATTGTTTTTGTGATTAATCACTATGCTTTAATTATGTTCAATTTGTAACAATGAAAATACATCCTGCATATCAGATATTTACATTACGATTCATTAACAGTAGCAAAACTACAGCTATGAAGTAGCAACGAAAATAATTTTATGGCTGGGGGTCACCACGACATGAGGAACTGTATTAAAGGGTCGCGGCATTAGGAAGGTTGAGAACCACTGATCTAAGCCATCCCCAGTGGAGGCTCGGCCCCCTTCACCTCAGTCTTTTCCACAAACGCCATGGACCACATGAAAAGCATGCAGAGGCCACAGCGGTAAGGCCCAAATCTCCCAAGAGATTTCAAGACCCCTCTCTACTCTCACTCTCCAGGCAATCAGGAGGTGGCTGCCAGCAGGGCATAGGAGCAGGGAGCAGTCCTCTGGGGCAGCTCTTATTTTGTCTCCCTTGTTCCGTTAACATTTTTAAGCAGGAATATGTGTCTGAGCTCCTGACAGCATTTCCTCTACACTGGGGGGGTCAAGTGTTCACAGAAACTAACCCCACAAAAATAAACCATAATTTCTACCCTGGGTTTAGCCTGACATGCTGTGTTTGTTTCAAAAGCCCGAAGCTCTCCGTCACTCAGGCTAGCATCTGAGCCTTGCAGGGACACATTTACCCACTGCTGAGCAGCAGTCCCAACGCAAGGAAGTGGGCCGCAGCTTAGGACGGGAAGACAGAGGCTTTGGTGGCCACTGCTCCCCAGGGGTGAGCTGCAGATGAGCGGAGAGCCTGGAACTTGGACCAGAGGAGGCCCCGTGCCTTTGCACGGTTTGTGGACTCTGAGGCTGTGTCACACCTATCTTAGACGTCCACACGGGGCAATGTGCAGACAGCACAGCCCTGATTTCTGACCTCCATGCTACCCTCACAGCTACTCTCTCAGCCTGTTCCATTTCCACTGTGGGTTCCGTCCCCTATTACCTGGACGTGTCTCTGTTTCAGCAGCGTCTCGTAGCGGTTGGACGGCGGGTACGGAATGATGACTCCATAGTTCTTACATTCGGCTCTAAAACGTTTATCCAACAGGACACTGGAAGGGATGAGAGTTAAATGAGGCCAGCCAACGTGACAGCGAATCGTTTTCAACTGCCCCGCCACGTCTGCTTTAGACCAGGATCTACCCATAAAGCACTGTCTTATGCATTTTAAGTATAATTTCCTTTCCGTTTTAGAGCAAAGTCCTTCAAATTTCTTTTCAGCCAGAAGAGGTCAATATGTGAACGAGAATGTCTAACTTAAAGACTGGCAACACAGAAGTTGAATGACTTTCCTCTTTCATTCACTGACCAAAAAATCAACAACAGCAATAACAACAAAATGGAGTGCATGCTTGTCATATCCCAGATCCTTGCTTGGGACAGACAGTTCCCAACAGGAAACATGCTAAGCACTAGGGATACAAAGTTCCGGTCCCCTGGAAGTCTATGTTCTAGTGAAGAGAGACTGAAACTGAAAAAGTAGGCAGAGGAATAAGATCATTTCAAATAGTGTACGTCTGCATGGCATTCATTATGTATCAGGTGTGCACACGCACTCATACAGTCGCTTTTCCTCTCACATCCATGAGTTGGAAGTACCATTACCATCTTTCACACTGAAGCACACACTGCAGAGTCATAAGTGCTCTGAAAACAATAAAACAGGACCATCTGGTATGAGGAGGTCAGAGAAAGCCTCCCTGGAGAGGTTTTGTTCGACAGAGACCTACATGCAAAAAATGGCCAGATCTGGGGGAAGAATCCCTCAGGCACAATGAGCCTGGGATGTCTGAGAAAAGGAAAGATGGCCAGTGTGGATACAGGGCAGGGCCTGGTGGAGATCATGGTGCAAAAATGAACTTATAAGGTTAGTCCAGGGGCCAGGTCACGTGGGACTACCTAAGCCACTGGAAAGAGGTTAGATGCTCTCCAGATGTAACTGGATGTCATGGAAAGGAAGCCATGAAGCAGGACAGTGACCCAATCTAAATGCACACCCTCCAGTACAGAGAGCAGCCACCCGCCCCATGAGCCTGCTGAGCACCTGAGATGCGGTGGGTCCACGTGGAGATGCACTATGAGTATAAACTACATTCTAGATTTTGAAGACTTAGACAAAAAAAAAACTATTTCTAGTAATATTTAATTGTTACATGTTGAAATTATAGTATTTTAGATATATTGGATTACATATTACATGAAATATACTGCTGAATTACTTTTGCCTATTTTTCCTTTTTTAAATATGGCAACTAAAATTTTAAAAATTACATTTGTGGCTCACATGTATAATTGCATTATATTTCTTCTCTCTTAAGATTTTTAATTGTTTTCTTTTTAGAGAAAGAGAGAGAAGGAAGAGGGAGAGACAAACATCATCGATCCACTGCCTCCTGCATGATCCCTACCAGGGATCTAGACTCTAACCTGGGCATGTGCCCTGACTGGCAACCTTTTGGTGCACGGGATAATGCCCAACCAACCTCATGGGCCAGGGCTCATTGGATTCTATTTCTAATGGTCAGCACTGATCTAGATCATTCTCTCCCTTCTGTGCTTTCTAACTCTTCCAACATCTCTCCATCTTTGTCATGCAGTTTGCTCCCTCTTGTGGTCTGTGGAGATCTTTACATGTACTAATTCACCTTAATCCTCTCTCAACAGCCTCTTGAACTTTCCAAGTAATGCATACAATATGTTAGTTTCAGGTGTACAACATAGTGATTTGACATTTCTATACTTTGAGAAATTATCATCATGATAAGTCTAATAATTATGTCACCCTACAGAGGTGCTACTATGTTATTGATTATATTCCCTATGCTGTACACTACATCTCCATGGCTTATTTATTTTATAACTGGAAGTTTGTACCTCTTATTAAACTTGACCCTTTTCATCCATCTATCCACCCCTCCCCTCTGGCAACCATTAGTTTGCTCTCTGTGTCTGTGAATTTGTTTCTCTTTTTGTTTTGTTCGTGTGTTCTGTTTTTCAGATCCCACACATAAGTGACATCATGTAGTAGCTGGCATGCTATTGTTACTATACTTCTGCCACAGGCACTTTGGACAAGTAGTTCCTTTTCTCTGCATCCTCCTGTCTTCCTTCATCTAGTTTTACTTTACTCCTATCACCTTCAGAAATGAACTCAAATGTACCTTTCTCAGGCTAGCCTTTCCAGCTCCCCACTCAAAGACTAGTTCAGGTTTAACTGTCATATATTCCTATGAACTTCTCATTCATAGGGAGCGTGTAACTTCCCTTGTCACTGTGCATTCACTAGTTTTTTATTAATGTCTGTCTTCCCCAGACATATCTATTTTCCTCTCCTACATTTTAGCACCCAGTCCAGACCCATGGAAGCATTTAGGTTTCCTTACGTGCTAATGAAGGAAGGTTTTGCAGCAGCAAACCCCAGGTTCTCTTACCTGCCGGCCATGGCTTTGTAGTAAGCGAAGATCTGATCCGCCAGCTTATAGACAAACTGATCAAAACACAGGTTCACCTGGCGAAGAGGAAGCAGAACGTGTCAGTGGTGTCTGTCCAGCTTTACCACAGAGACTTGGGCAACTCAAAGAGGGCAGTGGGCAGGTCTGCCTGAAGCTGTGGGGCGAGAGGCTTTGAAGGAAAAAGAAAAAAGATTACATGGCCAAGTCAACTTTGGGAAACCTTGTTCCTTGTTCTGAAGGTCCTCAGTGAGGCACAGAGAAGACAAAGTTCAAAAAGCTGTTGAGAAACCGCCCTCCCCACCAGTCCCCTCCTTGGTGTTACAAGGGGCCGGCCCAAGGGGGACATCACAGACAGGTCTTCATGTCCTGTAATGACTCATGTCGGCCTCCCATGGCCACCTCTCATGACAGGCTTTCTTGTCTTTTCCTTTCACTGTACTTAACCTTGCTTTGCAAATAAAGAGGTGGACGGTCATCAGAAGTTTAAACACTCACAAAAATACAATGCTTAAAAGTCTTTGATTTTCAGCGAACAAGGGGCTGTCTTGCCATGTCAATGTTTCATCTCATTGGTGATGCTCAGGTGGGAAGGAAGTTCACATCAGATACAGAGGATCAAATCCCAATCCTCCAATCCAGCAAGAGCAGGAAATGGCTGAGGGTGAAATTTCAAAGGGGAGTGGCAGTATAATGTCAAAGGAAACAGTTCATATTTAGGTAATTCATCTTTGATTCTTTTCTTACCAAATTCTCAACTCTGTATTCAAAGAGCTTTCAAAATGCCTTTTGTTTTACACCCCAGGTGGCATATACAGTGCTGGCCTCATATGCAGGTAACCAAGGCATCCGACCTGGACTTGAACTTCAAGGGTGTTCGTTGGTTCTCCTTTAGGCAAAGAGCCTGCAGGGTCCAGGTGGGGGTGCCCACTCATACCCTATGATCCTCCTCTTGAACCAGCTTTGAGCATCCTTGCCCAAGTGGCTCAAGCCCCTTCCAGGCTCTGCATGCTCTTTTCCCTGAGTTTAACCTTGAGGGTGAACTATACTGTAGGTATGTGCACCCCCAGGGCTGGCCAAGAGGCCATTTTTTGTGGCCATGGTGGTAGATGAAGCTTGGGTATCCATATACATATACATGAGGTCCTTCAGGGTGGGAAACAGGGTTTGGGGATGGGAAGAGAAAGGGGTCAGGAGACACAGAAGACTGTATTTCAACTCCCATAGAAATGAGAGGATCTAGAAAGAAAGCAGCAGCTCTATTAGCTTTTCTTTGGAATACATAAACTTTCAAACAAATCTGGTGGCACTGCATACCCTAAAACATTCAAGTCTTTCCTTTATAAATAAGAATGCCCTATATTTGTATGACAATTTTACCAAATGGCCTTCGTTCCATGTTTATAGAATCTCACATGCTTAAGTGGAACAGAGACTATCATCCAACTTCAGAAGGTAAAACTACGTCATTAGTCCCTTTGATCTCATGTTTCTGCCCCTTGCTGGCCCATGGAAGGACTGCACTTCCTTGCTCCTCTTTGAAAGGAGGCACAGCCACGTGACTTGCTTTGACCAATGGCCTGTGTCACTTTCAGGTGGAAGCTTTAAGATCAAAGTATCAGAATGTGATTCACCCTAACCCTTCCCCCTGCAACTAATAAATATTCCAGATGGGTCCCACACTGAAGACTACATAGAATAGAGGCCCCAGCCAACCCATACTAGAGAAATAAACCTTTGGTTTCAAGCTACTAAGACTTTGGGATTGGTTGCTACTGCATCACAACCTAGCTTATCCTGACCATTACAGAAATAAACCCTCTCTAGTAAACAGCTTTACCAATTGAAAAGATGGCTATGTCAGTCCTATCAGTACTATACAGAGACTCTGTGACCTTGGGGTAATGACACCTGACCCCTTGACATCTTAGATTTATTATCTGTCAAATAGGTGGTAGCACAGATTTTTTTTAAAACTGTTGTAAAGATTACTTAAAATGTTTATATAGTGCTTAGCACTATGCCTGGCAAATGGTAAATACATAATAATTGATAGGTATATTACTGTTGTTTTTATTAGCCAAGTAATCAAACCATAAAAGACCCATTGGAAAATTAATTTTACCCAAGCAGTCCTATCATGTCCCATCCCTTGAAAAAGAAAGACTTCATCCTGGTCTAGGTCCTTTAAGGCAACCACTATGTTTATGAAGAGCACTCTCTGGAACCAGTCACTGATTCCATGCTATGGTCTCCTCCAAATTCATATGTTGAGATCCTAACCCCCAAGACTGATGGTATCAAGAGGTGGGGCCTTTGTGGGGGGCGGGGAGGGTTAGGCCATGAGGGTGCAGCCCCCATGAATGGGATTGGTGCTCTTACAAAAAGACCCCGAGAGCTTCCTCTGGGCTTCCACCTCATGAGGACATGGTGAGAAGTCTGTGACCCAGAAGAGCACCCTCACCCGCCCACGCTGGCACCCTGGTCTCGGACTTTCAGCTCCAGAACAGTGAGAAACACGTGTCTATGGTTTATGAGCCACCCAGCCTGTGATACTGTTACAATTGGAACGGATTAAGACACCCGACTTGTGCCAATAGCTAAAGATGGGAAAGTCCGGACTCCTGGAATAAGCCTTCAGGAAAAGGGGGAGAAGCATCACTTGCCTCGGCTTCAATCTCATCATACAGGAACTGCTTTTTGAACTTGGTCAGAGCATAGTAGGCGCTGTCATTGTACAGGTCCAACGGGTAGAGGACGTACCTGAAGAGGAAAAAACAAGGCCCAGCAGCTTAATAACCATCTCTCTTACGGCAGCCAGACTTCCATCTGCTCGGAAACATGAAGATTTGGGAGAAGGCTAGAAAAGGAGAACTTTTAGCACTCTGTGTTTCCAGCCTCCACTTACGAATGGCTTACTTTACAATCTGCCCATAAAAATCAAAAGTCCATGATGCATATAAATCCAGGGCCAGAAAAAATGAGTTAGCTTCCTAATCCCCAGGGATGATAACTCCCCCAGCATGACTGTTAAGAGAATGACAAAGCGTAGGAGGGGCAGATGGGCTGGTAGACTTCTGAACCTATCTGCAAGGCTGAGTCAAATCTGGTGTGGCCTTGGCCTGGCATAATGCCTCGTCTGGAAAGCTTGGGGGGAAAACAGAGCTCGCTGGCAAACTAGCCTCCACCTGCACCCCAGGAACCTCCTCGCTGGCCCAAGCCTGCGTCTTACTCCATCATGGAAGGCTCTTTGGTTTCCAGGATATGGTCTGTCAGGATCCAGGGCATGGACATCTCAATGGGAAACTGGATCCGCCGGCCCATGGTCAGCTCCAGGAAGAACTCTCGGAACCAGAGCTGGGAGAGGTCACAGCACTGCTGCAGGGCTTCTGGAAAGCACGAGGGAAAGGCCTGGGTTACAGCGGAGCACGAAGGGCCTGGGAGCGGACTGTTTATGAATGCTACTGTTATTCTTATGGCTGTGCTGGAGCACAGCAGGCCCTCAGAGGTATGACTTGACCGTAGACCCTGCTCTCTTGAACTTGAATGCCAGGCTAATGTTAGAAGACAGGGTTTGCTAAGCTTCAGAGGCAGAGACAGTGTGTGTGTGTGTGTGTGCGCGCGCGCGCGCAAGAGGTGGTAGTGGTGATATTTTAGAGCTTTTGGTGCCCCTACAATGTCCACTTCCCTCCCCCTGCTCCAAAGCCATCCTGAAAATACTTGCCATTCAAAGTGTGAAGACAGGCCTCAGGTGTCTGCTTTTACCTGAACTGCAGCTCCGTGACCCCTTGTACGTGATAATTCTGAACTCACTGCTCGGAGGCCTTGAAGGCCCTTCCAAGGCTGCTTCTGTGAAGAACTTGGGAATATTGGCTAAGATCTCTCTTCAATACCAACAGATGCCTGACCACTCCCACCACTCTGGGCTGCTACTGTCCCTCTACTCTGCCCTGTCACACCTGTGCACACATCCTACAGACAGAAGAGGAGGAGTGGGGGACACAGGGCTGAGGTGCAGCCGGGAGCCTCCTTTGCTAGGAGCAACGAGCACTCATGGGCTCAGAGCTGCTGCTTAGATGCAAAACACTGGCCCTAGGTGCGTCGTGCACACTGCTATTTGATCCCCTTTACTAAGGACTTCATGCCCAGTCAGCCACAATGTCTACTGGACAAATATTTCCAGCTAAGTCAGAAGAGCTGGACTGAGCCCGGCCTTTCCTGGCTCCCAGAGTCCACCGGCAAGTGTGCGTTTTTTCCTTAGTGGCCAATGTGCCCCTTGGGTCAGTGATCGCAGCTCTCTGCAACTCTGGCCTCCTGACAGCTCAGTGGCCTCCTGACAGCTCAGTGGCTCTGGGACCGGGGAGCCCCCACGCTCACCACTGATGTTGAGCAGGTGGGTGAAGAAGAAGGACTGCTTGTGGAAGTCCTCTATGGCGAGGACAATGGGGCCGTCCAGGCTGCTTCTCAGGGTCTTCTTGGAGCCGCTCTTGTCTGCGATGAGCGACTCGAGCATGGTCCGCACCATGTACAGCTTGAAAAAGAAAGACGGGCAGGTCAGGGGCTGGCCCTGCATCCGGGGGGAAGGATGCTTTGTGCTGCACTTATATATATATTTTTTCTGAAGATGCCCTTATAAAGCTTTGTCTTAGGAAGCACCCATTTTGGGGTTGGAGAAGTGAATTTGGAATGTGTAAACTTTCAAGCGGGAGGCCAGCCAGCACAGGAAGGCAGTTCTGTCTGGGGCCTGCGGCATCCCTGGGTAGGTGCACCGGGTAGAACTAGGAAGTTCAAGGTCCAGGTTCCTGCTTGCTCTCTCAGCCAAGGATGTGGGCATCAGAGGAGAACCTCATTCCATGCCACCCTGGAGTCCCTGCCTTCCTGGACAGCCACGGTAGCACCATGAGTGGAGCATTGGACCAAGAGTCAAAAGACTGGGGTGTCAAGGCCAGGCACTGCCGCTGACTTGCTGTGTGACCTTGGGCAACAGAGTCCCACTCCAGGCCTCAGTTTTCTTATCTGCCAACATGAAGGGGTTGTAGCTTTCACAAACCAGTCCCCTTCAGCGCTAACATTCTGAGAACTGTGAAATGGGAGATTATCAGAACAAGCCCCCACCACCTCAAGTTTTTGACCCTCAGTATTTTGAATCCATCGCCCTTTGGTGGCACCAGCTGCATGGCACAGCCTGCCGAAATCCTGGGTGAAGATTGGTACTTACACAGGAGCCTACTAGACAATTAACTCCCTCTTACAGAAGACCTTAAGTGCAAAGGGTACAAGTGCTAATCTAGATCTTTCCACATCATTTGTCTTTGAATCTTAGGGCTGGAAGGGGCCTCGAGGAGCCAGGCTAGTCCATTCCTGCTGCCTCCTGGAGAAGTGTACCCAAACCAACCCAGCCAGGCGGTGTTATACCAGGGATCGGCAGCCTCTTCGGCCCTGTGTGCCACCAGTGGGGTGAAACAAAGCCCGCGGGGACCACTGGCAGGCCTAAGACATAGATAGGAGAGAGGAGGAGGGGATGGGAGGGCAGGAGAGACAGGGAAGAGGGAGAGAGAGAAAAGAGAGAGAGAGAGAGAAAAGCAAGAGGTATTGTATACGGTGGGAAAGCCGTCACGACTGCTAGGGGCCACTTGCCGACCACCTCTGAGATGCTCCAACCTCCCTCTGCCACAGGCCCATCCTTCTCTGGGACCTCACCCACCATGCGCACTGCGCAGGGCAGCGAGGCCACAGAAAGGAGCGGCACCATCCTACCATAGCCTTCCCTTCGCGGTAAAGGAGCTACCATGGATGCCGGTCTATCAGACGTCCACCCTCTGCAACCCTGTCAGTGGGCATGTCTATCACCCCTAAGAACCGAGAAGCCCTGTTCTAGCGATGGCCTAGGAGGCCTCGAAGAAAGCATTCTTATGTCCATCCATGTGAGTGTTGATTGATTTATATCAAATTCTAACGACTTGTCCATAAGAGGGGGAACTCTTTTCCCACCTCCTTTTAAACAGAGCATTTGACCCACCAGGACAGTCCAGCTACGCTGGATGCCCATGTTGACTATGCTCCGAAGTCCCTAGCAGAGCCCTGGGTGGGAGTCAGGAGACCTGGTTCTTGTCCCACCTCAACCTGTGACTCACCTTGCGGCTTGGACAAGTCACTTCCCCTCTCTGGACCTCAGTTTCCCCATCTTTAAAATGGGGGGAGGGGCCTGGGACTAGTTTGTGTCTAGGGGTGCTCCCAGCTCTGACGGTCTAGGAGCCTATTAAATGCATCTGTGCCACCTAACATGACTCGGTGGTGCTGGGGGGCTGATTGCTGGTGACATGCACCTTTCGCTTGTCTATATAAATAGTCCTGCTCTCTCCTCTCTCTTCTGTCTCTTTCTCTGCCTGCTGGTCCCCCTTGCTCACCTTCCTCCTTTCCAGTTTCTCTTGTGCCTTGTCTGTCTCTCCCTCACTCATGTCTAGGACTCACAGAAACACCAAAGGCCCTGCTCAGCTCCTCTGGGGCATTCTGGGATAGAAAGGTGTCTGGCCCCTAACATTACACAGAACTCTTTGCAGAAGCTTCCTCAGGACGGTCCACAACCAGCAGGCAAGGTGAGTCCACACTGACACAGCTGGGAAGCCAGGGGATGTTAATGATGACAGAGCTGAGAACACACCTCGCCCCTGTCCCTCTGCCCCGTCCCCCTGCCCAGACACAGACACACACACAGTGAGAAGGGTCAGGGATGGCTCCTCTCAGGGACTCAGGATTTCAGGGCGGAGAGAGGCTGAAAGGTCATGTGAAGCGGGAGTCCCCAGCCTGGGGCTCCTGGGGCCTGGACGACCTTTAAACACTTCCATGGAGCCATATGCTTTCCCCCAACACCTTGTAAGCCTACCGAAAACTAGCTGTCTTTTAAGTAGGTGACAGATTTAACTAAGATGCCCAGATTCTTTATCTTTTTTTCCCCCTGGAATTTTACAACTGTTTTGGATAAGTCACAGGCAACCTGTTGTTGTTCAGAAGCTCCAGTTGGAAACTTTGAATATCTCTGATTACTAGATGTTCTCTAAGGAGTCAAGGGCTTTTGACACTTGTGCTTCTGGGGTCACGGGGGGATTAAAAAAAGGACCTAATCAGAAACATGATCTCATGCAACGTTTTCATTTAACAGAGAAGATAGTCAGAGCTCAGAGAAGTCAGCACCTCCCAAGATCACAGGCAAGTCAGAGGCAGAACCTGTGAATTCCCAAGCTAGGATGTCACTGCAGGGGAAGGGGCAGGGTTCATTAAAGAGGGACAGGGCAGATGCACAGAGAGTCTACTTCAAACTCCGCCTACACTTTGGAACCAGTCCTGGTATCACCCCCATTTGCCAGATTAGACAACTGAGGCACAAAGAGATTACATAACGTGCCCAAGGTCACACAGGTATCTAGGACGAGAATCCAGGTCTCCTGAATCTTAAGCCAGCAGTCCTCCCTCCTATATCAAAACAAGATGGTAGAATACGACTAGAGCAGCTGCTTGACCCTGCCCCTCCTGCCCAAGGACCCCCAGCCCCAGTGCCCTATGGTCCAGCCAGGATGACCTACCAGGGCCTGGCTGGCCTGAGGCAGCCGAGCTGGCTTGTGCCCAGAGCCGCTTACCTGTGTGCTGGAGGGCCCCACAGCACGCCGGGGCACCTTGATGTCAAATCCACCTTTGGGATCCTTCTCCCCTCTCAGGCATGGGTCATTGGGGGGCTCTCGGCCACCCTCCCAGTCACAGATGGTCTTCCGAATTGCCTGCAGGACACTGGGAAGGAAGGACGGAGGCTCAGACTCGGTTTTAGCACCAGGAGGAGGGAAACACTGCAAGCCTGTTTCTAGGGTCTGTGGTGCCCCAGGGCCACTTTCCCAGAATTCCTGGGGTGCTTGTCAAAGGGGCTCATCCTGGGCCCCACCCCCGAGATGCTGGTGTAAGAGATCTCAGGTGCAGTCCAGAGTCAGCATTCTACAGGCACCCAGGTGATCCCAATGCCAAACGCTACCTGAGACCTCAGCTCTGAGCCTGTGCAGGGGCTAAGAACTCAAGTGAGGTAGGACGGCTGTTTCTGTTTTTGGTTATAGGAGAGTCTCATTAGTCCAATTATATCTCTGACTATTTAAAGCTTTAATAATTGCATATATTCATTGCACACTTACTCCATGTGGCTGTGTGCTTAGGTCTACACGTGGATTATCCAATTTTATCATCCCAACAGCCTATAGCAAGAACCATTATCATCCACATTTTACAAATGAGGGAAAGTGAGGTTCAGAGAAGGTAAGTAACTTGATGGGGTTCACCTAACTAGACAGCAGTGGAGATGGGCTTCCAACCCAGAGACTGAGGACCAGTCATCTCAAATGTCCAGTCTCCTAAGAAGGTGTCCTAAAACCTGCCAGACGGGTCTGTGTGTTCAGAGGCTGCCCTGGAAGCCGACTGAGCAGGGATCTTCCTCTGTGCTCTGCACCTCGCACCCCTGATTTCTGATGTGCCCCTGAAAAGGGCCATCGGAAGACCCACCTGATAAGAACGTTCTTCTTCTTCCGCACCGCCTGCCTCAGGGGCTCGCGCAGCGTCACCTGGGCAAAGTCCTGCAGGGCCGCGTAGATGGTGTTCCGGATGGCCTGGTTGAAGACGCTCTCCATCCTGCCCATGAGCACCTGCAGGCCTTTGATCATGGCGATCACCTGCCGGGCACAGATCAAGGTCAGGCTCCCCGCACCTGGGCACACCTGTCTGTCCAGTACCCTTCACCGCATCATAGGGGGGGCGCTGGGTGAAATGACAGAAGCACGAGGCCAGCCAGTGCTACCTCGAGTGCTGATCCATGGCTAGATTGGAAGCGAGTGCTGGAGTGAAAATCAGTACTCTGCCCCTCCATCAGGAAAGCCCTGCGGCCAAGCAAAGATGTTGCTGCCGATTTCCTTTCCGGCACCAGCTCCCTACCTTGCTGCGGACTGGTGACAAACGGCAGCTGGTCCATTTTGAGTGCCATTCTGACTTCTGTGGCCTCTCCACACAGCATGCACCCACAGGCCATATCTAATAGAACTTTGGTGTTTTTTTACCATACACATTTTAAAAGAATTTTTACAATCTTTGCTTTTGAAATAATTTGGCCAGCTGCTGCTAGAACTCATAAAATAGGGTTCCTGTAGAAGACTCGGGGGGGAGCCTCTGCCCCTCTAGTTGCCTCCTCCCCAGCCCCTAACTCACTAATCCGCCTGCAGACGTGGGGAGACTGGTGTCTGTGATGAGTATAGCCCTTGGTGCTTTCTCTTGGGATCTTGGGATCTGCCTGCCCCCAGGGCGAGTGTCCTCTCCCCTGGGTCCTGTCTCCTCTTAATCATCCCCTCCCGGCCCAGGAAGGGAGCATGTATTTCTGTAGCTGCTTTGCCTGTTTCCCAGTGGGTGCGTTTAATGGGATGGGGGAGAAATAGGAAGTCTGGTGTGGCCTTGGGTGGCAGGCACAATCTCTGGTCAAGCTTTACCAGCAACAAACCTAATCCTTAACCCCCCACCCCCGTTAGCCTCAGGTGCTAATTCCTAGATTGGTTCAGAATTCAGAGAAGAAAGCATGTGCCATATCAGCCTCATGACAACACCACACTTATCACACCCATTAGCAGTGGAAGTGCCAGGAGGTCCTGGGAGCGCTCAGCTCCAGGCCAAGTATGATTACAATTACACCCCTGAACCCCAGTCCTTTAAGGTGCAGCCTGGAGATTACAAAAGAGCAACCTGAACTCCTGCTATGCTCTGACCCTTTCCGGCTTCCATAGCTCATCGGCATCATTATCCCCTTTGACAACTGTTGTTTGGTTCTCAAGAATAACCCTGGGATGAGTGGGTAGAGACTGTCGGGTCCATTTTACAGATAAGGAAGTTGAGGCTCTAAGAGATGAAGTGACCTTGGGCCCAGGGCTAGGATCCAGGTCTCTGACTTCTAGGTTTCAGGTGGTCATGAAAGAGGTAGCTGTCACTCACAACTGAGTGTGAATGAGTCTCCCCCAAATAGAAATATCTTTTTGCAATGAAATAAACAGAAATTACCACTGTCAATATAAAAACCTATGTCTTTCAGTTTTGAGTAAATATTCAAAAGTATATCACTTTTACTATAAATGGGGTCATTTTTTACATACTGTTCTTTAACCTGTCTAAACTCAACAATAGACTGTGCATATCTTTCCACATCAGCACATCCATCTTAGTGGCCACACAGTTTTCGATGACATAGCGGTACCTTCATTTATTTTACCTGGTCCCATACTGAGGACATTTCAGTCGTTTCACATATTTTGGTATTATAAACAATATTGTGATAAATATCTATGTGCACATGTCTTTGTACAATTGGCTTAATTCCCTGGGATATATTTCCAGAACCTTCTGGGCCAAAGGGTATGCACATTAAACATTTGGGTAGAGCCGCTCATAGAAAGACTGTAAAATGTAGATGGGCTTCCCAGTCTCTGAGAAGGTCTATTTCCCACGCTTCACCCAGCCACAGGCATCACCATCCTTCCAAGTCCTTACCATCCTGACTGGTCAACAACACTACCTCATCTTAGTTTCAATCTGCAGTTCTCTCTGAACACTCATTGGTTTGGGCATTTTTCTGAGCTCTTTTTTTTCTTCTCTGAACTCTTTCAGCCATGTTTTGGTTGGTTTGTTTCTGCTGCTGTTTTCCTTTTGCCCATTTTTTTTCTAGTGGAGTGAACACTTTCCTTTGGATTTTTAAGAACAGAATGAGTTTCTAATCGTTTGTGACTAACCTGACAGAGATGAATTTGGGGAGCAGGAAGGGGACGGGGAAGTGCATGCACAGGAGGGGACCAAGGCTGCCGTCTTGCTGGAAACCACTCCCTCCCACTGCGGGACCCTGAGCAGCAGCCTGGGGGCTGGAGGAGACCGGCACCCACCTCCACAAAGGCGAACTTCTCCTCGCTGGTGTAGTTGTAGCGCGTGGCTCTCTCATACTCCTCGGCCGTGCCCGGGCAGTCCTTGTTACAGAACTTGTCGGTGGGGTGAACCAGCTTCCAGGAATACTGGGTGGGGGTTGAGGGTGGGGAACACCACAAATGTCCATCAGTGGAGCAATGGACAGACAAAAGGAGGTGTGACCATGCCCTGGGAGACTATTCAGCCACTGAAGGGAATAAAGTACTGATTCATCCTACAGGATGGATGGACCTTGAAACCATACAAAGTAAAAGAGGCCAGCCACAAAAGACCACATAATATAGGATGTACTTTAGGAAATAACCAGACTTGGAAAATCTATGGAGACAGAAAGTAGATTAGGGCAGGGGAGACAGGGCACGGGGGTGGGGGTGGAGGGGTGCAATTGATTTTTGCAGTGATGAAAATGCTCTAAATGTGTGATTGCACCACTCTGTAAATATACTGAAAACCAGAGACTCTACATTTTAAATGGGTGAGTGGCATGGCATGGGAATTGTATCTCAGTAAAGCTGCTATAAAAACGGTGCTTGGGGGGAGGAAGAGGTAGACAGGTTCCAAGTGAACCGAGGTGGGTCTGAAGGGGGCAGAGGAGGGGCAGCCTCTGCCTGGGGCACCTACCACCTCCATGACGTGGGCGCTCCACTTGGATAAGAGCTGCAGGCCCCGCAGGGCCAGGTCGAAGAGCTCGCGGTACTCCTCGTCGGACTTCTGGCTGTCCAGCCCTGAGCCCGTCACCACCTGGGGAGCATGAGCTGTCACCCCCACCATCCACGTGCCCAGCACTTTTATGCATTATTTCATTGATTCCCCTAAGATCGCTACACGGAGGTGCTTTATGACATCCCCTTCACAAAGTGAGGCTCGGACAGGGTCCTGCTGAGTGAGTTAATGTTCATGAAACAACATCTATTACATCAGGTGACTTTAATCAGAAAAGCACAAGGTTATGCACTGATTGGATGGTGAAAGGGTTGTGACCAGAGACTCACAGGAACCTAACCCTGTATTTCCCCCGGGGAGCAATGGTTCAGAATTGGTTAATTCAGTGTTCATGGCCACTTCATAGAACATTATTGCGAATAACGAGAACGGTCTGCATATACACACATATAAAGCGTATGATTTAAAAATAACTTTGAGCCAGACTCATTCTTAGACCACAACCAAAACTTCACAAGGAATAAAGGGAACCCCTGCTCTTAAAAGTAGGGGTCCCACAGCCTTAGTTCAGTTGACTGGCACATATGGTTAAGGAAGTCCAAGAGTTTGCACTTGTCCCTGGTCCACGCCCACTGGCGTAAGACCACACTGTCCGCATTTGTCTGGCTGTCCTCATTTCAAATACATTGCCTCTTTGATACAAGGTGTTTCCGAGTTTGGGTTTGGAAAGCACGGGCACTATGGCTCCCAGCCACATGGTACAACCAGTGAGCAAACATGGGACAGTGCAGTCATCCACCCAAGAGCTCCAGGTAACAAAGGAACTCAAATCAGGGCACCTGTGCTATTAAACCAATATATACACTCATTGGAAGGGTTTAGTGCAGTGGTTCTCAACCTTGGCTGCACATTAGAATCACCTGGGAATCTTTTTAAAATCCTGGTTTCTGGGCCTCATCCTCCGGAAATTCTGTTTCTTTGTTATGGGGTGGGGCCACAACATTAGTAACAAAGAAACAGAATTTCCGGAGGATGAAGCCCAGAAACCAGGATTTTAAAAAGATTCCCAGGTGATTCCAATGTGCAGCCAAGATGGAGAACCACTGGTTTAGAGGGAAGAGATTCAGGAGTATGTATACACTCAAATGTCAACCATAGTCGGGTCTGGGTGGTAGGATCTTACATGACTGATTTTCCCTCCTTTTGCATCTCTCTTTTTGTTTCTTCTAAGGTTTGAGCATTTACTATGTCCCTAATTGCATTTTCTGGCTTGTTCAATGATCAGTCATTATTGTGTAATTTAAAAATATTTAGATGGTGTTATGAGCAGGCCTGTTTAGAACTCTTTCTTTTGCTATCTAGGGCAGAGATGGTTTGGGACACGTTCTAGCAATTAATTCCCAATTACTCTGCAATGTGTTTTTTGTGCGTCAGAGGGTTTAATCCTCTCAATGAGCCTTTCTGGATACGATCACCCTCATTCTGCAGAGGAGTAAATGGGGGCAGATATGCTGCATCACTTGTGATGGTCAGCAGCAGAACCAGAATCAAACCAGAAGTCCGGTTCTGTGTGGCTCTAAAATCCATGGTCCTGGCCATTCTGCCCTCCTGCCTCTAGCGGGTATCCCCTCACTCCTGCTCTCCATCATCTCTGTGGTCATTTCTGTCCTGCCTGGTCCTCACCCCTTCTCACCAGGGGCCCACACGGGCCTCCATCCAAGCAGCTGGAGTGAGCTCACCTCACTGTTGCTGTAGCGAGCGAGTTCGGAGATGAAGCGGATGTGGTCATCTCGGATCTGAACCATCTGCTCGCAGATATTGTACTGGGGGCTGATGCTGCTCTGGGTGCAGGTCCACCTGGGCAGAGAATCACAGGGTCGGAGCAGGTCCTGGTCTCAGGCGCCTGGCGGGACAGGCTCCTTCCACTTACGTGTTGCTCCTGGTGCCCAGCCAAGGTGGCTGGCTCCCCTGAGTAGAACCAAGGGGTAACCCAGATACGAGCATGATAGCCTGTTCATCCCACATCGTGGGGCTCACAGGCTGAGCGGACCAGGCCCTCCTCCTCCTCTAGGACCCAATCACAGGCTTTTCCAGATTCCTGGTGTCCACGTACTTACCAGTTACACGAGTGAGAAGGGAATTGCAGCCTCTCTAGGGCTACAAAGGCCTGGAATCCACACAAGGAAAAAGCAAGGTGGGTGACCTCCCCAAGCCTGTCTACTGACTCTGACATCCTGAGGTTGAAGCCGGCTTTGGAGGGGCCTAAAGGGAAGGACTTTTCAACCGTGACCCAGTAACATGCAAGCAAGCACTTCATGGTGAGGGAGGTCATGGTCATTCTCTCTCTCTCTCTATCTCTCTCTCTCTCTCTCTCTCTTCCTCATCCTCTTTTTCTTCTACCATCTCTTTCTCCTCAACCATTATTTTAAAACTTATCATTGGGGGAATCAGCCTGAATTGGAGAGGAAATGAATGAATGAAAATCTTCACTCTCCTTCCCCAAGAGAAAAAAGACAGACCCCTTTGCCCTCTAGTGCTGGGTGACCCGGTAGACTGATTAAAAGCACAGTCACCAAAAAAGGCAGATAAACGTTTTGGCAAGAATTTAATATTTCAGCCCAGTCCAGTGTGGATCAGTGGTTGAGCACTGACCTATGAACCAGGAGGTCACAGTTTGATCCTGGTCATGGCACATGCCCAGTTGGTGGGCTCGATTTCCAGTGGGGGGCCTGCAGGAGGCAGCCAATCGATGATTCTCTTTCATCACTGATGTTTCTATCTCTCTCTCTCTCCCTTTCCCTTCTTCTCTCTGAAATCAATAAAAACATATTTGGCGGGAAAAGAATTTAATATTTCAAAGGGAGCCCTGAAGTGGCCCTCATAGAATGTTCAGGACGGTGAGAGGCTTCCTCATACTGGTTTTATTTTGGGTCAGCAGCGTAGGGATGGGGACACAACCACTCTGACTGCTGCTGCCCCACCCTGGCCACATCACTGTTCCCAACCAACTTCCGGTGGCAGGGAATTCATGCAGAAACGTGAGGAAATGAGTGCAGCATTCTGGATTCCATGCTTTTCCTAGAACACCTCCCGCCGCTCCGGCAGCCAGCAGGTTATGAAGAGACTAACCCAGATTTCATTGGGCTAAAGGCTGACAGTTTTAAGGCCTCAGCCCTGACTAAAGGACGGTCATCCCCTCCTCTACCCTCCCCACCCCCACCCCCCACCCCCGCCGCCATATGGAAAGGTCAAAACCACCCAGCTTTGGAATGAGACGCAGGCAGAAGAAACCTCTTAAAACCCCCAGAGATAAAGGCTGTAGCTGGGTGTCCCCACTCCCTTGAGGCACTGACACCCCAGACCCCAGATCTTAGCGTGGATTCCCTAGGATGGTGATTTATAGAACGACCTAAGGCGAGGCCATCAACCAGTTCACGCGGCTGGAGCTGTCCAAACCATACACGCTACGGCATACTTACTGCATGGACACGAAACCTGAGGAGGGAATCGGTGATAAAGAATGACGTCATCTTGCTTCTCAAGGAAGGACTCCTGCTGTCCCAGTGCAGCTGGGACAGAGAAGGGGCGTGGCTGTGCTCTGAGCACTTTTGAACCCCAGCGGCAAAGGGTGGATACAAAAGGGCTCAGAGCACCCTCCACTGCTCCCCTCTGGAATCCGCCTGCCCAGGGCTCTGGGGAGGGGGGAGGGACTGAAGTGGCCCCTCGGCCCCCTGCCCGGGCTGGGCGCCTCGCGGGAGCCGAGAGACATTACGGCAGGCACTCACTTGGACTTGTTCTCTTCATAGTGAGCACTGGTCTTAATGTATCTGGCCAGCTCTATCTGCATGTCGCCGAATAGGGGCACCACCTGCAGCTGCTGCAAAGGAAGCAAACACAGCCCGTGAGACGCCGAGGGGGGACTAGGGGGCTGCCTTCCACCAGGGGAGGCAGCCTCCCTCCGTGAGCCTCTGGGCTGACCCCTCGCTCCTGCTTCCGATGATGCTTCCATGTGACCCTGGAGCCAAAAAGAGCCCCAGCCAGCATACAGGTCCCCTGCCTCAACCAACTGTATGATCCAGCAGCTCAGCCCAGAGAGGCACAGTGACTTGTCCAAGGTCACCCAGCAGGCAGACCGGGTGAAGGATGAGGAGCAGATGGCCTGCCTCCCAGGGCAGGGTCCTTTCTGCTCTAATTTCCCTCGGATCGGATGATCCTGCTGCTTGGAACTCCGGACTAGGCGTGGGTGCCTGGATGCCACTGGCTAGGTGTAGTGTTTCTGAGAAGCTCCAGTGCAAAGTACCTGAAATCATAACACCTACCACCAGAGGGCAGACAAGTCCATCTGAAGACCAGGACAAACGGAGGGGAGGCTGACATTTACTGTCTGCTTCTGATGCACTGGGCACTCTGCCAACTACTTCAAAACCAGGGGGTTTAGGGCAGTGTAGCTACCTGTATGACACCATAGTGTGGATACATGTCATTCTGCATTTGGCAGGGACCAAGGGGCTGTCTCTCAGGGGAAAGACATGAAATTAACCAGCAAGCAGTGAGGCTTGTTGGTTGGGTTGTAGCTCTAAAGACCCCAGGAGGAGGAAGAGGATAGAATGGCAGGGCCTCCAGCCGCCTTTAGTAGCGGAATCTGCTCCTGAGAGACAGCCCCTTGGTCCCTGCCCAGCCCCAGCCCCAGTGCTGACCTTAAAGAATTTATCGATTTTACTGAGGTTGATTCTCTTCTTGGCATCCAGTTTGTAGATGTTACTGACATTTCCATCCATCAGGTAGAGACCAAAACCCATCACCTGGAGTGAGAAGGGGCAGAGCACAGAAGCCTATCACATCTGATGGAAAAGTTAAAAAAACAAAAACAAAAACACAAAAAAGTCTGACTGTACAGAGGAAGCCAGAGTGAACAAGTCACAACGCCACGCTCCCTGCAAACTCCATCCAGGTGCCACGGAAAGGTAAGGAAGGGCACGTCAACAGGCCTGGGATGCTTAGACTAGCCAGAGTGACAAGGAGGAGAGGAGGAAAAAGCAAAGCCACCAGAGAGCTTTGAAAGGTGAGTTTCCGGGGAAGAAAGAATCAAATGGGGCTATGCCGTGTGTAAAAAGAATGTGGAGGCTGATCATCTCAGTGCGACAGCTGTCAGAGGGAAATTAGGAACATCCTGAGCAGCTAACAATAAAATAACTAAAAAAAGGAAAGCTCACCCATACGATGGCATTAATATTCCAACACATTTAATGAAAAGGGATAAGACTTACATATGCATCATTTATGTATACCGCATTTGTTGAAAATATATAAGCATAGAAAAATGAGAAAGAAATACATAAAAATGCTAAAAGTGTTACCTCTGGAGAGAAAGATTGTGAGAGATTAATATTTTTGTGCTTCTCTGTTTAATTCAGATTTTTCTACAATGATCAATATTATTTGATAATTTAAAAATCAGACTTGTAAACTGATGGATCAAATATGACGATTTTGGCAAAACAGAGCAAATGCTTGAAGACTTTGCCTTCCTTTCGAGTTGGTTGTTTCTCCTCCTAGAAGTCAGACTCGACAAGGGTATGTACACAAAGGCTGTGCTATAAGAGTGTTCAGTGCAGCTTAGCAAACAAATATCCAACGAGAGGGGATTGGTTAACTAACAATATCTCCATAGAAGAGCATCCTTGGCAGCCACTAAAAGTTACATTGCGGAAATATCCTTCATGTCTGGAAAGGTGTAGATGACATGTTAAAGGGGGGGGAAACAGGTTACAAAACACTCTGTGCAGTGGATATATATCCATGTTCAAGTAAGAAAAAATATATACCATCTTTTAAAAAATGATTTAAAATAAGAAGGAGGTGAGAGGGCACGCCCAGACCACTGGGTGCGTGGCCACGGCGGTTGTACCTTGAGGAGCATGTGCTTCTCGCTGGGGGTCAGATACATCTTGTTCTCGTAGTAATCCACGCAGATGTTGACGATGTCCGCCAGCAGCTCCTCGTAGCCTGGGATCACTTCCAGTTGCTGATGGAGACACTAAACAGCAGCGCCCCCCTCTGGTCAGCTCCTTTTTCTGCTGTTGCACCCTCCTCATCCACACCATGTGATGGACCCCTCTCCCCCCCACACACACACACACAAGCTGACCACTAGGGGGAGGAAGCCAGTCCCCACAGTGGCTGGTCTGAGCTCCCGCACATCTCCCCTGGCAGGGAACTCACTCCCCTAGGGCCCTCCATTAATTCCCTGCCAGTTTTGATGGTTAGAAAGTATATGATTGGGCTGAGCTGAAAAGCAGCTCTGTGTTATAGCAGAAGGCCTGTTCGTCTTCCCAGTTTAGTTTTGAGGCTGTGGACCTAGCCATGGTGTCTCCTCAGATGATGGGGGATGGCCTAGCCCAGGGTAGGAGAGCTGGGCCAGCAGCATTCTCCCTCCTGGCAGGACACAACAGTGTAGAAACAAACGCATCTCCCAAAAGAAGGGTCTGACAACATGGGACTGTGTCCCAGGAAAGAAACCTACAGCCTCAAAGCTGATAGCCTTTTGCATTCAACAAGGAGCAGGGAGGGCCTAGCGAAGCCAGCAGCATCCCTGAGAGAGAGCCGAGTCTCCAAACCCTTCGAAGATGGAGGGCCCCACTCAGCCTGAGTCCTGCTCACATTCTTGCTGGTGCCTGTTTAGGCTGAACTGACAGATGAGCAAGACAGGTTACGTCAGACAGAGTGTGAGAGCCACCGCCCAGCGGGGGTGCCCTGGCCAAGCGGTGGCAGTAATAACAGCTCCATTTTCTTATGCCCTTGCCATGTGTCAGGCTCTGCATACGGAGGGCTTTTTATACAGTATTTCATGTATTTCTCACAACAGTCCTATCACATGGATTCTCATAACATTCTCAAAATCCCAGGTCCGTTTTACAGATGAGAAAACCGAGGCTTAGACCTTGCTCAAGGTCTCATGATGGGTCTAGGGTTAGAAAACAAGGCTATTTAAGTCCAGAACCCATGCTCTCAATCTGCACTAATGTGGGGGCAGGATAGTGGCTGAGAAGGTCTTCAGGGAACCACACTGGGAGAGGGTGAAAGGCCTGTCTGGGAAGGGAGACTTAATCCAAAGTCTAACTCTGGAGTAGGGCAGTGAGGGTGTCAGACCTGGGCCCAGCTCCTCTGCTCACGGTCCACCCACCCTCCAGGCCCCTGCCTGTGTCCCGGGACGCCAAGCCCGGACTAACGTGGAGTTTGCCGTCACCTGGGTGATCCTGTTGTGGTTGGCCAGGAACATGGAGAGGTTCTGCGACTCCTGGATAGACTGGGGGTCCGCCATCTTCCTCAGGAACTGCGCCGCCCTGAAACATGGGGTGGCAGAGAGGACCGCTCAAGTAACCAGCCTAACCAGGCCTCTCGGGCTCCGCCTCCCACCCGACCCGAGTGGCACTGCCCCCAAGGTAAGGCAGCTCTGACATCACAGCTGACTAAAGTCAACGGGGAGTATGTTCTGGAGTCATTTGGAGTTGTTTACACCCTCTGATAAGGGTACCTGACTGAGACTGAGAGGCAAGAATGCACTGAAGCTCAAACTCCAAGCTGAAGGGCAGCTAGCATCCTATCAACCAGCTGGAGGGGTAAGACAGAGTGCAATGAGCACCCCTGGCCCCGCAGTGGCCTCCAGCAGACCTGCACAGCCCGCCACGGAGCAGAACCAGGGGCAGGAAGCTTTGTTTTTGTTCTGTATGGTGTTCTTTATTGGAAAATCTCTAGGCTTCTAAAGCAAAGCATTACACAGAACCCAGTCTATTTAACCTGCTGGGATTGAGAGTGAAGGGATGTTAGGTGTGGGGAACACACGCAGGACGTGAAGGGAAAAACTGTGGCGGCCCAGATTTTTCCGGCCACTTTTGAGTCAGGCTTGTGAGGGGCTCTTTCACAGCTCACTCAGGAGGATAGCGTGTTGAGAATCAGTCTGTTGTCTGCTTTCTTCTGCGTTCCCCAGTTACTAGGAGGAGAGGCCTTTCATCAGACACAGAAAAGCCTTCCCAAGAGATGTCTAGACAACACAGAGGAAATCTGCTGCTTTTGACTCACCCTCCCGCCCCCGCCCACTTTTGCGTGGCTGTACTTAATTTCTAGAGAGGAAGGAGCCCTTCCCACTCTCTGTCCTTCTCTTGAGCTGACATTGACCCCCAAGTGACCCCATGGTGAGCACCTGTCCAATCAGAGCCCCCACCCACACAATGGCTGATGAGGAACCTGGCGCATCACCAAGCTGGGACTTTTGCAAAATCATTTGCAAAGAGGAGCATGGTTTTCTTCCCTTGAAGCTGGGGTGGCTATGCTGGCCCGAGGAGGGCTTAAAGCTGCCGGAGGCCACCCCAGGGCGCAGCCGCCTGAGAGTGAGCAGGGGCCTTCAGTTCCGGGAGCCAGCCCATCCCTCTTCCACAGAAGCAGTTCGAACTGGCTTTCTGATTCTTACAGGGATGACAATGTGGCCACTTTATGATGATCTCACTGGCCCTGCACTGCAAAGGGCAAGAGAGGACGCTGCTGCTCCACAGATGGAGAAATGAGCATCTGATTCCACCTGGAGGCAGAGGGCCCTGCACAGACCCAGTTCCCCAGGACCCAGCCCTGCACCTTTCTCCCCAAACCACACAAACAGGTCCGGCCCAGCCGCTGTGTGCCTGGGGAGGGGCTCGTTTGATTCTGGAGAAGGGGCCTGTTAGACAGGCTCCATCCTCTTCCTCCCCTTGGCGGGCTACCCAGGAAGTGGGGGGCAGGGGAGGCTGACCTCTTGTAGGCAGAGTGGTCGTTCTTGACGCTGCACTTCATGTTCTTCAGCTCGTCCAGGACCGCGAACATGTTGATGAACTTGCCCAGCGTCAGGAGGTAGGCCTCGGAGACAAAGTCCTTCCTCCGCTCGGCGTGGCACAGCCGCTTCACCTCGCTGCAGAACCGCTCGATGGCCTTGCGCTGCGGGCAGGGAGCGGGCAGCAGGTAAGGACGGGCAGCATGGTGGGGGCGGCTCCCCGCGCTCTCAGGTGGGGAGCAGGGTCAAGGCTCCCCTGGGGCCCTGGTCAGAGTCTGGACGTTTAGAAGCAAATCCGCCAAGAGGTCTTCCTCAGAGGAGTCCCTACATTCAAAGCTGATTTCTCAAAGGAACACACCACCCAGTGAGTTGACCCCACGCATTTATTCGTCAGGCTTTTGCAGAGAAGCACCGTGTTACTCACTTTTGTATTCCAGCGCCTAGGACAGTGCCAGGCACCACTCGACAGGGGGGCAGAGATTCAGAGAAAGAGGTTCATTCAACCAATAAATAGTGTTTATTGAGTATCTAGTATGTACTAGGCACCATTCTAGGCACCGGGGTAAAGAAAGAATGAAAAAAAAAATCTCTACCCTACAGGGCTTACATTTTAGTGAAGGAAGACAGAAAACAAAATAAACTACTTCTGTACATTACAGTGTGATATGTGTTATGGAGAAAAATAAAGGGGGGGAAGGGGGTGGGAGGATGCTTGCCCAGAGCTGGGATGGAGGGGGTATAATGGGGTGACAGCAACAGGGAATGGGATTTCTTTTTGGGGTGATGAAGATGTTACAAATTAACCCTGGTAATGAACACACAAACCTGTAAACGTACTAAAAATCATTGAACTGCCCACTTTAAATGGATGAATTATATGGTATGTGAATTATTTCTCAATAAATCTGTTGCCAAAAAAGCAGCTGAATAACAATCCACAAACAAGGCTACAGAGTAACCCAGAGAGAGAGCCAGAGGGAGGAAGGGGAACAAGAGGAGGAGAGGAGGGAGAGAAATGACTCCTTGTGTGTGCTCTCCCCTCCTCAGGCCGGGATACCCACCCGAAATTCCTCGCCTGTGAAGACCAGACTGGCCGCGCCTCCTCCTTCCAGAGCCTAAGTCCAAGAGCACTTTCTATGATTGTGGAAACGTCCTGTGTCTACAATCCCTAATACGAGAACCACTCACCACATGTGGCTACTGAGCACTTGGTGGTTCGGGCAACGGAAGACCTGGATTTTACATTTTATTTCATTTTAATTAATGTAAATACCCACTGGGGGCTACCGTACGGAACAGTGTAGCTCCAGGTGACCCCAAACCATCCTTTCTCGGTTTCTGTATAGTTTTTCTCTCTTGGACCTGCCTTCCTAAAGAGTCCATGATGCTATTAACAGCAGCTTCGATGTGTTAACCCTCCTGTGTAACTAGGGCTCTACGTGGCTCTTTACAATAGACCTCCTTTATCCTCGCCACAAACCTGTGAAATAGGTACTATTTCCAAGGTGAGAAAACTGAAGGCATCAGATATGCTATGTCACTCAGAGGCACAGTCACACTGTGGAGGAGCATTGGTCTCCTGCCTCCGGAGCCAGCGTTCCTGCCCTGGGCTGCAGGTATCTGCACCTTCCCAGACACCCCATCTCGTGGACAGCAGGCCATGCAGAGCTGAGTGTGGGGCTGAGCATGGGGTGGATATCTGCCAGAGCCTGGAAGTCTGTTTACCAGCCTGAGCTCTCCGTGGAGCACGTGCAGGGCAGAGTGTGTGGCATGACCCCTGCCCTGGGGTACAGACTGGTCTTAAAGTGCTCAACCTGCATTCCTGAGCAGCTTCCAACCTGAGCATAATAATCAACCTGTTGCCTTATTTTTCCTTGGTTATTTCTGTTTAACGAGCTGCCCTCCTTTTTTTTTTTTTTTTTTAATTTAACTAGCTTGCCCTCATGAAAGCCCTTGGCTATCTTTTTCCTCTTTTCCTCCTTTAAAGATCACTCTTCCTGGTTTCCCAACTGGTCTTCCTGCTGCCACTCCTGTCCCCTCCCGCCCCTCACACCTGTGCTGTCCTCACCTCCCTTCCATTTCCCACTGAGCAGCCAGATGTTGTAAATCCACCAATCAGATCATGTCACTAAGGAAAACTCACAGGAGAGAGCCCTGATACCCAAGGACTGATGGTGGAGAAGTCATAGAGACTGGAGGAGGGGCGGAGGCGTGAAAGGGCTGGCCAGGCAATCACAGATGGCAACTGAAGTCCCAGAGAGATATCTCAGGTGTGTGTGTGTGGGGGGGGGGGGGGGGTGCCACTGAGAACCCTGGGGTCTAATCCCAAAGCTGGGCTCCCCAGGCAGAGAGCAACAAAATGAGGAGGGTACTCACATAACATCTAGCTGTGAAAAGCAGTGGGGTGCTGTCTGCCAGGGAGTGGCAGGTGAAAGTTTGGGCACCCTCTTAAAGGGCCAATGCACAAAAATTCCCTGTGGAGCTACCCACCTTGTGCTCTGGCAGAGGGAGGGTGAAGTGGACGGAGCTGTGAGAGCAGAACCCAGGACTGGGGACTCGTGGGATAGAGCTCAGAAGGTAGACATCCCAAGTTTCCTGGGCTGAGTCATTACCTCACGCAGCGGAGGACATCTTTCCAACATAGACATCTGCCTTGCATGGGGGGAAAGGCAGTCTACATACCCCATTGGAAAACACCTTGCCCTGAGGCCACTTAAGATATTAAAAGTAAAAATTAGCCTCCAGGCAGAAGCAACTGCCCCACCCTGTTGAAAAAAAACGCTTGCCACTCCGGAGGATGATTGCCTGGAAGCAATTCAAGTCGCATCCTATTAGTCTGTAGACAGAGGCGGCCTCTGGAGGCTTTGAGTCTTTGCCTGATCCAATTAGCCAGAAACAGTCTTTAACACTGTCCTGCACTAGAGACTGAGAAGTATAGAGGATCTACCTAAAACATAGTCACAAACCCAAACAGACAACCAAAATGATGAAACAAAGAAACAACCCCCGAATGAAACAACTAGCGAATTCTCCAGAAGAAGAGATAAGTGAAGCAGAGATAAGAAATTTATCTGAAACAGAGTTCAGAGTAATGATGTTAAAAATGCTCAACAGTATGAAAAAAGATATAGTAGCTATGAAAAAAGAACAGTCTGAGATAAAGAATGGCATAACACAAATAAAAAACACATTGGAAGGAATACATAGCAGATTAGGGGAAGCTGAGGATCAAATCAGTGAACTAGAAGACAGAGTTGAAAATATCACTCAATTAGAGAGCCAAAAAGAAAAAGAAATTAAAAAACAGGAGGTTAGCTTAAGGGAGCTGTGGATCAATGTGAAACACAACAATATTAGAATAGTAGGTGTGCCAGAAGAGGCAGAAAGGGAGAAAGGAATAGGGAAGGTGTTTGAAGAAATCATGGCAGATCCTGTCACTAGAAGCCTCAGTGGTTTCTGTGGTGATTTAATAAAATCCGCACACTGTTTTCACATCCTACTTCATGGCCTGCAGTTCCCTGTGTGAGCGGGTCCCTGGCTACTGCTCCAGCCTCACTTTTATCCCTCCCTCTCCCATCCTGCACCTGCAGCCTCCCTGGCTTCTTTCTGTTTCTTAAACACATGAGGTCCCTTCGAGCCTCAGGGGCTTGGCCTTCACAGTTCCTTCTGCCTGAAACCCTCTTCCTCGGACCATCACACACCAGCCCTTCTCATCACACAGACCTCAGTTCACATGCCACCTCCTGAGAGGCCGTCCCTAAAGCTGTAGCCAAGTCGCAGACACCTGCAGCCCAGGGATTTTTGAAATGTTATTTATTCACAGAACATATTATGCCCTGAGAATTGTTGTTTGTTGTTTATTGTCAGTCTCTCCTCCTGCCCAGAACATACTTCTGTGCTCACTACAATGGAAATTTCAGGGAGGGAGCGAGCTGTCCATCTTGCTCACCAGGGGTGTGTGTCAGGGGCACTCAAAAAGTATTGACTGAATGAATAAGCAACATGGCACAAAAACCCAGACCCGTGTGTGCAGAAGGGCAGGGGCCTTCTCTAGTCTCCTGATCCAGATTCACCAATCCCTCACCTGGAAGTACATGAACTTCATGAGCTTGGTGACCTCCGGCTCCAGCACCTCCACTGTCTTCTCGTATATCTCCACACGGTTGGGCTGCTCGTTGCATTTCACCTGTGGGCAGAGGGGTCTCAGATATCCTGATCCGCCCAGGCAGCCCTGGGTCATGCCTGTTGACTTATTAATGGACCCCTTTTCACTCTTGAATGCACCTCGTCCAGGATGATAAATGACAAGGTCACCCTGGTGAGAGGAGGCT
The DNA here is from genome assembly GCF_963259705.1 of Myotis daubentonii. Lineage (NCBI taxonomy): Eukaryota > Metazoa > Chordata > Mammalia > Chiroptera > Vespertilionidae > Myotis > Myotis daubentonii. Next base: position 95,563,897 of record NC_081844.1, on the reverse strand, counting down.
GGGGTAGCCCTGATTGGGGGCGACACTGCTCCCCAGACACTGGCTGCAGGAAAGAAACCAGCTGGTCCCAAGAACAGAACTGTCTACCTTCAGTCTGTCTGTACTGTGACCAGTCGCTGTACACACGTCCACGTTTATCTGTAAGATCTCCCTCCTTCAGCCCTTCCTCACTCTGACCCCAGAGGGGCCCCACCAGATTCCCGGCAGAGAAAAATGTCCCATCCACTGCTCCAGATGCACCCGGGGCAGAGCCCCCGCAGCCACACTCAGGCCCACCAAGAAACCTATGTGCTCTGCCCAACGGTTTTCAACACATCACAACCACATGGCGGGTGTTTTCACAGCACACACACCCAGGAGTGCTAACAAGGCGGCCGAAACTGATGAGTGAGCGAAGGGTAAGTTCAAGGTCATTCTTCACACTGTTGTTTAGAAATTCTTAAAATAGGAGCAACAAGCTCAATGTTCAGGTGATTGAAAGGATAAAATATGATACACTCAATTCAATATCATTATGTAACAAGGAATGAGACAGATCTACGTCACCTGACATGGACAGACTGCCACCATAAATTGACAGGTAAAAACTGTGATGGGACAGGAAGTGTCACTTAGTCCCATTTTTGTTAAACAAAACAGTGTGTGTGCGTTTGTTCATATATGATACAGGCATAGTTACCCCGGGGGACTAAGATTAAGGAAGGGTGAAGAACTGTTTCTCTTTACACATCTGTGCCTCATGGATTTTATTAAAATGGGACTCATGAAATATATGACAATTATAATGATGGTTGACACATACACATATTATCCGTATGTGTCAACATGAAAAAATGTCATTGATAAAGAATAAAGTGTAGCCCAGCTGGCGTGGCTCAGTGGTTGAGCATTGACCTATGAACCAGACGGTTATGGTTCGATTCCGGGTCAAAGCATATGCCCAGGTTGTGGGCCCCAGTGGGGGGGGTGTTGAAGGCAGCTGATCAATGATTCTCTCTCACCTTTGATGTTTCTATCTCTCTCTCCCTCTCCCTTCCTCTCTGAAATCAATAAAAATATATGTTTTTAAAAAAGAATAAAGTGTAAAAATATCAAGTGGCAGAACTATATAAGTAAAAAGCAACATACGCTTTGTAAATAATTATTTACAAAATAATAATCATAGAAGTATTCAGGATAATCAGCGAGAAAGATCCAGGGGAACAGGCAGCAACACGTGTCCATAGTGATCATGCTCGGATGGGAGGTGGGTTTGGGGGGTGGGGGTGAGGAGGTGGGGCTGTCTTGCTTTTTACTTTATACCTTTCTGCAATGGTTTGATGTTGTACAGTTAGCATATACTGTTTTCCAAATAAAGTATATTGAACAATTTTTTCAAAGTTGGCATCAGTTTTATGGGAAACTCTCTGAAGGTTTTCAGCATGTCCCCTTGGATTAGCTTTGCTCCCTGCCACCTGGAGAAGCTCAGCTCCCTGAATGGGGTAAGGGGGAGGGTGGTGGCGCCCCCTGGTGGCAGGAGAGCCCCCAGGGGAGGACAGCCTCACCTGGGGGATGGCCCGGGAACAGCTGCGCCAGGTGTACAGCATGACCGCATACTCGTGTCCTTCCTCCAGCATTTCATTCTGAAAAGCAAAACACGCTCATCAGGGAGAAACCGCCCTGGTGCAACAGGCTTCTCATCAGCCCCCAAAACCTCACTGCTCAGTGAGATCTGTGCACCAGCAGCATCCCCATTGCCTGGGAGGCTCATTAGGAATGCAGAGCCTCAGGCCGCTGCCTGGCTGACAGAATCAGAATCTGCATTCAGGAACGTTCCCAGGGGTTGCACCCTCCCAGGTGTAACATAAGTTTGAGAAGCACTGGCCTCAGGTATTCTCATCAGACACCAAGGGCTCTGTAAGCAGGCTGCAGTTCTCAAAGATGGATAGCCACCTCAAAAGAAGGCAACAGATCTATTTGTTCCAACAGCAAAAGTAGTCCTAGATATACTTAGCAAGAAAATAAGCAACTAGCAAAACAGTATGCATAGCACATAGTCTATAAAGAAAAACTAAACAAAGAGTAGCAATTAAGAAAGTACATTATGGTATATTGGAGATATTTTGGTGGAATAGGACTAGCAGGCTCTCTGCGGGGCACTCACTTTTCCTATCACATAGGACCATAATGTTTGCACTTTTTTAGAAGAGCTTATGTGACTATTTCACAAGCAGAAAAATTATTAATATCAATTCCTTAAAATAATGCAGAGCAGATAGCAAAACCAACAACAGCACCAAAAATAAATCTGAAAAATACAGTGATGATGCACCACACCTAGTAAGTGCTATCATGGAAAGAGCCCTAAACTCAGGGTCCAAATATCTAGGCTCCAATCTCAGCTTCACCACTCCTTGGCCATTTGGCCTTCAGGCAATCACTGAACCTAAGATTCTCCATTTAGTGATGATGACAATAACAACCTCAGAGAGTTTTATGAGAACTAAATGGAATACACACACACACACACACACTCTATGTAATCTGTAAAGGGAGCCAACAGTATTACGAGGAAAAAGAACAGTCTGGCAGTTTCTCAAAAAGTTAAACACAGGGTAACCTTATAACCCAGCAATTTCACTCCTAGGTAAATGCCCATGGGTCCACACAGAAACTTGCATACTTGTTCACAGTAGTATTATTCTAATAGCCAAAAGTGGAGTCAACCCAAAAAGTCCAACAACTGATGAATGAAGAAATGAAATGCAGTACAGCCAGAGAATGGAATAGTATCTACACTAATAAAAGAGAAACATGCAAATTGGTGTCACTCCATGATGCCCACTAGCGGATCAGAATGAGTATGCAAATTAACCCAACAAAATGATGGTTATTTTGCATATGCAGGCATGGAGCGAAGACAGAAGATGACTGAAGACTGAAGAGGCTTGCCTTCTCTGCTGTGGTCGGAGCGGAGAAGCCTCGAGGCTTGGCTTCTCCGCTACGGCCGGAGCGAAGGCCTGGGTCCCGGGTGCCGGAGGAAAACCAGTGCCGGCAGCCAGGGGAAGGAAGACCTATTGCACGAATCTCTTCATGCAACAGGCCTCTAGCGCGTCTATAAAAGGAATACAGTGCAGATACATTATACTAGCACAACATGGATGAATTTTGAGAACATGATGCTACATGAGAGAAGCCAGACACAAAAGGCCGCATATTGCAGAATCCATTAAGATGAAATGTTCAGAATCAACAAATCCACAGAAACGAAAAGTAGGTTAGTGTTTGCCAAGGAATGGGAAGAGAGAGAGATTGGAAATGACTACCAAGGGGTTTGTTTTTTTGTTGTTGTTTTTTGTGGTGACAGAAATTAGATAGTGGTGATGGTTGTCTAACATGGTGAATATATTAAAAAACACTGAACTGTTCACTTTAAGGGTGAATTTTATGTTCTATGAACAATATCTCAAAAACACAGTAAAAAAGAGTATTACTAGGCCATCTCTTCTGTAAATGTTTGTATTGATATAAAAATGAGCCCTTACTGATTTATTTTTTTTACTCCACATGTCATGTCTATTTCATAATACCTTTCTAGTACAAGGTCAGATTTAATTTAGAGCTCATTACTTTTTATGGTTTTGTTTTCAACAGCCAATGCCACCGACAACTCACACTTTCAATCAGCACTTTGAAAATCAGGAACACGTTGCCCTTGAGATGACAGAGAACCAAGGTGAAATGTGTGGGTCTCCTGCTGCCATTGCTTCAGAACATACATCAGAAAAGGGATGTGACAGCAACATAAGGCGCATGTTAGCAACAAACTTGGCCCTTGGTCGGTGTGAGTATTCCAACTCACTCACCCAAAGAATGTTTGAGCCCTGAGGGGTCCCAGGCTCTGCGCTCCGTGCTGGGACTAGGGCAGTGAACAGGATGAGATGGACTCTGACCTATGGCCAGGGCAGGTGACCATCAACCAGGTTTGTTGTATAACTAAGCCTGCAATATAGAGGTCAGAATGGCGTGGTGGAAGGTGACCCTGGTGGGGCCATGGAAAGCTTGATTTCTGGTCCTGGCTCTGTTGGGCCCACCTTTTACCTTGAAAAATGTCATGGTTTTCTCACTGGAGGAAAAGAGTTGGTCTCAATCATTGTCTCACCCCTGGCTGCACATTAGTCACCTGGGGAACTTGGAAGACTCCTGATGCCCAGGTCACGACCTCCCAGAAATAAATCACTATCCCTGGGGAGGGAGCCCAGGCATCAGCATTTTCAAATGCCCCCCAGGTGAACCCAATGGGCAGCCAGCGTGGCAGCTGCTGGACTAAGGATCTCTAAGGTTCTTTACTTTTATAAGATTCTGAAAGTCCATGACTTAAACGCAATGTGAGTTCAGCTCAAGTTTCAGGACTGGTAGTGACAGACTGTACCTCTCAGCACTTACTCAGCCCCTATCTGACCTCCAGCAAAGAGCCCTGACCGTTCCATGCAGCAGGTCAATTACATGGTTTATATACTTTCTCTCACTCCTCTTTCTTCTGGCTCTCCCACCATTTGAGAGATTTACCAAGTGCAGGCAGGAGAAATACAAGAAGCTGAGCATCTAATGAAGACACTTTGCTGCTGATAAGGTACGCTGGAGAGAGATTTAGCAAGTTACAAGGTAGAAATTGTTGAGTGAAGTGAGGTTTGGGCATTACTCAGGAATGTCAATGGTACCCCCTATTCTTGACCCATCTAAGACCGTATCAACACTATCCCCGTGTCGGCAGAATAACAGCCCCACAAAGATGCCTGAATCCTGATGCCCAGAACTGTGAATACAATCCTCTCCACAGCAAAAGGGCCTTTGCAGATGTAATTAAGTTAGAAACCTTGAAATGGGGAGGGAGGCTGTCCTGGATTATCTGGTGGACCCAAGGTAAGGACAAGGGTCCCAATGAGTGAAAGAGGGAGGCAGGCTAGTCAGAGACGGGATGGAGGATGGAAGCAGAGACTGGAGTGATCGAACTGCTGGCTGGCAGAGGTGAGCCGAGGAAGGTGGGCCACCTGTAGAAGCTGGGAAAAGCCAGGAAACAGAGTCGCCTCCACAGACCTTGACTTTAACCCTGTAAGATCCTGGCTGGACTTCTGACAGAAAGAACTGTAAGCAAATAAACTTGTGTTGGTTTAGGTCACTAAGTCTGTGACAATCTGCTACAGCAGAAATAGAAAACACAATCCCCCTCTAAACCAGCCCCTCCTTCTGACTCGCCGATTAGTGCCCCTGACCTGGTATTTATACAGACAACTGTTAAGCCAGGTGGAGTTAACCTCCAGTGTCTCTCATATCCACTTCCTTAGCCAGCCCTCAACCATCACCCTCACTCAGCCTTTAATGCCTCCAATGCAGATAACCGTATCAACCAGTGTATTCGCCTCACAACTTATTCTACACATAACTAACAAATGGAACTTATTCCACAAGCAGAGGTCTGTTCACATTTCTCCCAGGGATAAACAATTTTCTATTGCTTTTCATTTTTATTAAATGAATTACAGCCCTCTATGATGGGTGAATTGCGTCCCTCCAAAATTCATATGTTGACGCTCTAACCCCCAATACCCCAGAATGGAACTATAGTTGGTGACAGGGCCTTTAAAGAGGTGATTAAGTTAAAATGAGGCCTTCAGGGTGGGCCCTAATCCAATCTGACTGGTGTTCTTTTAATGAGAGGAAATTTGGACACACAGAGACACCATATGTGTGTGTACTCACAGAAGAAAGGCAATGTGAGGACACAGTGAGAAGGTGGCGGTATGCAAGCCAAGGAGAGAGGCCTTAGGAGAAATCAACCCTGCTGACACTTTGATATTGGACTTTTAGCCTCTGGACATGTGAGGCATCCAGTCTGTAGCATATCACAGACCCTTATCTAGTTTTCCATAAATACCGGAGAATTTCTTTATATGTACCTTATAGTCCAAACCTAGGCAGCCTTGAAAATTTTTGCCTCTGGCCTGACCAGTGTGGCTCAGTGGTTAACCTATGAACCAGAAGATCAAGGTTCAATTCCCCGTCAGGGCACATGCCCAGGCTGTGGGCTTGATCCCCAGTGTGGAGTGTGGAGGAAGCAGCCGATCAATGATTCTCTCTCATCATTGATGTTTCTATCCCTCTCTCTCTCCCTCTCCCTTCCTCTCTGAAATCAATAAAAATATATTTAAAAAAAAAAAAGAAAGTCCGGATTCCAGGTGCAACCCCATGATTTACTAGTGGGATCATGAGCAACTTGCTATTAACTTCTCTAAGCCTCTGTTTTCTTATCCCTAAAATGGGTATAATGACCTCTTTGCAAGTTACAGGGCTGTTATAAAGTTCCATGATATCATGTATGAACATACCTTATACATTTTAAAGTTTATATATATGTATATATATATATATATATATGGTTATAATGTAATTTGTGTGTTTACATATATTATACATACATATGTAAAATACAAGGCCCTACTCAAAAGCCACTTCCTTCATCAAGCTCTCCCCAACACCCTCAAGGCCCCTTCAAAAACAAGGAACTTTGTACTTTTACCATGTCATTTACCTTTAATTTTGTGCATTTTTATTGGTCTGCAAAGAGTAGTCTAGAGCAGACAGACCTTATTCGTGGTAGGACCCCATGAAACTTAAGTTTTCTAGACGTCAGTTTTCACATCCATGAAATGGGTATTGTAATAGAACCTACCTCATAGTGCAGTGAGTTGAGGACTGAAACAATGCATTTAAAATATCTACACAGAAAGTGTTTGATAAATGGTAAACTTGTCTGTATTTCCACTTGACCCATTGAGAATCCCCGTTTGTCCTTGTATCCCCCTCCCCAGCATTTAGCACAGTCTCTGCAGGCTCCAGGTGCACACTACTTATTAAATAAATGGGTGGGATATGATAAGACTAGGTTTTAGAGTACAGCTGATATAGAAAGTTCCAGAGAGCTGCAGAACGAGGAATCTGAATTCCTCAAATTTCAGTGCTGCTGGAGAATAAAATCCACGAAAGCCCCAGAGGGAAGGAGCGATCCCTCGCAGATGGGTCAGACAGCTGGCCCCGCGTGTGAACGATTTAGGCCACCAGCTTCCTCGGGTCAACAACATGTGATTCCAAAGCCACCGTCCCTTTATGAGAAACCTTTTGTTTTGCTCAAGAGTATGAAATATCTTTAAAGCGGTGGTTCTCAACCTTCTGGCCCTTTAAATACAGCTCCTCATGTTGTGACCCAACCATAAAATTATTTTTGTTGCTACTTCATAACTGTAATGTTGCTACTGTTATGAATCGTAATGTAAATATCTGATATGCAGGATGTATTTTCATTGTTACAAATTGAACATAATTAAAGCATAGTGATTAATCACAAAAACAATATATAATTATATGTGTGTTTTCCGATGGTCTTAGGCGACCCCTGTGAAAGGGTCGTTCGACCCCCAAAGGGGTCGCAACCCACAGGTTGAGAACCGCTGCTACAGGCGCTCAGGGAAGTGAAGAGTAATGCTGGGCCCTAAAGGTGAGCAGGATTTGCAAAGCTGGAAGACACGGGGTACAGGATGGCCTGGGCACTGAGAGAGGCTGGGGCAGGTGTGAGAATGGGCTTAAGGAGGTGAGGCTGCCTGAGGCTGGAGGTCCTGGAATAGCTGCCCACAGCCCCTCCCGCCCTGGCAGGGTCCCAGAGACTCACCATGCTGGAGTGGACCGTAGCCTGTTCGATGTACCTTGCAATCCCTGTGACAAATGCATTCCTGTCCTCGAAGTTCGTGTCAAAGTTGGCCTGTGGGAATTGGAGGACAGGAACAGTTGGTTATTGAAAAACAGGTCCAAGGTGGCTGGGTGCCCAGGGAAAGCACTGCTGCCAACAAATGCCACCAGTTCTCTGTGGAAAGCTATGTCCACATCACCCTCTCATCTTCCCTCCCCCAAATCCCACTCGGCCACACTGGACCAGAGCTGCCTACAGACAGGGCCCACATCCGCTTCCCATCAGGGTCACCCCACCTGGCCCTGGGAATAAATGCTTACTGACACTCTACACACCTAACAGCTGCTGAAAAGTTAAGATGCGCACTGCTTTCATCCAGCAGCTGCAAAAACACTCACCTGAGGGTGCAGATACATATGTAAAGGGTAATAACTGCAGCATTTTTTGTGATAGAGAAAATTTGAAATCATTCAAATGTCCATTAACCGCGAAAGGCTAATTAGATCATAGTATATTCATACAATGGACTTACATGTAGTAGATGGTAGTTAAAAATAATGTGGCAGCAATGTAGTATTGTTAGGGAAAAATATCCATAATAAATTTTAAGCTAAAAAAGTCAAATGATACATCAATATATATATAGTATGATTCCCTTGTTATATTAAAAATATATGCATATATATAGATGGTAGAAATGTGTGTATATATATATATAGACATAGACATATTTATAAAAAAATTATTTGTTATACTTTTTTTGTATTGCTTATAATAAAAAAGATATTGTCCAGCCAGCGTGGCTTAGTGGTTGAATGTGATCTAGGAACCAGGAGGACACGGCTCGATTCCCGGTCAGGGCACATGCCCAAGTTGTGGGCTTGATCCCCAATAGGGGTGTGCAGGAGGCAGCCGATCAATGATCTCTCTCATCCTTGATATTTCTATCTTTCTCTCCCTCTCCCTTCCTCTCTGAAATCAATATAAATATTTTTAAAAGATTCATATAATTAAAATTTCAATCTGGGTTAGAAAATGTGAATAAACAAAGTTTATGAGTTGAAACTTCAGGCATGTGCTTCATAAATCTAATCACTGAATGAAATTAAAAATATATTATGCATTATATTTAGTCTCATTTAGCAGCCCAAGAACTTTCAAAAGGTCAAATACAGCAAAGAATTTCAAATTAACTTATTTTTTTCTTAGCCTGGCATACTCGCCCCGCACACCCAGACCAGGGGCTATTTGCAAGGCAGAATCCAGCTGCACGATGCCCTTCCCCCATACCCTGGTGGATCACGGTCTTGAGTCGTCTGATCATGGTTTCGCACAAGCTCACCCGTCTTGAGCGAAGCAAACGACTGTAACGGGCTTCCCTGAGCCATTAGCTGCTGTGAGGAGTTGAAGAGCTCTCCTCACATACATGAAGGAAAAGTAATTACCCAGGCAGGCTCTAGGGGTTTCTAAATTGCAATATTTAATTCATGAGGTCAGAGCTGCCAACGCCTTGGTTGGTGCTGCAGCAAGAACAGCCGGGAAGGTATTTGGGGCCAGAGCAGATCAACAAGCCTTCCCCGGGAGGAGGAGCAGTCCTGGTGTACACTTACTAGCTCATCTATTCCTTGCACTCAGCGCCTCCAGGGCACCAGGGACTCCATCAGCTCCCGACCTTTCACCAAGCAGAGCTCCCCCTTCCCTCTGCCTTCAGGGCAAACCCTCTTAGGGGACCCCCCGGGTTCCTGAGCCCCCAGAGCCCTCGGAGAACTGACCTGGTACATGATGGAGGAAGGCGGAGGCTCGATGCATGGCTGCTGGTCAGGGAGGGGCAGTTCTTCCAGCAGGTCCACGTTGGACAGGGCATCTTCCAGGGTGACGTGGGTGGTCATGGCTGCAGTTTCCGTATTCCGCACTGAGGGGAAGGGAGGGAATGAAGAATTTCAGGGACTGCCAAACACTTCTCTCAATCTCACCAGTTCGGACTCCCTCCAGAGAACAAAGGGAGGTAAAAGACCACACTTTCTCTTTCTTCAGAAGGCGCCCTTAACCTGCAGCTGATATTTGAGGATCTCTTCATGGTTTACAAGCACTTCCACGTCTACGACCTCGGCTGAGCAGCATCACATTCCTCTGTGATCAGCACGGTATCATATCCACAGAGCTGATGCAGAAGCCAGGCTCCGAGAAGTTATGTGACACCCACACAACCACAGTGACCAAGGGCAAAGGACTTCAAATAACGCCTGATGCTAGGACACAGGCCACGGCCAGCCCCCATCGTTTGTTCTTTTAGAGAAAATGTATCAGGTCCACGCTTAAATTATGGCACGGCACAAAAGCCCATGATTGCAATAGCCACGAGTACCCACTTGAAACCAGAGGCTAGGTCTTACAAGCTAATTCAACTGGGACTAAAGAATTTAGACTCCAGCAATATTAACCTTATTTGCAAAAGCGAAGAGCCATCCATTGGCAGGGGTATGTTTTGTGAGTCCCACCAAACAAATCAGCCCTGAACGAACATTTTTGTGTCTGGGATGCTGGCAGAGTGCAGTGGCTTCCATGAGGATTTGCAGGCAGTCAGCATAGATACCCAACTCAGCAAAGAGAATCCACATTTCTTTTTCAAGCAAAAGTGAAATGTAGATAAAAAATGATCATGACTCAGACCATCAAGTTTTCCCAAACATGATCTCCTAGCAGTCACATTCGCGGATCACAGTGCAATAAAATCAGAACTCAATAATGCAAATAAAAGCCAAAAGCACCCCACACCTATGAAAATACATAAAAACACACTTCAACGTTACTTATAGCTAAAGAGGAATCCAAATAGAAGTTATAGAATATTTAGAACTGAACGAGAGCATAAATAAACGTCTTAAATGCATTTAGTAGAAAATAGGAAAGTGGAACTGAATGAAGTGAATTTTCCTCAACCCAAAGAAATGAAAACGAAAAGCAGACATAAATGAAGCAAAGAACAAAGCAAACTAAAACAGACAAATAGTAGACTATGTGAACAAAAAATCTAAAAATTGTTTTTACAAGAAGATTAATAATAAGCTAAGCCTTTAGCACATTTGAATAAGGAAGCAAGAGAAGGCCCACTTTGCTGTCACAGAAGTCGTCCCACCCATCCCTTCCCACCCCATCACAGGGAGGAGTGAGATGTGACTAAGGGCAGGAGTTCTAGGAAATGGGGAAAAGGGGACCAAGAACCTGAGAACTGGGTCCAGGGGCTGAAACAGCTGGAGTGTCCCCAGAGGCTTGCTGCCCCTAAACTACTGTTGCCATTAGGCCTGTGGTTGGGCGGGCAGATGGGACTGAGCAGCTAACTATGACTCACACTTAGAGTTCCCAACAACCTTCACCCCCACACACCACCCTCACCCCTGCCATGCACTCTGGCAAGAGCCAAGGCCACATTTAATTAGGACACAGAGAGCTCAGAAGTGGGTTTCCCCTCTGCCTTCTACAGGCATCTGGCCTCATCTTGTGGTTTCAGGCCCTTCCCACACCTATGCTCCTTCCTCTTCGCTCTTCTCTCTCCTGAATTCTAAGTGTGGCATTCAGTTCCACAGCAAAACCATCTGCCAATCCACAAGAAAGATGGCCTTCTTTCTTGCATTAATATTAACTCCTTTTGCATTTTGCAGGAGTTAAGATTTTATGGGATTAATGATTTTATGGAGCAAGCTACAAAGCCCTGATGACACTATTCATTAATTCAAATAATAATAATGATAATAACACTAATAAAACTAAACATTTTTTAGCCCTTACTCCATGTCAGACACTCTGCCAAATACTTGACTATTTTAACCTTGCATCAACCCTACAAACTATGATTATTCCCATTTTACAGGTGAGCAAACAGAAACTCAGAATTTAAGCAATTGCATAAGGTCAAGTGCTGGCAAAGTGGTGGAGCAGTAGGTGGAACCCAGGTTTGTCCTATAAAAAAAGGCCTAGAAGCAGGTACCTACCTATAACGAACGGGGTTGTGTCAAAGGGACCCAGCAGCCAAGCTGAGGCAGCTTCCATTAGCCAAAGACAGGGCAAAGTGAGCACCACCCAGCATAACTCAGTGGACTTGCAACAACATCAGATATGTCTTAATCCATGAGATCATAAAGACACCTAATAAAAACTTGGATTTTATTACTTTATTCCTATTGGAGGATGCCTGTGAACCAATTTTTATGTTGAAAATCACCAACTGAAAGAAGAGAAGCAAACACTTAACCAGTCTTTCCTATACAAACTATACCACTTGAAAACCAAATTGCAGAAGACAGAGATGTTTTTCTCTATAAAGTTCTTTCTCTTTTTATTTCCAGAAACAGTGGCATAATTAAAATATTCCTCTCTTCCCAGCCCCTAATACACAAATGGGTATAGGCGCTGACCATCAACTGTTATGAAAGAATCTGACATTATGCACCTTCTGATGGAGAAACACACCATCACTTTATGAAGAATGCTGGAGCCAAAACAAAAACTTGAATTTCATCAAGCCTTTGATACCAACTGACAGGAAACACAGAAGACAGAAGAACACATTAAAATACACCACAGTGATGTAATCAGTAAAATATAATCTATGGGAAACTCTGCTAGACAAATGACTCAGTGCCTTCGACAAATACTGCAAGAAAAAAAAAGAGATGGAGGGGGAAGCTATAGAGGATAAGACCTTATCTGGATCCTATTACAAACAAAGCATCATAAAAATAAAATTATCACATTTGTAAGAAAATTGGAAAATTTAATACTGACTCAGATATTTGATATCAAGGAAATAGTGCTAGTTTTTAGATGTGATAATATTGAGATTATGTTTTAAAAGAGTTATCTTCTAGAAATACCTTCTAAAATATAAATAAAAGGGTACAGGTATTTGCTTCCAAATGATACTACATGGGGAAGAGTGGATACTAGATAGAACAAAATCGGCCATTTGGTAATAATTGTCAATGCTGTGTGATGCTGAGGTAGGAATTTATTATATTTTTATCCAATTTTATAAATGTTGAAATTTCCCATAAGCCCTCCAGCTCAGCGTATGCACTCCCAGTTTGAATCTGTCTGCCCTGACTCCTACTTGCCATGACCTTTCCCCTCTCCGTTCTCCTATAACCTGGGTTTCTTCGGGGCTTTGCAGACATCAAAATACTCGTTGACCAGAATAATCCTTAAGGTTTCCCGCTTCAACACAATAATAACCTTGCACTTTCCTTGAAGAGAATCATAAGTGAACAGCCTATAGAGCCAGTAAGTTAGGAGTCTTTATTTCGTTAATGCAACCTCTCTTTTCTCCTTGTAAATACAGCTTCTCTAATGGATTTCTCTGTGTGTTTGTAGATCACTCACTGCCTAAGGGAGAAGGAAATCAGATGTTTTTAACTCAAGTGCTGAAAGTCACTGCCAACTCCACATCAATCAGAAAGAAAAAACGTACTGGAAATGTTAACAGAGGTATACATGGAAATGAAGTTATTTTTTCTGGCCCACATGCCCTGCCTGTTGTGCAACCTTCCAAATGAGAGGCATTCTTTATATTCGACTTACATGGTTGTTTTGTCATTTTGGAAGAGAAATTAATAAAATGTTTAAAAATGAACAGTGTTCTGGGAGCATCATTTGCCAGACGCAGCTTGCCACCTCTCACTGCGGGGTATTCACGGCGTATTTAAGTTCAGTGTCTTCACAACAAACTCAAACGCAGTGGCCTGGAGTCACCAGACAAGTAATAACGTTGGGCTTGCAGGCAAAGTGCTTCTGAGAAGGGCTTCAGGCCCCACCATCACCCATGACTGAGATGACTGACAGAGCCTGAGCAAGAGGAGTGGGCCCACAAATGCAGGGTAGCTGCTAGGAGAACCTGGCTTTGGGAATGCAGGCCTGACTACCCACACCCCAAACCCTGCCTCTCTGTGAGCAAAAGATGCACTGTCATTTTCTGTTTGACATTCTGGAAGGAAATGAAGAAAAGGTATTTTTACTGAAGTGGAATATTAGGCTAAGTATAGTAGTTAAGCTTGAGCTACGGGCTCAAATCTGTCTCCTGCCACTTACTAGCTATATAACCATAAACATATTACTTAACCTGAGCCTCAGTTTCCTTATCTGCAAAAGGGCGCTAATTAATAACAGTCGCTGCCCTCAGTGAGTTAGTCTGAGAATTATATAACATGATGGCATGTGGAATGCTTAGTCCAGCAGCAGGAACAGAGGAAGCACTCGGGAAATGTTAGCTGGTCAGGCGGCCTCTTTTAAATAGAGTGAATGGATGAATTAAACACTGCAGCAATTCTTCCACAAAAAGGAAGGCATTATTATTATCACACCTCTATATTTTTATCTCAGTCCTACAGATCTTTCCGTTTGACTTCCTCAATCACAACGACCCTGCAGGTTTAAGAAAGTGCAGGTGCTATTTTTGCTGTTGTCACTGAGAAGTGAAAACTCCCATTCAAGGTCACATGGTCAGCCAGTGGCTGAGCTGGGCAGAAAGCAGATATCTTGACTCTCAGTTCTCTGCCCTTTCTTTTAGACCACACCTACCTTTGTACCTTTCTGGAAGGTACCAAGCACTTACTTTTTCCCCCTCCAGTTTGGCTGCCTTTTCCTTCCTCAAAAAGAACAAGACTCTCACAAGCTGGAAAGATTAGGTAACTTTGCCCTTTGGGTTTCATGAACATCAAGAGGCCAGGAAATATTTTCCCTGTCTGTAAATCTCTCCAGCTAGAAAGCAACTAAAGTAAATAAATAAAGACAAATTTTAAAATATATGAACATTGCCTGGCTGGTGTGGTTCATGGTGGAGCATTGACCTATGAGCCAGGAGGTCAAGGTTTGATTCCCCGTCAGGGCATTTGCCCAGGTTGCAGGCTCGATCCCCAGTGGGGGTGGGGGGGGTGGGGGGGCAGCGTACAGGAGGCAGCTGATCAATGATTCTCTCATCATTGATGTTTCTGTCTCTCTCTCCTCCCCCTTCCTCTCTGATATCAATAAAATATATTTTAAAAGAAAGCCTCAGATGGTCCCTTTTTAAAAAAAAATGTTTTAAAAGTAGCATTTTACTGAGCAAGAAAAAAAAATTCCAAGAAGAAATCTGGCATCTAGCTAGCATGTCCATTGCGGGTGTAAGCTGGGCGTGTCTGGAGTTTGTATGGGGACTCAGGTTTGCTGTGACAGGTTATGGCTCTACAGGTCATAGCGTTCCCCTACAGCTAAGACCCTTTTACATGTCAGAGCCTCTTCATGGGTGTGGGGGGCCGAGCAGGGACAAGGTCACTTGTGTGCTTCTTATAAGACTGCCAAAGAGTGCGCCAAAATGGACCATGGAGCTAATTCTGAGCGGACAGGCAGTGAATTTTAGAGGAACGCTCCTCTTGTCCAGTGGTCAGACCTGTGGCTCCAAACCCCACAGGGGCCACTTGGAGTCACCTGCAGAGTGTGACCTGAACCATCTGTAAAACACAGTCACAGGTTAGAAGCAGGACGGATGCTAAGAGCAGCCAAGCCTGGCGGTGGCTTGTAGAGAGGAGACAGAGCTTATACAAGGTGGAGAGGAACCACACAGATGTAGCTCAGCCATGGAATGACCACTCTCCGCACTTCCATAGCCTGCAGAAGTATCACCAACATCACGATTTACAACAGAACTCAGCCTACTTCATCTGTTGCCAGGATGATTCCAGAGCTGGGAGAGACCAAGAATGGTTACCTCCCAAGGAAGCCTTTCTGACCCCCTCCCCCACCTGAATCCACTTTCTCCCTCATCGAACCCAGCATGCTTCTTCTTCCACGGCTTCCATAATACTTTATTACATGATTTAGCATGTTTTCACTCCTGACCTCAACAATAAACTCCTTCAGGGCAGGCGCTGCGTCTAATTCACACTCAGCTCCCAGCACAGGGCTGAGCACACACTCATAACTCAGCTGAACTCTGTGTTCCATGAGTGGATGAACCCAAGACATCAAGAAAGGCATTGCTATGTCCAAGACACCAGGTTTTTCAAAGTTGGGGAGGAGGAGAAGGAATATAAATAGCAAAGAAGCTGTTTATACTTTAGAAAGAACTGCATCAAAATGGTTCAAATTTTAACATTCAAGCTCTTAAAGTGAAAAGCTTCCATAACTGGTAAACAGTTACCTATGAAATAAAATCTCTTTCCTCTATCATTGTATGACCTGATTTCACTCATCCTTCAAGGCCCCTCCCCTCTCCGACATGATTGCTCCTTCCTTGGAACTCGCTGGGCTTCTTAGCGGTGTTGGTGAGGATGCGAAATCAGAACCCCTGTGCATTGCTGGTAGGAATGTGAAATAATACAACCAACTCTGGAAAACAGTTTGGCTGTTCCTCAATATTTGAATCATAGAGTTCCATTATATGCCAGCAATTCTGCTCCTAGATGCAGTTCCAAGAGAAATGAAAATATACATCCACACTAAAACTTGAACATAAATGTTCATAGCAGCATTATTTGTAATAGCCAAAATGTGGAAACGACTCAAATGTCCATCAACTGATGAGTGGGTAAATAAAATGTGGTATAGCCACTTAATGGAATACTATTTAGCCATGAAAAGGAATGAAATGTGAAAATATGCTACAACATGAATGAACTTTGAAAATATTAAGCTACATGAAAGAAGTATAATATGCTTTCCTAAAGGAAATGTCCAGAATAGGCAAATCTACAGAGACATAAAGTATATTATCGGGTGCCTAAGCCAGGGGTAGGGATTAGGGGAAATAGGTGATACTGCCATAGGGCACAAGGTTTCTTTCTGGGGTAACAAAAATGTTCTAAAGTTGATCATAACGATGATTGCACAATTCTGTGAATATGCTAAAAATTACTGACCTGTATATTTTAAATAGGTAAATTGTACAGTATGTGAACTATATCTCAATAAAGTCCTTACCACAAAAATGTTAGTATTTGTATGACTACTTTGGGGAAATTTGGGGTACATAAGCAGGAGTGATACAAAGAGAGATGAAGCTGGAGTAGAACCTTGGGGAGTTTGAGGAATTTGAATCTGTCCCTACAAGCAGAGACTGTGTTGAGTAAAAATCAAAAGGTGACAGTAGGAGAGAAAAAGAGAGCGGCAGACACACCCGTACTAACCCCAAGGGACAGCCCCCGAGGCTGCAGGGTGAGTTGGACCACCATGGGCAGGGCTCAAACCAGCCCCCTCACCACTACCACTACCACTACCACCACCACCACCACCACCACCTCGCCTGTTTATGTGCACTGCCACCTGTCAGGTGCTGAGGCTGCCCCACCTTTTCAGACAGTAAACCCCTCTGAGGTGGGGTGATGGGCTTGGTGAGAAGATGGTGGGTGTCAGCTCTCCTCCTCCCACCTGAGGCTTCGAGATGAGGAGCACTGTGTACATGGTCACTTGGTGATTAGGGGCAGCGCTGGGGCTAATACTGACTTCCTGGGAAGATATGGGGATGTGATACAATAACAGATACAACAGACTGTAAAAGAAAAAGGGGGATGTGAGGAATGGGGGGGAGAATGCATTCTAATTCTGAGATAAAACAGAAAGCCATGTAAGAAAGGAAATAGAGTCAAAGGGCATTACTTGGCTCTCTTGTGATCATCATTTACACATCTTAATAATGTCAACACTTGCCCGGCTGGTGTGGCTCAGTGATTGAGCATTGATCCATGAACCAGGAGGTCACAATTCCATTCCTGGTCAAGGCACATGCACAGGCTGTGGGCTCAATCCCCAGTAGGAGGCAGTTGATCAATGATTCTCTATCAATGATGTTTCTACCTATCTCTCCCTCTCTTCCTCTCTGAAATCAACACAAGTATATTTAAGAATAATAATAATGTGGACACTTTATACAGGGTTTCGGTTAAAATAGAGCTCTTTCTGTATTGGGAGATGGGGGGAGGGGAGGGCGGGAGATGGTGTAAGAAAGCGAAATCTTCATCCATCACAGCAGGAAATAAGTAGACGGTGCACAGAATAGATAAATCAAGAAATAGCAGTGCAAGTGTATCATTTAGAGATCTGGAAGCACCTACTGGAAACAAACAGTGAGTTAAAAGCCACACAGCCTCTGGGAGGAGGTGGGCACTGAATAGTTGTTTTTCATTATGCGCCTTTCAATACCATTTGATTTTTTTTTAAGCATGTGCACGCTTTGATCAAAATTTTAAATTTTACTTTAAAAGACAACAACCCAAGGCCTCCTTTCCAGCAGTTCAGACATCCGGCCTGTCCCCCAGCCCTGTCTCTAGGCAGACTTTGCTAAGTAAGGGCCTCACTTTGGGTCTTCTGGGACCAGAGGCCCTGCCACCTGCAGTTTCTCTCCACACAGGGGACCTGAGGTCAGAGCAGAGAAGGCTGTCAGGGCCTCTGGAGAAGGCCTACCGTCCTCTTTGTTAACAGTGAAGAAAGAGACCCTGGTGGGGCCCAAGGGCTCGCCACTGCATGTGCTGATTTACAGCAGCTTCCTGTTGTCAGTGTTGAGGGGGACTTTCTGTTGATCACCCAACCAGCCAGATACCAGCCTCCAGGGGCAGCGGGTGTCATACCACGGAAGGCAGCTTGCTGATTTGCTCCCGAGGGGGGCCTGTGACAAACCACCACATGAGGGACACCAATAGAAAGGACTTTTATCCAGGGAGAGCAGCTGCCTCTCAGAGGCACCTGCTAAAACTCAAAAAAGGGAAGCCACTGCACCTGCTGGCGAAACAAAGAATGAGACTTCGGGTTTGGCCACCAGATGGGAGCACCCAGACCTCAGCTCCATCGAGGTGAAATTGCAACTTGAGGGTGGCTCGGCCTGAAGACTGATGAGGTCCTGAATCACATTTTCACTTGCTGTAAAAGGGCAATTTCCCTGACTGTGAAATATGGAGGGTGACCTGGTGTTGGTTCTCTGTCAAAAGCTCTGTTGTGAAGGTTGTTGTGGCACCTTGTACTAATAACGGTTTAAGGAGTGAGGTTTGCAAACAAGGTGCTTTTCGTTATGTGTGAAGGAGGGCTCAGAGTCCTCCCATGATATCATTGCTTGTGTGCTCATCTCTTTCCTTAAGTGGGAGAAAATGGGGTAGAGTTAGGGGGAGGGAATAGCTGTGGGTATGATGTCAATATTGCTCCAACCAGTTAGGAATCATTGGACTTGAGCTTCTCTTTCCAACTCAAAAGCAAATGACTGACTATAGATGGGACACTCCATCCCAAGGGCTTCTGTAAAAATCACATTTCCCAACATGGACTGGCCACTGTGGCCAGGGTGTTCAGGGTTGCCACGAACTGGCCCATGGACATTCTTTGTGCCTTTGCTCAAACTCTCTCCACTCTCTACTGGGCTGTTTACTCCCCTTCTCAAATCCTAACCTGGACTATTGATTGTCAAGGCCCTATTCAAGGAAGACTGCCTCCGTGAAGGTGTGACCAGTTGAGCTCCAACACAACCTTCATTTCTCTGGATTCCTATTCCACTCACAGTCTAGAGTCCATCACTTCCTACTGCATTATAAACTGCTTTATACTTTACTACTGAAGTGGATCACCCAAAGTCATCTTTTGGGCGATATCAATTACTACAGAGCTGCACACATACAAGGCATTACTTGCTTAATTAGCACCTCATGAATAATTTGTTGAATGCATGCGTGAATGGCCAAAATTCATGTCTTCTAGTTAAGAAAATAACACGAAACATAAAACACCATGGTCCTTAAGGTATCGTATCTAAGTAAGTCTTATTCCTGTAAGCATCTGAAGAGACCTCTACAAAATCCTTCTGTCATAGTTCCCACCTCCATCCATAAAAAGCGGAACCTCATTGTTCTTTTCCATGTGAGAGAGCACACTTGGAGGTTGATGGATGACCCTCGGTGTTGAATTCTTGTCTCTCCCGTTATATAGACCAAAATCGGTCATAAGGTATCACATTTTAACAGCACAAATCAAAATCGTTCTCAGATACACCTTCACTTAATACTGAGTTATTGAGTATTTTCTATGAGGGCCAGCCCTGCAGATGCTCTTTGGTTTTGGTTGGGCCTTCAGTGGAGTTAGACAATCCCCTCATTCATCCCCAATTGATTTCTTATTCCACCCACAGAGGCAGCTGCTCCAAACCTCCGGAAGGCTCCTGAACTTTCCTAACCACTCCACCACCTTTAGCTTCTGCATAAGACCTCATCTCCTGCCTTACTCAGAAGACAGGGACCATACAACCTGGACATACTAATCATCCCTCCATCCCACGAAGAGACGGAAGTCTGAGAACGACTGCTGTAAAACGACATAATGATGATGCAAACACAAAATCAAAAGGCCTATTGATGAAGTCATCACTGGGTCTTTCTTGGGCATCTCTCCAGAAGGCCATGTATGCCACTCAGCCAGAAAGATCCCTGCAAGAAATTCTGCCTGAACCCAAGCTGTCTTCTCAAAAAGTTTCTTTTAAGAATTTGTACCCCATTTGTTTTCTCCTCTGTTATGCCCCCTCGCCCCACCCAGGGTCCAAGAAGTATGCCCTGAATGGTCATCCTTTGATGAACATCACACACCGCCCTCAGCATAAAGGCCACGGCTAGGAAGCCAATATACAAATTCTTTGCACCCTGGGAGGCGTCCCACACCCACTGACTGAAATCTGAAGTGTCTTTGAACAGACAAGGCCATCCAGGGGCCTTGACAGAATCGGTGAATCACAAAATGCCTTTCAGTTTCCCTTTGGTGCGATGGCACAGAGAGGCCACAGATTTGTCCTCTCAAATGGACACACAATATAGAATAATAAACTGTTCCTTTAGGAATGGAGGGCAGCCATCCAAGAGAAGCACACATTCCAGAACCTCCTTCTCTTCTCTCTTCCCATGGCCTTTTCTTCTTAGACTGGGACTTACAGACATTATCTCATCTGGGGCTCCTGTGGCGACAGGTAGGTTAACAGGCTGGGCAGGCTGCTTTCCATTGTCCAATTTCTAAAGTCAGAGAGCTAGTGGCTGATGGAAAGAAACACAGCAAGTCCTGTGTCCTAAGTCCACTGTACTGCTCTGTCTGCCCGAGAAGCCAAGCGTGCCTCCAACGTGCCTGGTTGGTTGCAAAATGCTGAATGCACACAGAGGAAGAGGTGCTTCCTGACCTGTGTCGAAATGTGAGAACTACCTCTGGGCTTCTGCTCCGCATATTCCCTCCCCCCTCTCTCTGCCTACTCAAATTATACCCACCTTCAGAGTGCTACGCAAGAGCACTTCCTACCTGAAGCCCTTACTGACACCCTGTCTTATCACTCTTTCCTTTGGCTCCCTTTTGCAGGTAAACCTGGGGCTCGGTTTCCTGGTTACAGAGACCAACTCCCTTGAGAAAAGCAAAATCCAGGAAGGCTCTGGAGGTAGAGGAGTTGGTGAGGGCTGTGGGTTAAGCCCTAGCCAGTGTGGTTCAGAGGATAGAGTGTCAGCCTGCGGACTGAAGGGTCCCGGGTTTGATTCCAGTCAAGGGCATGTACCTTGGTTGCGGGCTCGATTCCTGGCCTTGGTCAGGGCGCATGCGGGAGGCAATCAATTGATGGGTCTCTCTCACATAGATGTTTCTCTCTCTGTTTCTCCCTCTCCCCTCTGCTCTCTCTAAAAGAAGTCAATGGAAAAATGTCCTCTGGTGAGGATAACAAAACAAACAAACCAAAAAGAGCTGTGGATTAATTACACACAAGAGCCACATTCTTAATGATTACGTAAGAGAGACCTTTAACAATAAATTTATACATATAATGGCACCATGTGCTAGATACTCTACAAAGCATTTTCATGCATCCCTCATTTAATAAGAACATCCAAGGAAGTACCAGCTCCTACCCCTCTGCTGCTGGCCTGCCCCCTTGCCAGTCAGTAGGCAGCAGCATGCTCCACCCCCTTGTCCCACCACAAATGCAGGGCCCATCCTCTGGCCCCTACGCATGGCTTTGCTCCTTAAAACAACAAGACCAAAGACCTTTTTACAAAGGCTCCAATGAGGTGACTGACGTCTAGTTTCATCAGCTACAAGTGAATAATTAATACTTGCCAGTAAAGAAATAGACTCATTGTTATGGTGGCCACATGGAGGCTACAAAAGGCCATTTTGTGAAGCCCTTGGTGGAACCCTGGGGCCAACAGTGGCCCAAAGAAAGCCCTTTGAGAGTGTAGGCCGATCCTCAAACGTGGAGACTGGAGCTATGCACAATTTTCCAGGGGCGCTGTCCCCAATGTTAATTAGCTTATGGCCTATTGATCAACTAATTCTGCTCGCTGGTCAATGACAGCGGTGGAGGCCCACTGAGCACCCTGAGCGGGCACGATTCACCAGAGAAGACCTGTCATGTTCTCCTGGGGCCCTTCTAACATTTTAAAATTCACATTGACTTCCTTCTCTGGGCCAGCCTGATTTGATTTGAGGAAAACTCTTCAATCCTGCTGGTTTTTATACCCCACTCTTGGCCTAATGCCTAAAGCAAGTTTTTCCTTTTCCATTTCCAGCAGGGACTGAACAAAGCAGGCTTGGGTGCCTACAGAACCGGTCAGAACTGGCCAGGAAATATAATAAAGAAGCTTAGTGAGCAGAGAGCTGTTGCCCCCAGCTGGAGGCTCAGCATGCACAACTAGCCAGAGACACTGGTTCTGTAAGTAACCACACATTCCACATTCTTCTTGTGGCCTAGTAGCCATCCTGGCAGGTGGCAGCCAGTGCCAAGGAGTAACTCTCCCCAAGTGGACACTGGGTGCTCACTCAACAAATGCTTTCCGGTGACAGTAACCCCTGACCAGTTACACATACACACACTCTTGCTATATTTTTGCCCTCGGGGCCAAAGCTGCCCTTGCAGCAAACGGAGCTGATAGCTGCTCCCCAAAGGAAGCTGTTCCCCAAAACTGCTCCCCAGCTCCCCACTCTGACTTCCAGCCACCGCCTGAAATTCCACCATTAGAGCTATCAGGTATTTGACCGAAAGCTTTGCTTCCCATTAAAATGCCTCTCCTCCTGTTTCCTTTCTGGTCAAATGACATCAAAGCACCTGCTCTGTGTGGAATGGGAAATTCTTTTGTATTTAGCTCTTGAGGATAAACATGGTCACTGGCTCCTTTCTTGAAAACAAGGAGAATGGGAAGCACAGGGCACTGGGTGGAAGTGGAGGTGGGAGGCCTCACGGAGGGTCCCAGAGGAAGCTGATGCTGGAGAAAACACCTTAAGGCCTTAAGAATCCTGCCCTAGAATGTGGACCTTGATTTTTACCCTCCACCATCTGTGATCTTCAGATTCGCCAGTACCTTCCAACAGGGCCTGTGCCCAAGAGAAAGGTAAGACCCCTGTGCTAAATAAAGGGGGGGGCGCAGGCAGGAGGTGGAAAGGGGGAGTGTGGGGGCCAGCACTCTCCTGATCATGCCCACAGGGCTGCCCCGGTATCCCCACTCGTTCCCTGGGAGCACAAACACCCAGAGCCAGCAGGAAAATATTCTTGCCCCCTTCCTGGCCTGGCTGGTGAGGGAGCTGAGGGCCACTGGCCCTTGGTGTTCCTGCTGTGCCGGGAAAACTTAATTCAAAGTCAGAATCCCTGGGCTGGAGAGGGCACCTGGGCAGCTGTGTCCTTCCCTGTCGGGTTCTCTGGACAGAGAGCCCTTCTCTTCCTGCCCCCACACCCAAACAGAGAGCGCCCCTTTCTCTTGCTTTTCACATAGGTGGTGTGTACCATGCAGGGGGCCGGCTGTCCTGAAAAGCTGAAACCAACAGACAGGTGGGCGTCTTCCTGATTCTTCAGAGCTCGAGACAACCCAACCTCTTCCCCAGGAGTCACCCACTCCACCCCTCCCCCCTCCTCCCCCGCCCCAGCTAGCCGGGAGGAGACAGCGCGCTGCCCGTGGAGGCCTGGAAGCTTCAAAGCGGGTCAGACGCGCCTCCTCCCTCATTAATGCCCCCCGCCCCCCACAAAGCGCCGCTACGCCCCCTCGCCCCACCCATCTCAGGTTCACAGCGGGGCGCAGAGTGCCCAAGGCCACGGCCAGGCGGGCCCAGGCGGCTCCCCTAGCCCTGGGGGAGGTGAGGGTGGCCGCGGTGGCAGAGACAGAGGCTGGAGCTCCGCAGCACCTGGGCGCGCAAGGCTGCTGCCCTCGCCCGGACCGCGGCCGCTGCAGGTGCCTCCGGTGTTCGGATCGGCGTCGCTTCCTCACCGGCAGCAGCTCGGGTCCAGGCCGCGCACCTGCTGCTGCCGCCGCCGCCGCCGCCGCGCCCCAGCCCCTCGGTGTGCCCGCGCCTCTCCGCCGGGTGTCCTCGCCGCGGGGCCCAGGGTAGGCCGGAGGGGAACGGGGGCCCCCGCAGAGCCTGGGGCCCAGCCTCCAGGGCTTCCGGGGGCCCTCAGGCCGCGCTAGCAGGGGCGCCGCGCCGAGCGCCCCCCGCAGGCTGGGAGAAGGGGCGCCAACCTCTCGCGCATCCTCCCGGCCACGTCGCCGTCTCCAGCCGCATCCCGGTCCCCGCGCCGGCCCCAGGGCCTGCGGACGCCGCTTACCTGGGTGTGCGGCAGGTCCGGAGGCGCCGCCCGAGGATACCGCGGGGCCCCGCGCCGGGGCGCAGGATGCTCTGCGGGCCCGGGTCCGCCGGCTGCGCGCGCGGCCCCGCCCTCGGCCCCGCCCCTCCTCCCGCGCGGCTCCGCCCCCGCCTCCGGTGCGGGCCCCTCGCCGGCGCGGCTGTCACACAAAGAGCAGGAAATGGCTGCGGCGAGGGGCTCGGGGTGCGCCCCTCTCCGCTGCCGGCCGGCGTATCCCAGACCTGCACCCCGGCCTCCCGCCCCGGCCACCTCCGGCCACCACCCTGCTCTGGGGAAGGAGAAGAGAGGGAGCACTTGTCCCCAGGCCCCGCGCGCCTGGACCCACACCTGCAGCAGCGGGAGGGCAGAAGCTCTGGGCTCCACGCGATCTCGTGGATCTCACATTTTCCCCAAGCGCTCATTTGTCCACCTAATAGGCAGTGAGCACCTGTTTTGCTCCAAGCACCGTGCCAGGAGCTGGGTATGTGTACAAACCACGGGGTCCCTGCCCTTTTGGAACTGATCTCCCAGGGGAGACAGACGTACATGAACCTAGCGCTTGTCCAGTTACAGCCCGGAGAAGTTCTGTGAAGGAGGGGAGCAGGGCGAAGTGACAGGAAAAACACTTTGGGGTTGGGGAGAGGGGCCTTCTTTTCAGTTCCTTAGACCTGAATCCCTGAGGCTGCCATCTCTTAAGCAGGACTTGCCTCAAGCTCATTCAGGAAGAATTGCTTAATGGACAAAAAGGACAAGATATGGTGACATGAAGTAATTCCTGGCAAAGCCCAGGAAGGAACCAAGAGCACAGGCACCTTCTCTTCGTGGCTTAATCGGCCACTTAGGGCTCTCCGCCGACCGCACCTAATCCTACCCTTGGAGTAAGTCATTTCACTACCTGCTCCTGAGATGACACCATGGCTATCAGGATCCATACCTACCTCACAGGGTCAATAATTCCAAAGCATTTGAGGCAATTTGAGATGTGTATAGATTTAAGGGATAACGTCCTGTTTTAAGGGAACCATTGGGAAATGTTTGCCTAGGGCCCTCAAATGTATAGTTAATCACTCCCTCTTCCTATCCAGGGCTATTTATAAAGGAGCCATGTTACTCAAGGGCTGGGCAGTCTTTGTCCTCACCGATCTCACACCAGTCCCCAAGCACTCAGAAGTCATGATCCTCTGTGGTTTGATGTTACATCACTCTAATTTAAATGGCTATTTTTAGAAAGGGTGGTGTATATATACATATATACACACTCATGCATTTCTGCTCCTGATGCCATGTGAGAAAACTGTGGGCGTGTTTGTGAAGGATGGCTTTGAAAACAGAACTGAGGTTTCTGTCTTTAAAAAAAATTTTTTTTTTCATTTTCCACTGTGATCCTTGGGATTTTAAGTGTCAGTGATTACAAATATGTGACAATGAGAGAATGGATTTCATTCTGAAGAAAATACTGTTGTGAATGGTGTTGGCTTCCAGAAGACGTATTTCTCCCTGAGGTTCCTTCCCTGTCTTTTCACCTTTTAGGAACAAGTTGCTTAAAAACAGAAGAGACTATTACATGTATGTTTGGTGAGATCTGAGGCAAAAATAATTTTCTGACTCCCGCATGCTATTCGCTTAGAAGGGAAGCAGTATGGTCTTCTTGTCGCCACTATGCAGGCAGTTCAGAGCCTTGCCTTTTGGTCCTAGTTTTGCAATTGAGCGTTCTTAGGCAACTCACTCCACCGCCCTGTGCCTCCTTCTATAGAGTGAAGTAGGTTGGATACACTCCAAAGTCCCTCTGAATGTGGAAAGTCTTTTGAGTTAAAACAAAGGACACGCCTTGGCCATGCTTAAAGCACTTCACTAGCTCCCCACGCTCTCAGGATGGGGCTCAAACTCCTTACCGTGACCGAGGGTGTCTTCATGACCTGGCATGTACCTCTCCTGTGGACAAGCTTGCCCTGCTTCAGCTGAAAGGAATCTCTTAGTTCCCCAAATTTGCTGTGCTCTCTCTTGTGGCCTTTGTACAAGCTGGGCTTTTTTTTTTTTTTTTTTTTTTTTTTTTTGCTGAGAACGATCTCCTTTCCCTCCCCTTTCTGCACTTTACCCCTCTTTGCTGCCTGGCTTCTACTTATCCTTCTGGTATCCACTTAGATGTCGCTTCCTCCAGTTTCCCTCCGTGTCCGGGGTAGGTTAAGGTCAGCTGTCTATAGCTCCCTGGGCTTCCTCTATCATACCCCTTGTTATGCTGCATTGTAATTATTGACATACCTGCCTGCCTCCCACCAGTAGAACATAAAACCTAAGAGAAGGGATGTGTCCATCTTGCTCCCCACTGCATCCTCAGAGACTAGTACTCATAGGAGGTCAGTAAAAGTGGGTTGAATGAATAATCAAAAATGAAATCTTAGTTTACGTGTTGCCAGTGCAATGTGTAGCTGTCTATCTACTGCCTTCAGATTCCCTCCATGTCCAACTGGTCAGCAACATCAGCAATGAGAGGACCACGGCTGTCAGGCGAGAATTGCTGCACCACTGGCAAAACTGTGTCCCACGCATTGTGTCTCTGTGTGTGGCAATATTGCCTTGTTTTTAGAAAAGCCTCATTACTTAGGACATCTAAGTCTCCATTTAAAATCCTTTGGCCAGCCTGGCTGGTGTGGCTCAGTGGTTGAGCATTGACCCATGAACCAGGAGGTCACGATTCGATTCCTGGTCAGAGCACATGTCTCTAGGAGTGCAGAGGCAGCCAATCAATGGTTCTCTTTCATCATTGATGTTTTGTTTTTGTTTGTTTTTTTGTTTTTTTATATATATTTTATTTATTCTTTACAGAGAGGAAGGGAGAGGCATAGAGGGCCAGAGACATCGATGAGAGAGAAACATCGATCAGCTGCCTCTTGCACAGCCCCCACTGGGGATGTGCCTGCAACCAAGGTACATGCCCTTGACCGGAATCGAACCCGGGTCCCTTCAGTCCACAGGCCAACGCTCTATCCACTGAGCCAAACCGGGTAGGGCATCATTGATGTTTTTCTCTCTCCTTCTCACTTCCTCTCTCCTAAATCAATAAAAACATATTAAAAATAAATAAATAAAATCCTTTGACAGATTCTGCTTCATAGAAACCAATAGTGGTGTATATGTAATGGGCATACGAATTGGTTGTGGAAGGAGAAATAAAAAGTACTGATATTAATAATAATGGCTAACATTTATCAAGTGCATCTTCATATAATATTTACAATTATCCTATAAATATAATTATTAGCCCCAGTTTATAATAGAAGAAACTAAGGCAGGTTAAATAACTTTCCCAGGTAGTGAAACCCAAATTCACGCTTTTAACCAAAATTATCTACAGCCTCATTGTCCCTCCCCAATGGAATCCATGTATTCATTAATATGCCACTTTATTCCAAAACCGTAGTTAATGCAAATTAGAGAGATGCATTATTTTTAAATGCTTTAAATGAGTAATGCATTTTAAAAGGAAGATGGAAAAAGGTTTGCAATGGAGAGAAAATGTGAGTAATACCAAAAAAATCTCTATATTGCTACAGAAGGCTCACACATCTGGTCCATGTAGTTAACATTCATGTAGTTATCAGGAAAAGACAAGGTTAATGGTCAGTTACACAATTTACATCATCCATTAGATCAAACCTGACCACTTGCTCAAAATTGCCTCATTTTACAAATGAAAGAACTGGGGCCCAGAAAGGGGCAGCGTTGCTCAAGACCAGCAAGATCCAGACCCTGGTCTTTTCATAGGAAACTGGATTGCCAATTTTCTTTCTTTTTTCCCCCCAATATATTCCACTGATTAATTACAGAGAGGAAGAAAGAGGGATAGAGAGTTAGAAACATCGATGAGAGAGAAACATCGATCAGCTGCCTCCTGCACACCTCCCACTGGGGATGTGCCCGCAACCAAGGTACGTGCCCTTGACCGGAATCGAACCTGGGACCCTTCAGTCCACACGCCGATGCTCTATTCACTGAGCCAAACGGGTCAGGGCCATTTTCTTCATTGAATCTGAAAAAAGTTGTTAAAGAATATATTTAAAACTGAAATTTATTGGATGTTCACTTGGGGCCAGCCTCTATGCTAAGTATTGCACATTGGTGGGCTCATTTCATCTTCACAAAATCCTTAGAAGTCACCCTATTATTTTATAGATGAAATATTTTTAAGGTATTGTTTTTACCCATTAAGTTGATTTTTTAAATTTTTATTTTTCAATTACAGTTGACATTCATATTATTTTGTCTTAGTTTCAGGTATATGGCATCATGGTTAGACAATCAGGTACTTTGCAAAGTGATCCCCCTGGCACCATACAAGTTATTGACTGTATTCCTTATACTGTACTTTTACATCTCCATGACTGTTCTGTAACTACCAACTTGTACTTCTTAATCCCTTCACCTTTTTCGCCCAGCCCCCTACTTCCCTCCCCTCTGGCAACCTCAGTCTGTTCTCTGCATCTGTGAGTCTGTTTCTTTATAGATGAGACTAGAGGCCTGGTGCACAAAATTCATGCACTGGATGGGGGGGGGGCGGGTGGTACCTCAGCCCAGTCTATGCCCTCTCGCAGTCCAGGATCCCTTGGGGGATGTCTGCCTGCCTGGGGGATCAGGCTGAGGGCATATCCCCGGGGTTGGGGGGGGATGTTGGAATCGGGCCTAAGCTGGCAGTCAGACATCCCTCTCGCAGTCTGGTGCTCCCCTTGCTCCTTACCACCTGCCTGCAGTGGAGGCAGGAGAGACTCCTGCCACCACCTCTGCACTCACCAGCCGTGAGCCCGTCTTTGACTGAGTGGAGGTCCCCCTGTGCACTGACCACCAGGGGGCAGCTTTTGCGTTGAGTGTCTGTCCCCTGGTGGTCGGTGTGCATCATAGTCATTCTGCTGTTTGGTCAATTTGCATATTAGGGCTTTATTATGTAGAATATTGAGGATGTTTAGCTGTTGAAACATTGCAGCTCCATCCTGGGCCATTTGGGAAATGCATTCCCTCCCTTCTCTGCTGTCTTCCTTCACTTTGTTCATTTCCCACAATTTCCAGAGAATTGGCCTCCCTTGAAGGTCAGCTCTTTTACATATAACTTATAGCAAAGAACATTTGATTCCCTCCCTCCCCCCATTTCATCTTTATTTAAACACATACTATTTATAGCAATTTTGGATAAGAACTGATAAGGAGGATCTGAGCATATTCCAAATGGGTTTGGAATGTAAAAACATAGCTGAGGTAAAATGGGGTTGGTGCTGCTGTATGCTCAGGCTAGCATAGGTGGCCCTACAGTCAACCCCACAGAATGGTTGGGAGCATGTAATCTGGAAACAGACAGGTTGGTGTCCCTCACTCCTCCAGACCACTCCACTCTCCTCACCTGCTGTCTCCCTGGAGACTGACCTCTGTGGACTGCCCTACTCGGGTTTCCTTGCCCTCTGGCCTCCATTGGTTTGGTTAACAAGAAGCCTCAGCAGTTGATGGGGTGAAGGGAGGGGAGCAGGGTCAGCATATTTGTTCTTCTGGCTTCCTCCTTGGGATGCTGCTTGGGGCTTCCTCTGTCCCGACTAAAGGTCCTCTTCTCTGAAGGCAGCCTTCTCCCACGGGCCCTCCGCTTCCACATTCATATGACCACTCCCCTCCTGCTCTCCAGGCCTCGGTGTGGTGACTGCTCCGTGGCTGTTATTTCCTCTGCACCACTTCCCGTGGTTCTCCCAAACCTGACCCACACTATTTCTAAATTGTCCTTTTGTAAATCAGCCCTGCTTGGATGAGCTTAGTGTGAGTGTGATGTGTTTGATCGCTGACATCTTATTCATCTTAGGCACCTACCACAGTGCTAGGCAATAGCAAGTGAATGGTAACTACTTATGACATAAATGAAGGATCTCTATAGCTCCTCCTAGCAGTATGCGTATGCTTCTGTTATTTCCCAAGCCAACTACATACCACGACTTGGAGAGAACCTCAAAGTCATTGAAGACACACACACACGCACACGCACAGGCACATACATGCGCACGCACACACATGCACACACACAGTGCTGCCACCAAGGGGTGGCTCTGGGAAGCAGGCTACAGTGCACTTCCCTCAAAGCCCCTGCAAATAAACATAGACTCTAATTGAAAATATGTGCTTTCTGTGCAAATGCAGCTTCAACTCCAACCCTGTCTTCCTGATCATCAGACCGCCTTCTTGAGCCCCTGGCAAGGGAATCCACAGCTCCCTCTGCCCATGCCTACCCTCTCACAGTGAGTGTGCACGGCCCATCTTGCTGGGCGGAGTGTATTCTGCCCCTTCAGAGTGGTGGACCTCAGAGCTTTGGAAGATTCCGGAAAGAGCAGGGTCTTCAGGATAAGTGCTCTGAGAAGCAGTCTGTCCACCTACCCCCTTTAGAAGTTTCCTGTCTGGATCACTTGCCAGCGGGAGCCAGGCCAGAGGGGAGTCCCGTGAAGGATGGCAGGAAGCCACAGCTTTCTCTTCTGTGCCTAGAGGCCCTCTGGAGCCTGCACTGGTTCCTGCAGGGAAATGGACGTCGGCATTTGGTGAACTGAAAGGTACAGGGAGAGCTCAACTCACCCAAAATATAATAACCTGGCTTTCATACCCCAAAATATAATAACCTGGCTTTCATACCCCAAAATATAATAACCTGGCTTTCATACCCCAAAATATAATAACCTGGCTTTCATACCCCAAAATATAATAACCTGGCTTTCATATCCCTGAGATTTTAAGAGGGAGGGGAAGATCATCTATTTCTGTCCAACTGTGATTGCAGACTGAATTATAATTTCCACATGTCGCCCACAGAGCAGACGACAGTGAATGAGTCTGAACAATAATCTGATACTGGGAGCAAGACAGAAATCATCTCCAAATTGGTTTCTCTTCCACCAGGTGCCTCTCAAATCCCCTTGATATGCTGCTGCCAGAATACATTTTTAAACACAAATTTGGCCTTCTTGTCCTGGCAAATGTGGCTCAGTTGGCTGAATATTGTCCCATGCACCAAAAGGTTGACGGTTCATTTCCAGGTCACGGCGCATGCCCAGGTTGTGGGTTCAGTCCCCTGACAGGGTGTGTGCATGCAGGAGGCAGCCAATTGATGCTTCTCTCTCTCCCCCTTCCTTGATCTCTAAAAAAAATCAATAAAAACACATTTAAATTTTTTTGGCTTTCTCTCCTTGCTCAATGGTATCTTTTGTATCAATAGGTAGAGTTCCAATTTTCTTTCGTCTTTTGTAACATGGTCTTGCCTAGATTTATAGCCTCGGTTTCAATTTGCCTACCCTTTCTATCATCCTCACCCTTGCCCAGACCACACACGCGCATGTGCGCACACACCAATGGTGAATTGATAATAGCTTCCCAATACAGTCTGTTTCCTCTACCCCTCTATCTGGAAAGTATTTCTCTTATTTCTGCCCAACTGCTTATCTTTTTTTTTTTTTTTTACTTTTTTTTGGTTTTTCTTTATTAATTTTTTTTCCCAGTTGCTTGTCTTAAAAAAAAACACATAATTCATCTTCAAAACTGAGTCAGACATTATATCTCCTATGGCAGTGCTTCCCGAACTCATGTGCATAGAATCTCCTGTGGATCTTGTTAAAATGATGATTCTCATTCAGCAGGTCTCTGGGTGAAGCCAGAGAATATGCATTTCTCACAAGCTGGTCGTGCTGCTCTTTCTGGTCCAGGGACCACACTTAAAGCAGCAGGTGACATCACCTTCCTCTATTAAAAGTGTTAGATTCCACCAGTTTTCTGAACTCTTCTCTTCTTTGACCATATTTTTGTTGTTGCTCTAATGCTATCTATATATATATAAAAAAACCAGGCACCTGAACGCTGTAACGACCAGAATGATGCCCACTGTGGCGAGCGAATGGGCCCGATCTGGGGGCGAGGCTGGCCAGCCAACCTCCTGCAGCCCTTCCCCCTGGCCAGCCCCACCCTCGATTGGCCCATGGCCCCTCCCCCAGCCAGCTCTGCCCCCATCACCTCCACAGACACCAATCGAGGGTGGGGCTGGCTGGCCAACCTCCCACGGCCCCTACCCTGGCCACTGACCCGATCGGCCCCTCCCATCCCAATTGGGGTCAGGGCCTGCCAGCCAATTGCTCATGGCCCCTTGTCCTGATGGGGTGGGCTGGCCGGCCCACCTCTCGCCATCTCCTCCTCCCAATAGGCTTGGTCCTGATCCTCCCCAATTGGGGCCGAGCCGGCCAGACCCCACCCATGCACGAATTCGTGCACTGGGCCTCTAGTATTATACATAATCTTATTTGTTTATATGTCTTCCTTCCCAAACATACATGCCATTTCTTTTTTTAATTAAATTTATTGGGGTGACATTGATCAAAATGAACATATAGGTTTCAGGTGTGGGTTTCTATGTTACAAATTCTGTATATTGCACGATGTGACCACCACTCAAAGTCAAATCTCCTGTCACCATATATTAGGACTCCCTTCCCCTGCCACCCACCTACCATTTCTTAAAGGTAAAGACTGTGCCTTTTCTGCAGCTCTCAGCACAGCATGTCATAGGAACATAGGAAGCATTTGATATTTACCTGTTGAACAAATGTTGACTGACATATAGTTTTTACTTGTCTGTGGAACATGAAATCATTTAACCATGTTTATTTAAGGAGAACCTGTGACTGTTTGACATTTGGACAAATATGAAACCCAGGCCATACATACTCTAGTTATTAAAACGACAGCTTTATTCCACCTTTAACTCTGTGTGCTTTATGACGGGTAAGAGATATTGGTAATATTTTTACTGTGAACACTAGCAACGACTGTACACTAATAAATATCCAACCTATGCATATATAAATACATAGTCTCCAAAGATACAAAAGGCAAAATGCACCCAGAACCCAAACCTTGTATGAGGGCGTTCCAGGGAACACATGGCACCATTTTCAAAATGTTAGAAAACTAAAAATAAAAACAGGCCGGAAGCCCATTTTGCAGGATAGGGCAGTGGGAGGTGAACTCTCTGCACACCTTCGGTTAAGGCCCCAATGACTCTGAGCCTGGACAAGATAATACCATGCAAGGGGGAGTTTTCTAAACCAGACCACAGAAATCTGTCACCTCTGACGTCTTCCTTCTAGGCTGGATGAGAAATCCTCTCTAATGAAGGTTTCCCAAAGAAAATGTACAAACAAGTACACAGGGGTGATTCTGGATAACTTGAGTAAGATCACCTTCTGAATGACAGCGTTTATCTTGGGGCTCCCAGTTTCACAATCATGATAGTTAACATCTGAATCTCCAGCCAGTCAAAATGTCACATGGGTTAGAAAGAGCTGATTGCAACACCATCCAACAATCACGCCAAGAGTTTTGTCTAAACACTGTAGGAAAATTGCACTCTCTTACATCAGGGAATACCTTTCCCCACAAAGTGTCCTAGAAGACCACAGCCAGCTCAACACTGGAATAATTAAAGAGCCTCTACACTTCTGCAGGAGAGTCTTTCTAAGCTGCTTTGAAGCTCACCTATAAATGGCTGCATGCAACATGGCTCTGGTGGGTTGCGTGAATCAAAGAGTTAATTAAGTAAGTCCAAACTCATTAATTTTGACGAAAGGGAGGCTACAGATGAGGAAAGAGAAGATCCTATTCCGAGTGGGAGGGCTACAGTGCCAACCACAGAAGCAACCTTTTTTCTGGTGGTGCTTTGTTTATGTCTTCATTGGCTTTCTCTGCCTTTCCCCTCTGCTGTATTTGTCTCCTCTGCAATCCCTTTCATCCTCTGTAAAAGACAGTGTTGAATAGGAAGAAAGAAACTGTGCATGGGAGTCAGACAGATGTGGGCTAGAATCCTGGCCTTTATATTTCCTAGCTCTGTTGCTTCTGGCAGGTGTCCTGGCTTTTTAAAGCCTCAGTTTTACTGTCTGTAGAATGGGAATAATAATACTATCGCACAAGATTGGGGTGAACTCAGGGTGAATTGCAGAGAAAGCTTATAGCTCAGTACATTTTCACTTTGCCTATTTAGGTGCTCAATCCACAGTAGCCATTGCTACAGGAGCACCCCACTTAGTGCCTGACTCAGTTTACATCCATATGGTTTGGGAAAGAAC
Source organism: Myotis daubentonii (assembly GCF_963259705.1). Lineage (NCBI taxonomy): Eukaryota > Metazoa > Chordata > Mammalia > Chiroptera > Vespertilionidae > Myotis > Myotis daubentonii. The sequence goes on along the minus strand of NC_081844.1, from coordinate 95,529,492 downwards.
AGTCCCCTTGTTCCTCTCCCAGAACTTTGGGATACTTCAAGTCTCAACTGTAAAGCTGTGAATTTCTAGGGCTTAAACAGGCTTCTATTTCTCTACAAGGCCATGCTGCACAACGCAAGGCTGCCCTCTGTCGTTGATGGAAGAGTGCAGACAGGGGCCTGACTCCTGGAGGCGGGGGTGGCAGGTGACAGAGTCCTCAGAGTCTGTGTTCAGAAGCAGCCATTTCCTCCTAGGATGCCTGCGGGCGTTCTGTGCAGAGGGGAGGGAGGCATAGTCACCCGCCTGGCTCGGTACTAAAGGTGAACATTTGGTGTGGTAACAATATAAGGTCTTTCTCAGCGGGTTCCCTACCATCAGATGCCCTCTTTCTGCGCAGACACCAGATACCCAATGCTCCAACCGTGGATCAGAATTGTCCACCCAAATCCATAAGGCTGCCTTCAAGGAGAAAGGTGGCGGTGTGCTCCGAGTAAAACCTCACATAGCTGCTTCTCAGAATATCTGGCCTCTGATGTGAGCAGCTGCTCCTCCCTCCACATTGGCAGGAAGCTGTGGCTGACAGCATCGTGCGAGGGAGCTCACCCTTTCTGACCTGAATTAACTCACAGTTCTCCTTGATCAGGAGTCATGCTGCTCTTCTTCTTGCCCCATCCCTGGGATTTTGTGTTGTCAAGTCAAATGAAAAGTCCCTGACCACTAACCTTAGATCCATGCTTAAAATAATAATAATAAAACAACAATCCAGGGTCCTACCCACTCTCTTTCTCTAAGAAAAAGTGCAAGAAAGGTTGCCTGAAAGCTGTCAGATTGAGGTTTGTGCACCACCCGAGATAAGAGGCTGGAGGGAGGGTGGAGACATGGCCGCTGCCTGGCCTGGCTACCAGTTCATTGGCTGAGGCTCCTGCTGGTGGCGGAGTGCCAGCCTCTGTCAAGGTGCTGCCTTCCTGGCAGCTCAGGGACTGGCACCAGAGGCCAGCTGCCCCTGGGGAGTCCTGGGCTGGTGGCAGCTTTTAATGCTCTGTGGAGGGAGGACTTCTTTTGGCTCAGGATCTGCAGCTGAGTCTCTGCTAAAGTCCCAATTCTGCAATTTCACCCAGTTGACTGAAGAGTCTGGAGAAGGGTGGCCGGTCTTCAGGTTTCTAGAGAAGGAAGAAAAGAACTCTGTGAGTTCCTTGTACTTGTGTGCCATAGCTAATTCCAAAAGCAAACTAGACTTCACCAGCAATACCCTCTGCTGATTTTAAAATATGCTTTTAAAATGGTGCCAGACCAATTAGACATCCATATTCGATACAATGATTTTAGACGCATACATATATCCTTAACAAAAATTAACTCAAGCTCAGCTGTTGTGTCTCAGTGGTTGAGCATCAACCTGTGAATCAGGAAGTCGAGGTTTGATTCCTGGTCAGGGCACATGCCTGGGTTGTGGGCTTAATCCCCAGTGTGGGGTGTGCAGGAGGCAGCTGAGCAATGACTCTCTCATCATTGATGTTTCTATCTTTCTCTCCCTCTCCCTTCCTCTCTGAAATCAATAAAAATATATTAAAAAATAAATTAACTCAAAAGGATCATAAACCTAAATGTAAAACTTATAAAAATTCTAGAAGATAACATAGGGTGACCTTGGGTTTGGCAATGACTTTTTAGCTACAACACCAAAAGCGTGATTCATAAAGGGAAAAAAATTGATGTTGAACTTTGTTATAATTTAAAAACTTCCACTCTGTAAAAGACACTGTTAAAAGAATGAGAAGACAAGCCATAGGCTGAGAGACAATATTTTCAAAACACACATCTGATAAAGGACTTATATCTGAAATATACAAAGACCGCTTAAAACTTAAAAGCCTTGTATGCATACATATAACCATAACCAATGGACACAGACAATGGGGGGTGGAGAGGTGAGGGCCTGTGCTGGGAGGTGGGCTGGGAGAGGTCAATGGGGGGAAAAGGAGATATATGTAATTCAATAATAAAGAATTAAAAAAATAAAAAAAGTAATAGCTTCAAAAAAACCAAAAGCTTAAAAACAAGAAACAAATTACCTGATTTTAAAATGGGCAAAAGATCGCCCTGACCGGTTTGGCTCTGTGGAGCATCGGCCTGTGGACTGAAGGGTCCCAGGTTCGATTCCGGTCAAGGGCATGTACCTTGGTTGCGGGCACATCCCCAGTAGGGAGTGTGCAGGAGGCAGCTGAATTGATGTTTCTCTCTCATCGATGTTTCTAATTCTCTATCCCTCTCCCGTCCTCTCTGTAAAAAATCAATAAAATATATTAAAAAAATAAAAATAAAAAAAACAAAATGGGCAAAAGATCTAAACAGACACCTTGTTAAAGAAGATATACAAATAGCAAGTGAGTATGAAAAGATGCTCAACATCATATGTCATTAGGAAATTGCAAATTAAAACAAGATACCACTTGTTTTAGAGATACCACTATATACCTATTAGAATGGCTAAAATCCACAACACGAACACTGACAATCCCAAATGCTGGTGAGGAGGTGGAGCAACAGGAGTGCTCACTGCTGGTGAGAATGCAGAATGGTACAGCTACGTTGGAAGACAGTCTGGCAGATTCTCACAAAGCTTCACATGGCGTTGTTATCGTAAAGATCCAGTAATCACAGTTCTAGATATTTACCCAATTGAGCTGACATTTATGTCCATACATAAACCTACACACAAATGTTTATAACACCTTTATTCATGGTTACCAAAAACTGGAAGCAATCGAGTTGTCCTTCAGTAGGTGGATAGGTAAACAAACTGTGGAATATCCATACAATGGAATAGTATTCAGGGATAAAAATAAATGAGTGAACAAGCCACAAAAAGACATGGAAGAACCTTAAATGCATATTGTTAAGCAAAATAATTCAATATGGAAAGGCTACCCACTGTATGATTCCAACTAGATGACCTTCTATAAAAGGCAAAACTTGGATAATAAAAAGATCAGTAGATGTAAGGGATTTGGGGAGAAGGGGAGAAAAGATAAGTAAGTAAAGGTGAAGCATTGTGGATTTCAGGGCAGTGAAACTATTCTGTATGATACTATAATGGTAGAAACATATTATACATTTTTTAAAACCAATAGGGCTGCACAACATACAGAGTGAACCTTAATGTAAATGATGGATGTCAGTTAATAATGTACCAATAGTGGTTGATCAATTATAATAAATACACTACACTAATGCAAAATGTTATTCACAGGGGAAAAGGTATGTGGGAACTGTTATTTGCTCAATTTTTCTGTAAATGTAAAACTTCGTAACAATAATGTTTATCAGGTTAAAGAAGAGAAAAAAAGTGCTAAATAAATGTCATCTGTCATAATTATTATAGCATTTAGCCCTTGTGAAATGGACTAGATTTGTTTTGTGCCCTTGTTTGTTTCTTTGTTTCTGATTATAAAAGATCTATGAACTTAGCTCTATCAATTTACAAATCAAGTATTATGTAATTCTCTACCAGCAAGAAAGAGCAGGTTTAGAGAATTGTCTAAGATTAATGACTAAGACAGGGCAATGCTGAGACAAAACCCAAGTATTCTATAGTTTTTAAATTCTACCTTGTTCCCCTTCAATGATCTGAATTTGTATTAACTCCCTATTTCAGCAACTTTCAACTTTGGTTGAAATTTACAATTTCCTAGCTCACCAAAGGACATCTAAGACTCATGCTGATGTGGTTCAAGGCACAGCCTGTAACCCAAACGTGGATCACTGAGATATCTGGGAGGGTGCAGAGTAATTGGATTCCCTTTCTGAATTGCTGCATGAGTAAAATGAACTCTAAGTCATTTTAATATTTTCTCAGCACACGTGAACTTCTGATCCCCAATTTATAGAGCTAACTTTATGTACATGCAACGGTTTTACAATGTTACACAAATGCTTTCCCCCCCCTCAGGAAACTGAAATACCGACATACACTTCACTCCCTCGTTCTCTCTGACAATGTGCCGATGGCTTGTGACATTATGTAGAAAATCAAATGATATTTCAGGTCACTGCCAGATCTCTCTAGTTAATAGACACTCAAAGTCACTTTCCTGCTCATCTATTTCATTCATCCCTGCTGACTTATCCTCTAAAGGGGTCTTTCTCTCTGGGGAAGGGGGCAGACACTGAAGCTGTAGGTTGTAATGCAGCGGAACCCACTTCCTTTACTGACCTCTTTCCAGCAATGATTCATGATCTGGTAGATATGAGAAGAGGCCAGCCGGGGCTTGTACAACCGAAATCCGGTACTGATGTCTTCCACCACCTCTGAGTTGCTTCGGTTTTCATATGGGATTTTGCCTTCGCTGAAGACTTCCCACATTAGCACACCTATAAAAATGGGGAGCGCAGCACAACTAATGAGAAAGCTCACAAATAGCAAACAAACAAACATACATCTAGAAATCACAGACTCCTTGACATTAAGATTCAAGTCCCTGCCTCCAAGAAGTAAAATATCAAGCCACCTGAGGCGTATTAGGCCTGTACTATTTCTAAAGAACAGAGATTTCCCAACCTTCTTAGTGGTGAAGAATTGTCAGGCTCAGCCCCCTGTTACATCTAACTCAAATGCTACTACTAAAACTTGCAGGGGACATAAACTCAAATGTCTACACATGACATAAATGAGTGAAGCGGGTGAGGTGTGTAATAGGGACTAGTGAGGACTGTGGAAAACTGGGGAGCAAAAGTTCTGTCTTATCAAGACAGCTGTGATTTAGCCCCAGCAAAACAGAGCACATGAGGGTTCAGGATTATCACATTTTCTGATTTTCCAAAAGATGTCATATACTGAGAGTTTTAAAATATCAACTCCATTTGATTTTTAAGAATACTGTGTAGTCCAGGGGTGGGCAAACTTTTTGACTCGAGGGCCACAATGGGTTCTTAAACTGGACCGGAGGGCCGGAACAAAAGCATGGATGGAGTGTTTGTGTGAACTAATATAAATTCAAAGTAAACATCATTACATAAAAGGGTACGGTCTTTTTTTTTTTTTTTTAGTTTTATTCATTTCAAATGGGCAGGATCTGGCCCGCGGGCCATAGTTTGCCCACGGCTGATGTAGACCAAGCCAAAGACATCTTCAGGTTGTCCCTTTCGACCACCTGATTTAATTCCTTTTCCTCTTCCGCCCAAAGTATAAATGTTACACCCAGCTTTATCATGTGCTAATACATTCCTCAGGGACAGAGTGGGAAGACAGCTGGCGGCCCAGGTGTTTTCAGAGCATATTCTAGAGAACCTTAGGGCAGATTTTTTCAAAGCATCATCTCCAAAACGTCTGAATAAATATCACCCCAGAAGTTGGCTCAAATGCTAGATCCTGGCCCCCGCCCAGGCCTCTGGATCAGGATTCCAAAGGATCCTTAGGAATGCCTCAGGCATTTTGGAAATTCAGAATCTATTTGTAAAGAAGACTGCTCAGTATCCCAAGATGCCAGGATTTCTAGTAAGATTTTTTTTGGAAAATTGGGGTCTGAGACTCAATGCTGGTTTGAAAACAATTGCTTCCATGCAGACCTTGTAAGGCATTGATGAGAAACTTCAGGAAGGCCCAAACCGGACTGCTTAAAACACTACAGCTAATTAGGACAAAACCTTGCGGGTGGAGACAGCTCCCTCTCAGCATTCAGGTGACCAAGAGCTACCTCCTCAGAGACCTTGCCAGATCATGTACTTAAAACAGACCCTCTCTCCATCCCTGTCACTCTCCACCCCATTACTTTGTCTTATTCATAGCACTTACTTATCACTACCTGACTTTGTGGATTAGCTTGTTTACATAATTGTTATCTGTCTCCTCTCAACTTCAGCTTCAAGAGCAGTCTTTCCTGTACTGTGAGCTGTACTATCCGTTACTGTGCTGTGACCTCCTACATTAGGCCCAGGCATATAGCAGATGCTCTATAAATTGTTGCTGAATGAATAAGTAGTTATTGAGGATTAAATGAGGGAATATAATATTGGACAAAATCTGGTTCTGATCCTCAAGGAACTCATATTCTAGTCTCCTGACTCCTCCAGCTTTGGATCTCACAGCAGCTGTCACCAGAATCCTGTTCCCACTCTCATTTTTACCCTAGTTTCAAAGATCTCTAGAATAAATACGATTCATGCTTTTTAGAGCCATTATTACACACAGACTACCAGACTCCCTCCCATCCAGAATTTAAGGGCAAGCAGACTCAGATCACGTGGCTCTGGGCTAGGCGACACCCACCAAATGACCACACATCCGACTTGCTGCTGTAGCGGCTGAAGGAGAAGACTTCCGGGGATGCCCACTTCACCGGGAACTTGGTGCCCGTGGAGCTGGTGTACTGATCGTCAAGGACAAACCTGGGGAGAGAGCGGAGAGAGCATGTCGGCATGTTCTGGGGGCCTGAGTCCCCCTCCTGAGGCCGTGCCGGCACCATGTCCCCGAGTTACCTTGTCATCCCAAAGTCCGACACCTTGATGACTTGGTTTTCTCCCACTAGGCAATTCCTGGCAGCCTGGACAGGGGGCAGGCCAACAGAAGGGAAAGAGAAACTGTTAGTGGATAATCAATAATGAAGGCGTCTCCTATAATCAGGTCCTTTGCTTTTCTAGGTGCTGCTGTCGGAGGCCTTGAGGAGCCCGACAAACGTTAACTGAGCTTCACAAACGCCTGATGAAAGGTAGCTAGAAAGAGGAATGCGTGAGGTGCTTTATCAGGATGAGGAAGTTGGGCTTTTTATCTTCATTTCTGGGATCCTAATTAGAAGAGAAATCCATGTGTGGTCTAACCAATGATATGCTCTAATGCAACCGTATGTGATAAAAACGTTAACATTAGGGCTGCTGGGAAGAGTCTGTCGCCCATTTGACTAAAATAAGAATGTTTTCAGGTTGCTAATCCCCTTGGAACTATTTCTCAGTAGGAAGGGTACCTATTCCCCAATCAGTATCCCAGAATGTGGCATCGGAAGAGACTCCAGGGAGCCTCAAATGTTAATGTGCCTACAATCCCGTGGCGGAGCGTGTTAAAATAAGGATTCCGGAGCCCCAAGCCCCAGAGGTTCCGAGGACAGTTCTAGGTGGGATTCTCATAGATCCTGGGATAACACTTTGAGAAAAACGACTTGTCCACGTCCCTTGTCTTACCAGGAGGACACAGAGAGGCTACGTTGCATTTTGGTAGAATGTAAACTGAATCTCAGAGGGTTAAAGTTAGAGGTGGGGCTGCGATTAGAGCCCCACTCAAAGTCCTCATGAAACGCTTTCCCACTGGGACGTCCCGAAGTGGGTAGAGGAAGTAAGGTTGGGAAGGGAGGAGATGGGAGGGGAGTGGGTGTGTGACTTGATATTGATTAATGCATCCCAGTAGCTCTACATTTGAGGGGCCCTTCCTCCTGGACCTGAAGGTGGATGCCCTACACCGTCTTACCAGGTCTCTGTGGATGACACACGCCTCTTCCAGGTAGGCCATGCCCTCACACACGTCCAGGCACATGCCCAGCAGGGTCTCTGCAGCCAAGAGCCCCCGCTGGCTGCGCAGGTAATCCGACAGGCAGCCATGCTCCATGAACTCGAACACGAGGCAGATGGGGGCCTGCTCCAGGCACACCCCGTACAGCTGGACCAGTTTGGGGTGAGAGAGTTTCCTGGAGGAAAAAGGCAAGGGGTGAGATGGTCCACATTTAGTTTCCTGAAAAAGACCACCCCCCCCCCCCCAAAAAAAAGCGTGTCACTCGAGCCTAGACCTGAAGGATGGCAACGGGGTATGAGGATGAGTGGAGGCCTGTGGGGCTGGCATGTTGTGAACGGGAGGAGAGATGGGTAGGAGGTGAGATTCACCAGCTGGCAGGGCCAGACCATGCCAAGCCTGGGGACCAGGGTGAGAGTGTGGCTTTATTCTCCATGCCATAGAAAGCCATCGCTGGATCTGAGCAGGGAGCTGGCACAACCCGGCATCAGAGTGCTATTTAAAGAACACAGCCGAGAACACCCTCCCCATGGCACCTCTGTCTGCCCTGGTTCGGACCACTCACATCATGACTTCAGCCTCCTCTAGGAAGTCCTCTTCGGACATAGCTCCTTCCTGAATGGTTTTGATGGCCACCTTGTCCTTGTTGAGCCAGTAGCCAAGATGCACCAGTCCGAACTGCCCGCTGCCGATCTCCTGCACGAAAGTGAGCTCCGAGGGATGGATCACCCATTTCCCTGGAGGCGACAGAGAGGGTTTTCCAGGGCTGGCCAGCGGTACTCAGGCATTGTTTGCTAATATGTTTCTAATAGCTTTTAGTAGAGTGCTCTGTACAAAGTAGGGGTTCAATAAGCACTTCATCGATGAACGCTCAGCTAAAACCAATGGACATTGATTTGGCCAAGATAAATGGTCTCATATATAAAACTCTCTTACTCACACACATACATGCTTTATTTGTACACACATCTCCAGATGTACCTGTTCTAATGGCCATTCTAAGTCTGGGGAAAACTGAGGTTCATGGAACGTCCATGCAGATTTGCCCCCAGACCTTTAGGGACATGAGTTTTAGGCAAAAGTATAACATTTCTAAATGCACTGCTCACCGTATCTCAGCCCAGCTGTGATGGGGGCTTTCTGCCTCCAGGAGCAAACAGGGTAGCGAAGGCGCGTGACCAGGCCTGGGTTGATTAAAAAGCAAAAGGCTGTGGTTAGTTAGAGCTTTGCTGTACCAACAACCATCCCAGTTAAATCACCAGGAAGAAATATAACGCAGTGCAAACGCTACTTTTATTCTGGAAAACAGATCCCAAAGCCCAGTCATTGACATTCCACCCTCTCTGAGAGGAGTCAGAAACACAGGTGGGCAGGTGGCGAAATCCCAGGATTTCTGCTGGCAGCAGAATTGGCTAATGGAAAATATGTAATATAATACAGTGTTTGGCACCCTTTTCTATTTGTCTATTTACTTATCATTTAAGGTCAGCGTGTCTGACATGAAGAAACCAGGCTCGTCGTTCGTCACTTTTCTGTAAGTGCCTGTGGGAGCGGCCACCCCTCCCCCCCTCTCCCCCCCCCCCCCTCCCTGCCCTTGTCCTGCAGGACTCACCTCCTCCGTTGTGCTGGTGATAGTTGATGAGCAGAGGGATGGAATCGAACACATACTTTTCAGCCACATAGTATCGCTTGGGGTTGTCATTTGTTTCTTTGATGTGATAGTGCTTTATGCAGGGGTTGCTCTCACTTAAACAAACGAAACAGAAATGCAATAATTAAGAGGCAATGCTTTGACACAAAAATGCCAACTGGCATCAGGTTCCTACTAGCTTCTGTGTGTTTTTTCCCTCGCTCACAAAGACGACAGGTATATGTCAGCCTGTGTCCGTCTGGACAGGTTGGCCCTGGGTGCTGTTTGAAGGACGGGAGTCTGCACCTGGACCCAGTTAGAGTCAGTGCCGTGATGTTTCTCCCACAGCCACAAAATGGGAGTGGCCTCATATATGCCATCTGTTGGCCTTCCCTGCTCTAAGGGTTAACTAGTTGTCAGCATCTGCTAGGGAAGCAGGCCGGGCCCTTCGTACCAGTTGGATGTGTGCAGCAGTGTTAACCTAGCAGCCCTGACTCATGTCCTTAGAAAGACCCCCTTGCAAGGTTGGCCCTGGGCTGGCATCTGAGACCTTGGATTTCGGGAGGATTCTCACCATTCTCTAACTAATAGGGGTGGCTCCCTGGGCCTAAATGGTTTGTATAAACAATGTGGTGATGCCCAATGCCTGCTTTTCTTCTGGGAGCCTGGAATGTTGCTATGTGCTAGGCAGAGGCTGCCTACGTGGCCAGCCCCCAGTGAAAACCATCGGCACTGAGTCTCTCCTGAGCTTCTCTCGTAGATGCCACTCCCCCACACCCCACCCCTCCACCCCCGTGCCCCCTGCCCCTCACCCTGCTGTCCCAACTTGCTGCTGGAGAAGTTCCGCATGCCCTGTGTGACTCCACTGGGAGAGGACTCTGGTCGCTTGTGTTTGGTTTTCTCTGGATTAGGCCCCAAGTGCCTTTTGCTGATTTTGCTTTGCATCCTTTGGCTGTGATAAGTCTCAGCCTCGAGTACCACTACACGCTGAGCCCGGGAAGTCTTCCTAGTGAATCACTGAACCTGGGGGTGGTCTCGGAGACTTCCACGCCGCTTTGGTTGGCTCTCCTCCATTCTGCCTTACGCAGTTGCGTGTCACTCTCGCCACTGTCCCCCAGGCAGGGCAGAGGTGGGCCCCTCTGTGACGTGCACCCCATCTTTCCCACCCCTGGACAGCGCCCTTCCTCTCTGTCGCCTCTCTAAACCCTGCTCTTGCTCTGAGTCTTGCTCACATCCTCTGTCCTCCAACAAGTATTCCACGAGGACCCCTTCATAATTCATTTTCCCTCTTCTCTTCTTTATTTTTGGTAATTGCCAAACTGCTTACTCTTCCTGATTTTCTGATTAGAAGAGAATTTGACATCATTTTACAGAGATGGAAACTGAGGCCCGGAGAGGGGCAGACAAGTAAGTAGTGAGGGTCTTGCAGGCAGTCAGCGGAGACATGACGGGGCTTGGCCGCTCGCACTCCGTTGCCTCAGGAAAGTGCAGGCAGCTCCCCGAGCCTCAGTTTCTCCTTTGTGAAGGAAGCATAGTAACACCTGCCTTCAGGGCTCATTAGGATTGGACATGGTCTACGATATTCTGGCACATAGTAAGGACTCGGGAAATGGCAGGCAGCTTCATTAGCAGAGCCAGAACTAGCATTCATATCTCCTCGCTGCCAGCCAGAGGTATCTTTTTTATTATTCAGTGTAATTAATTACAAACTCATCAAATACAGGGCCAGGTATTTTCTTTCTCTGGAGCTCTGCACTCAGGGATGCTCACCAGGAAAGGAACCTGGCACCCAGCCCCAGCTCTGCCATGTTCCTAAGTGACTGCAGTTATGTCCCTAATCTCTCTGGCTTTGGACGTCTTGGGGGGCCGGGGGGGAAGGGGAGACAGGGAACACACATCATTCCTAGCGACCCTTTGACCTCTTGCTCTGACATTGCTGTGGGCTGCCCCCCTCATCCCCTTCAGGACGGCCTCTCCCCACTCTGCGAAGTGAGGTGGCGCCCTACCTTACGATGGCCTTGGTGAAGACAGACAGGGTGTACGTGCCTGGAGTCCTGGAATCCCGTACCATAAAAGCTCCTTCTTTGCCCTGGAATGGTTAGAAAGAATGGAAGGTTAGTGATCCCAGAAAGCCAGGCTCATGCACGCAGCTCCGCTTTCTTGCTTGTGAACGAGGGGACGGGGCGATTCTGTAGGCCAGCTAGGCACAGAGCAGACTTTCAGCAACAATGGCTGCCATTTTACATATTCATTCAACAGATACCTCTCGGGCTCTTACCATGGGCCATGGGTCAGAGACTATTCTAGTGAGGATCCAAGTAGTAATGAAGACAAACAGCCCTCTTGGAGCTGGCCACATGCCAGATTCCTTGCAGATATTGTCCAAGCCTCACCACAACACTGCAATCTAGAAGTTATCATCTTCGATTTCCTGATGAGGGTACCGAGCGCCAGAGAGTTTAAGTGGCTTTCTCATGACCTACAACCAGTAAGTGGCAGACCTGGCATTTGAACCTTGAACATGGCCTGTGAGCAAAGCCGGTGCTCGTTCTACTGCTCCGTGGTGCCTCCATTCATCAAATGTTAGAAGCCACATCTGCATCCCCCGACAAGGGCATAAGCTTTCTGTCCTGGAAACTTTACCAGTCCCTTAATGGGAAAAAAAAATCTTTCAGGCCCTTTCCAAAGTGCCGATTTTGCTATCGGGCAAAAGGAGAAAAAATGTGAAGCTCCTGGGCGCATGAGGGAAGTGGAGAGAAGGGGAAGACCCAAGTATGTCCCCTTCACTCCTCCGACAATATTGCTAGCGCTGATAAAATCAGTATAAGCACGTGGATATTCCAGTTTATTTCTTCCTGGTGGCAACTTTAAAATCTTAGCTTTGTTTGAGTACTTCATGCCTAATGTTCTGTTCCCACCCACCCGTAAATCTCTGCTGGTAATATCTGCAAAACCTATTATTATGATTTACTTAACGCAGACATAGTGTGGTCAAGGGAAGGCCAGAAAGAGACAGGAACCTTGTGCGGGGGGCATACACTTGTAGCATGTGGAGCAAAGCATTCACAGTTTAGAACAACACAGGCCCCTCCATTCCCCAACCCCAACGGTGGGCTGTTTACACATAAAAGTAATACCCACAGATGGCCAAGCTAATTGTGTGAATCCTAGAGCCTCAGGGTTAGAAAGGACCCTATAAAGGCTATCTAGTTCAAGGTTATCCCAACCTCAGTACCATTGACATCTTGGGCCCCGTAATTCTATGTGGTAGGAGCCTTTCCTGTTTATAGCAGCATCCCTGGCCTCGAACCACTGGATGACAGGCATTAGCAAGCGTCCCCTGGTGGACAAAACCACCTCTGGCTGAGAACCGCTGATCTGGCCTAACTCCCTAAACCCTGCGTCCCAAACTTCGTTGATTATCACAAGTCCCTGAGACGAAACAAAATAGCAACAGCAAACAACTGACCATGCTCTGCCCCTTATCTACACTCTAGAATCTTCAAGACGGGGACCCTGGTACCTGAACTTTTCCAAAGCTTGCCATGTGATCCTTATAGACATTCAGGTTTGATGTCCACGGACCCAGCTAAACAGGCAGCTCTAACTTATAACAGTCCTGATGAATGGTCTCTGTTTCACAAAGCACTGAGAGTTAATGGCTTATCCTGCACAGAAGCACAATCTGCTTCCTCTCACTTGGCCCTAAACATGCAGGATGTGTGTGGGGGGTGGTGCTGGGGGGGGGGGGGCAGGGCGGGGGAGGAGATTGGGGACAATTGGCTCTTACAAATGCTGTGCATTGTTGCCAAACATAGAGTTTACCACATAAACTTTGTGAAACTCCCCAAACTCTTCTTATCTCTGCTGGGAGTTTCAAGAGTCTATTTTGACATTAGGGAGGGGGGCGGGGGGTGGAGAATGGGGGAATTGGATGAAGGTGGTCAAAAGGTACAAACTTCCAGGTATAACATAAATAAGTCTCAGGGATGTAATGTACAGCATGGCGACGATAGTTAACGATACTGAATTGTATATTTGAAAGTTGCTGAGAGAGTAGGTCTTAAAAATCATCATAAGGAAAAAAAAACCTTGTAACTGTGTAGTGATGGCTGTTAACTAATTGTGGCGATCAGTTTGCAATATACACATGTAGGAAATCATCATGTTGTACACCCTGAACTTATGCAATGTTGTATGTCAGTTTTGTCTCTCAACGTCATGTTTGTGATATTCATCCACCCATTAGGTGTAGCATAGATCGTCTTCCAAATGTCTCCCCTTTTGCTAAATAGCGAAGCATTTGCTCTTGCCTCATGGAAATGGGATGGGTTAAACGCAAGGCAGGAAGAAACAGAACTTCAACAGAGGCCAGCTTTATCCGCATGTGTAAGTTATCCTAAAGGGGAAGAAACATAGACCAAAAGCCCAGAAGTTTAACAACTGTCTTGTGAAGAGGGGAGTGGGTACATCTCTTCTATTGAATGAAGAGCATTTTGTTGTTGCTATTCCTTCCAAGAAGCCATTCTTCTTCTTCTTCTTCTTCTTCTTCTTCTTCTTCTTCTTCTTCTTCTTCTTCTTCTTCTTCTTCTTCTTCTTCTTCTTCTTCTTCTTCTTCTTCTTCTTCTTCTTCTTCTTCTTCTTCTTCTTCTTCTTCTTCTTCTTCTTCTTCTTCTTCTTCTTCTTCTTCTTCTTCTTCTTCTTCTTCTTCTTCTTCTTCTTCTTCTTCTTCTTCTTCTTCTTCTTCTTCTTCTTCTTCTTCTTCTTCTTCTTCTTCTTCTTCTTCTTCTTCTTCTTCTTCTTCTTCTTCTTCTTCTTCTTATTGGTGTTTTTTTTGGACAGAGATTTGTAATCAGAGCCGGGCCCAGCTGTTAACAAGAGTCATGGCAAGCATAAGGAGCCTGCGAGGCCAGGTTTGCAGTCAGCTCTGCGGTGCAGGAGGCCCTGAGCTCCTCCTCCCCTGCAGTTGCTCTAGGCGACAGGCAGCGATGGTGACAGGAAACTCTGGTTTGGGGCTGAGGGGGCCTAGAGTTCTGGGGAAAATGAGGCATCCAGCACATGCCACACCACCTACTTCCTGAAAAGGGCTCAGAGGAAGTCACAACCACCAAGAACAGGGGAGGCTGAAGGGTCTTGCTCATATCACTGCGATACACTGGGGCACTGGCCTGAGCGATGCAGCCCAGGGCAGGGGAACCTCACTCCAAAGGGACATTGTCAAGGTCTCTATTTACCTTTTATATTTTATTTTATTTTTATTTTTAAAATTATTTTATTGATTTTTCACAGAGAGGAAGGGAGGGGGATAGAGAGTTAGAAACATCAATGAGAGAGAAACATCAATCAGCTGCCTCCTGCACACCACCCACTGGGGATGTGCCCGCAACCAAGGTACATGCCCTTGACCGGAATCGAACCTGGGACCCTTCAGTCTGCAGACCGACGCTCTATCCACTGAGCCAAACTGGTCAGGGCTACCTTTTATATTTTATCTAGAAAAAAAAAGTATCTCTCTCATCATTGATGTTTCTATCTCTCTCTCCTTCTCCTTTCCTCTATGAAATCAATAAAAATATAGTTTTAAAAAAAGAAAGAAGGAAAAATACCTAGCTGGTGTGGCTCAGAAGTTGAGCATATGAACCAGGAGGTCCCAGTTCAATTCTGGGTCAGGGCACATGCCCGGGTTGCAGCTTAATCCACAGTGGGTGGCGTGTAGGAGGCAGCCAATCAATGATTCTTATCATTGATGTTTCTCTCTCTCCCGCTCCCTTCCTCTCTGAAATTAATAAAAAAATATTTTAAAAAATAATTAAACTGATAACAATAGACAAAAAATCATGCCAAGGATGTGTTACCTGAAGAGTTGATAGGACACCATAGGAGATGCTTTTCTGTGGTTCCCAAACTTGGGTAAGTTCCAGAACCACCTGGAGCCACCTCCAGAGTTTCTGATTGGTGAGGGCTACAGTCTTAGAATTTGTATTTTTTAAAAACCTCCCCCAATAATGCTCATATTAGCCAGATTTTCCTTAAGCACAGTTGTTCATTTGAAAGCATTTGTTAAACATTTTATGTATTCATTCATTCATTTATTGAGCAACTACTTGGTACAGGTCTGGGTTCCTAGGTACAGTAGGTACACGATATGGTAAAGGATCTCTAATCTAGTGGAGAAATATGTATAGGGCACTACATCAGGAGACTTAGTTTAAAAATGAAAGAAATCCATTATTGGTTAATGAAAATGAGTCAATGCATGTCATAATGGTCCCTATACTTGTTAGATAAGGAGGCACTAATAAACCCATGAAACAATTCAAACAGCATATAACACTTGTGTTACCTAAGGAGGCAAAAAGGACTTGATAAAATAGCTCAGAGTATTAGTAAGGAGGAATGTTTCAACATCCAAGGCAAGCAGACTGTATTTAAATTCCTTCAAAGAACTGCTGTAAAATAGGAGTCATTTTTAGCTAGTCATTCATGAGGCCATAGGCAATACTTCACCAACCAATGTGTGTGATTGAAAATAACAAAACCGCACTTGTTTAAACTCAGTATAATCCAAGTTTTCAATAATTTTGCACTCCTCTCAACTAGCTGAGTTTCACTATGTTATCCAATAACATAGGTTGGGGAAACCAGGTGCCAGGGTGGCTACATATGGATCCCAAGTTTGACTGGAAAAATACAGATCCCCAGGACCTCAGGCTAGAGATTCTGACCTATAGGTCTGGGGTGGCCCCAAAGCTCACTGAGCTCAAAAATCCTAAGTATTTAGTCCTGTGCTCAGCAAAATGGTGAGGTCCTGGAGTTTATATTAAGAAGTCCTAATAAAGGAAATGGTGCAAGCATACCATAACTGAGACAGGTGATCATTGAGACAGCCGGTGTAATAGACTGTGTCACATTCATCACTGGTAAACACACAGAGTCTTTTGGAGAATCCACAGACACCTAAACCTTCCCTTTTTGGTGAGGACAAGTTGCCCAAGGGCAGAACAGCTTACCTTGTCCTCTTGTTAGCTGCCTGCTAAGAGCAACTTACCCAAAGAAGAAAAACCCAAGTTCGCTATCCCCAATATGACTGTGGACTTTCCTTCTCCCCTCCCATTTTCCTCTTACAGATATTATATTTCCTTCCTCTGATAGAATGAATCAATCTATTCTCAGTTTCTCTTGCGCAAAAGTAAACAGACATTAATAAACTCTGTGTCTTTAAATTATTCTTTGAAAATATTCATCATCCTTCTACCTTCCCATCACAGCCTTTCACACCTTTCCTGACATCTTCCCAGGTTCCTTCTCTAAACTCCTAACCACTGTCCAAAATCATGGATGGTTTGGGTGGCCAATTATCCATTTGCCTGGGACTGGTGGGGGATAGGGGTGCCTCTGGGACACAGGAATCTCCGTTTTACAAGTAGAACAATCCCAGGCAAGCCAAGATGAGTTGGCCATTCCAGCTTCATTCCATTCAGGAAAGATTTGCATTTGATTCTTAAAGATAGGAAATACTTTCAAACCACAGCTGGAAAACGGTATATGATGACATGGCAGGAATAGTGTTGATATTTGGCATCAGGAGACTGATGCCTTCATTAACTCATGCCTACTGCCTACTGGTCTCACTGGGAAGGTTAGGGTTGGGCACTAGTCAGAGCATCATCTGAATATTAGACTCGGATGGAGAGATTTTTCTTTAAATGGCTAATGCCAGCACAATTTATTTTAAGTCAAAAGGCGGGTGAAGGAGACTTACTGTGTCCAAAAGAAGTTTTTCAGCTTTGTCTCGGCTGATACTCTTATTGTACCACCTGAAAGAAGGAAAAAGCCATATATCAATGACATTTAAAATTTTTGATGATTTCCTTGTGAAAGATAATTAATGCCAGAAATACCTCCAGGAGGGGGAATATACATTTTTATTTGACCCAGGCTTCACCATTCTATATTGCTGTACAGTCGGTTGGAATTTTGGGTTTGTCTCCTCCATCATAAATTAGGAGATTTGAATTAAAAGCAAAAACAAAACTTCCAAGCCTGGTGAGCATTTGGAATAAACGCATATTTCTTTCTACAGGCATTGATTATTTAAAAAAAGAATTCTATTTAAGCATGTTTTATGTGTTTCATTGTAGCTCAAGGATTCTTGGAACTGATGACTCTTTTAGCTGAGGGGTGAGGTTATTTGTGTACGTCATCAAAATGAATCTCATATTGAGAGACTCTTCAGAAAATAAATGCCAGCTCTTCCCTGTAGAATTTATTCAAATTTCGGCAACAAATGACTTGACCGCATTTGAACTACTAAGAACTCACAGAAGTTAATAGAAGTCTTCACAGCTAGCATTCTTCAACCTTGGTATTGCATATTTGGTGAGGACTTAAAAAATTTTTTATTTTTAAATAATTTCAAGGGTATAGAAAAGTTGTAAGACACTATAAAAGAACTCCCATATACACTTCCCCCAGAGAAACCAATTGTTTACATTTTCTTTACCAGTGTCTCTGGATAGATAAATACATATTTTTCTGAACCATTTGAAAATAGACTTTTATTCCTAATGACTTCAGTATGTATTTCAAAGAAATAGAGTATACATTTATATAACCACTAGGGGCCCGGTGCACGAAATTCGTGCACTGGGTGTGGGGGGGGGGGGGGGGCGGGGGAGTGTCCCTTAGCCCAGCCTGCCCCCTCTCACATACTGGGAGCCCTCAGGCGTTAACCCCCATCACCCTCCAATCGCAGGATCGGCCCCTTGCCCAGGCCTGACGCCTCTGGCCTAGGCATCCGGCCCGGGCAGCAGGGACCTGCAGTGGCAGCGGGGGGCGCCGCGATTGCGCGGGCTCCGCCCCTACCCCTGCAGGAAGCCTCTGGCTGGGGCGTCCGGCCCGGGCAGCAGGGACCCGCAGCTGCAGCGGCCCCAGGATCGTGGGCTTCGCTTTAGGCCCAGGCAAGGGACCCCTAGCTCCAGGGACTGCCAGCTTCAATGGTGTCCAGCTCCCATCGCTGGCTCCACCCCTACTTCCTGCTATCACTGGCCAGGGCGGAAAAGGCGCCTGATTCTCCTATCATAGCTGGGGGGCAGGGCAAAGGCGGCCCCAGGGCTGCCTTTGTCCTGCCCCCCAGCTCTTAGCTCCCCCCTGGGTTTCTGATCATTGTCAGTGGCAGGGGGCTTCGTCCTGCTTTCCCTTTCGCCTCCCTGCATTGTGCCTACATATGCAAATTAGCCGCCATCTTGTTGGCAGTTAACAGGCAATCTTAGTTGCCAGTTAACTGCCAATCTTAGTTGGCAGTTAATTTGCATATAGCCCTGATTAGCCAATGAAAAGGGTAGCTCGTACGCCAATTACCATTTTTCTCTTTTATTAGTGTTGATAATACAATTGTCCAAATCAGGAAATTTAACAGTGATACAATGCTATTATTTAATATCAGACTTTATTCAACGTTCATCAGTTGTCCCAATAATGTGTATTGCAGCTGATTTTTTAATGATTCAAGAGCCAATCCAGGATTACTAGTGCCCCACCTCTGAATCCACAATTCGTTCCTCCAAGAACTCCTGGTCTGTAGAGGGGGAAGTGTGGTTTAGAAAACAAGATCCGCTGTGCACACTGCTACTTTGGTGTTGTTGCTTCTGGGCCTTTCAGCAGCTGAGCCAGGAAATCTATGTACGTATGGTGAGTACTCTGGACGCTGCAATTTGATTGTACTAAACTCTAAGTAGTTCCACTAAAATAATACCCATGTGGGCTCTTCTACATGATAGCTTGGAACAAACAACACAAGCTAAGCAGATATTTAATACCTATGTGTCTGCTATTTTGGTATTGGATGTATTAAACCATGTTTTGAATCAGTTTGTATTTGAACCAGTGTTCATAGCATTTTTTTCGTTCTCAGTTAAGACCAATATTCCCGGACTCTCAGAACCTTTTCCCTTCCTACAATCTGCATAGGCTTCTGAGAAGCATCCTCTTGGTAAAAGGGCAGGTGAGTACACGCCCCCCTCCCCTTCTCCTGTATAAAGTGTCCTTCTGCTGCTATTTAGGGATCAGAGTATGAGGAGAAGAAAGCAGGTCAAGAAGAGAAAATGCCTGGTGATTTTATCATCAACCAACAATTTGTTTCTCAACTAAGGAGGACTCCTTAGTACCATATTTTTGTAAAATAAATAAAATATCTTACTCGTAGGTTTCCAGGTTATTTGCAGATTTTTCCACCAGATAGCTGCTTGGTACGTATCCTTCGTGTCTGTAAAAGGGGAAATCAGTGTTTAGGCCAGTGGTTCTCAACCTTCCTAACGCCGCGACCCTTTAATACAGTTCCTCATGTTGTGGTGACCCCCAACCATAAAATTCTTTTCGTTGCTACTTCATAACTGTAATTTTGCTACTGTTATGAATGGTAATATAAATATCTGATATGCAGGATGTATTTAGGCGACCCCATGAAAGGGTCGTTCGACCCCCAAGGGGTCGCGACCCACAGGCTGAGAACTGCTGGTTTAGACTAATAGAGGACTAATTTTCACATCTCCATTTTATAAGTTTAATTTGCTAAAAGTCCCTTAGAGTTGGGAGAGTCTCACATTATTTGGCATTCCTGACAAGAGATTTTGAAGTTTGAGAATAAAAGCATTGCTCAAAAATAACAACAATCTATCTGTTAAAGGCACTAGATTCACTACTGAAACATGAACCATACTAAATAAAACACCTCTATTTTAGTTAAAACGTGCTGCTTGCTGTTCTCTCCTCAGCGTGAAAGTTCCTCTACTGGAAAAAAAAGGTCAATGTGTAGTCTCTATTTTCTATAAGGAAACTTTTTCTGCATTTGATAATCAGTATCTTTTCCACTTTAATGCTATTATGCTACAGTCAGGAAACCAAAATAATTAAAATATTAAAAAATTACTATCCAACCACAGGTGTCAAAAAATACTGCCAGTCAGCATTGTAAGTTTTAATTCAAAGCCTCCCTAATATTCTTTGTTAATTGAGCTCCTTCAGACATTAGTGGTAAAACATGAGAAAAAAGGAAAAAGTCATGTTGGACTTGGGGGCGGGCGTCCCTTTTGAGCAGGACTAAATAATTTTGCATAAACAAAGACATGCAGGTTAAGGGACGAATAAGCGCATCCAAATACTTCACATTTGTGTGTGGCTTTGTGCTTTCCAAAGCACTTTTACATTCACATTCGCGATTGCCTTTAATACCACAAGGTGAGAACAGCGTGCCTTCACTCTCTCGGCCTCTGACTCTGTACCTGCAATAAGGGACCTAAACTAGATTACACATACAATCCCTCCAGACTCTGCCAGTCTATCAAAAGATGGCTGACAGTTTCTTGCTTTTCACTTCGTAAAGTGTTTTGCCATTTTTCAATCGAGGGATGATGTTTATGGGGAATGTGTAATCTATTTCACAGAATTGCTTTGGGGTTTGAAGAAAGCAAGAATGGGGATGTCCATCGTGGGATGATGATCTCATGGCCTGTGCCCATGGCTGACAGAGCTAGTCAGTCATGATGTGCTTTCTTTGGAGAATTGGACTTCCAGCCACAGAAGCCTCCTTAACACCGTGCTCATGGTAGTCAGTGCCAAGTGGTAGGAGTCAGCTTGTTCTGAAATTTGCTATTTCTTTTATATCTCTCTTAATATCTGTTCCTGCCACACCATATGTTTACAATTATAATAATAGGTCAAATACTGTTTTTGCTTTCAAGTAGAATGACTGAGTTTTAACATGCCAATCAAAGTGGAGTTCTCTACACTATGATGATAATTATCTTCACTCGTCTGTGGATATAGAATTTACAAAGACCTTTCACTTTCATCATCTCGCTGATTTTTCTCAAAATTCTGAGATAGCCAAAGCTGATATTATCAGGCCTGGCCGGGTAGCTCAGTTGGTTAGAATACTGTCCTGACATTCTGAGGTTGTGGGTTCAATCCCCTGATCAGAGAACATTCAAAAATCAACCAAAGAATGCATTAATAACTGGAACAACAAGTCTCTCTCTCTCTCTCTCTCTCTCTCTCTCTCTCTCTCTCTCTCTCTCTCTCTCTCCCCCTCCCTCCCTCCCTCTCTCCCTCCCATCAATAAATAAAGCTGATATTATAGTCTGCATTTTGCAGATGAGGAAATACATTCACAAAGGTTAAGGGACTTTTTCCAAAGTCCTGTGCAACAAGAGCAGCTGACATTAAAGTGCAACTCTTCTGTCTTGCCACCTTGCGTACTTTCCATGATATCGCACTATTACAGAGCAAACGGGGAAATTCCCATATGCCTATTGGCCTCTGGGGTGTCCTCTTCATATCCCTTTGAAGTGCAGAGTTGAGCCTTTCCACAGGCCCCCGAACAAAGGGTAAACTGTCATTTGGGAAAGTGAGACCTAGGAGAAGAAATTTCCTGGCACTTCAGGCGCTAATGAAATGTCAGTTGGTTGAAGGGATGGGTTTCTGAGTAGGTTCCACTGCTGTTTGGAGAGCCAGGCAGTCTTGAACCTGTGTCTAGTACAGCCTTCCCATATAGGCACAATAGTGCTTCTTTGTGGAATAAATTGTCAGTCTCCCAAATGGTGGATGTTAATAGAAAAACCCAGGAGATTGTGAGATGGGTTTGGGGGCCCTGGAGTGCTTGATGGGGTGCAGGGAGCAAGCATAGCAAGTGACTGCCTCCCAGCCACTTCTGAGAAATGGAAAGACACCCCTCAATGACTTCTTCCTTCCACTTCCTCTGCTTCTGCTCTCCTCTCCTAACTCAGTGCCGTGGTCATGTTGAGGGGCAGGACGAACTACCGCACCTCAAACGCTGGACAGCAACCACAGAGAGGCCTCACCCATTCTTGTCTTGAACTCTCCACCAGTGAATCTCAGAGCTGTCCAGCAGGTAGTACTCGTCATTGCGCTGTAGCGCGAGTTCCTGAGGGTCGTTCGTTTGGTAGTCATACAAGGCAATGACCAGGGTTTCTTCATGCTCCTGAAGTGATCGCTGGAGGAAGAAGACAAAATCAAACAAAGATGTAGGAAGGAGGTAAACTGCAGAGCGAGGTCAGCAAGTCCCTGAGCTATAACTTGCTCCTGGGAGGGTGCCAGGTCAAACACCAGTACCTACAATCCACTGGGGTATTCTCTGAGACAATTGCCTTTCTCTCGTTGTCTCTCTTTATGTGTTAGGATCACCGTACTGAATATGACACAAGGACATTCAATACCTGGAATTCATCACCCCTCCCATTCTACGAGGTGAATTCCGACCACAGTGAATTCCAAGTAGCCACTCACATTTCACAAAAGCCTGCTGATTTCTCCATTTGTACCATGTCACATGTTGCAGCTCCTCTGCTGGAAGCATGACATTCTTGGTGAAGGTGATACAGCCAACACTAAATCGTTTAGTCCATGCTTCTCTGATTTGATTTGTGGGTTTGTCCAGATCCATAGAATCATAAGCTGGAATTCCTCTTAGAGGTCATGCAATTCACTCTTTTGTTTAGAATGGGGAAACTGAGGCCCAGATGGAGTAATGGATGTACTCAGTTTAGCACTTGAATTAGTCTTAATGCTCTTTCCACTATAGTACATGGGCTCCCTTCTTATGGGCTCTGTTGCCTATGTCTCTACTTTTTTAAAAAAAATATATATATATTGTTGATTTTTTACAGAGAGGAAGGGAGAGGGATGGAGAATTAGAAACATCGATGAGAGAGAAGCATTGATCAGCTGCCTCCTGCACACCCGCTACTGGGAATGTGCCCACAACCAAGGTACATGCCCTTGACCGGAGTCGAACCTGGGACCCTTCAGTCTGCAGGCCGACACTCTATCCACTGAGCCAAACCAGTCAGGTCTGTCTCTACTTTTTAATACCTTTCTTAGGATGAGAGATTGAGGACATGAAGAAGAGACTGTAAGGCTGACAAGTCCAGGATGGGCACACATGCTGCGGGCTGGCAGATTTAGTGAGAGAGTAAATTAGGGAAGAGATTGCGATGACTGGCTAGAATGAGATTTGTTGTTATAAAAGTCAAAAATTCTCTGAGTCCTTGAAGTATTTGATAGCATAAAAATACTAGCGCTTAAAAGAGAGAAAAAAAAGAATTTTTGTGTGTGTGTGTGATCCCAGCTGTGTCCAGAATGGAATTTGAAGCCTAGCTATTTATGAAGCTTGTGAGGTGGTACATTGGGTTCCTTGAAGTAGAGTTGATGGGCCTGAGGCTTTTGAACTAAGAAGAAGGAGTTGTGTCAAGGGCACCTGAAGGTAAAGGCAGGATATGACTATTCCACACCACAGTCTCTCTCACACAGAGCATCAGGCCTGTTAGCTCAGACTGGATTAAAAATACATACAGCACCTCTAGATGCCCATTCAAGATGCTGTCACCCATTAGGGGACAGAGCACAAAAGTGAAGGGAGAAATAAATTCAAGTGGTTCAAGGTAAGAAATGTTGCAATGGATTTAAACCTGTGGTTGAAAGTAGAACAACGACTGCAAAGGCCATGTGCTCTGAAAAGTCTTCAAGAGCCAAGTGGCAGAATCCAAGGAGAGCGGGGTGGGCGGTGTTTTCTGGCCTTCACCTTCATGGATAGTGAAAATCAGACAAGGGCAAACCAGCTTAAGGCGTAGAGGTGTGTGGGTTTAGAGGAGACTGTGGGGGGAAACCATCTGCGTGCCAGGGTGGTGAGATTCCGACCCATGTCTTCAAGAGATGTGGTGAAATATTTTTAGAAGATCAATGAAAAAAAGAGGGAGAAGAGCTCATTTTCTGCTACAACTTAACACACTGCTTTCCTGTTGTGAGGGGTGAGGCCGATGGCACAGATCTAAAAACCAGCCTGAGGTTTTGAGCGATTTAAAACTTCTCTTATGAGGACGCTGCCAGTTTCTGAAATGTCACCGTGTGGAGGGAAGCAGCAGAGCTGATCCTTTGGGAAGAGCAGTGAGGAAGCAGAATCAGTAGGTTCTGGAATTAAAGGGCAAGTACTAAAATGTGGTGTTTGGTATTGATATGATCATAAGGGGCAGGCTGATCTTTCTCCTTTTTTTTTTTTTTTTTGTCTTCTTGACTAAATAGCTTCCCCAGAGTTGACTCAATATCACTGAAATCTTGGCCAGTGTTTCTCAAACTTCAGTGTGCCTCAGACTCATCTGGAGCTTTGTTAAAATGCAGATTGCTGGCCCTCTTCCCCAGGGTTTTGATGAAGGAGGTCTGGGGAGGGGCCTGAGAGTCCGCACTGAATTTCTAACAAGCTCCCAAGTGATGTTGATGCCGCTGGTCCATGGACCAGACTTTGAGAACCACCACTCAAACTAGAGACCACCCCACCAGAAACTCTGCAGCCTACTGGTTTGACTCCCAAGTGTCTGAATGGCCTTGGGAGAGTCCCAACACGTCTCTTGTGACTTGATTTCCCAAGCGTTAGGAAGAGAATGAAGCGCTACTTCTCTTGAGCAGCTAGAACTCCTAGTGAGTTTTGAACTAGTAAAAGTGCAGAGTGCTTTGAAGAATATAAAGTAATATCAAATATATGCTTCCAAAGTGCCTCTATGTAGAACAAATATGCAATTTTACATAGAGTAAATATGCAAGTTTACGTAGATGTGAGCGGCTATTATACTCCAAAGTGGTCAGGTGGCTGGACACACCATTTAATACAGTGTTTGTTGAGTGGACAAAGTGAGGTGAAGCTTTAGCAGCTCAGTGGCCCATTTACATGGACAGACCCACGAGACAGTTCAGGCCCAACTGTCAGGCCCAGTGTGCTGAGTTCAGCTGAAGCACGACACTCTACTGGTATTGATTGCCTTCACAGAGGGTCTGAGGAATCCGGGCACGCAGGAAAAATGCAGGTGGGAGCATGCCAGTCAAGCAGCCCGCAGCAGTGGGCCCACCCTCACTCGGCGCTAAAGGTTTCACTCACCCTGTTGTCTTCAGGAGTAGGAGGAAGAGGCTTCTTTGAAGCTGAAACGAGAAAAACAGAAAAAGAAAATGAGCCTAAAACTGAACATCCCCAACCGGAGGTGAGCCGTCGGGGGCTTTTCAGAGAAAAGGGGCCCTCTTTGAGGAGAACAGCAGGAGAAAGGGGCAGAAAGAGCCGGTGAGACACAGAAATACAAAGACCGACCCTGGTAGAACCTCTGTTGTATCTCCTTCAGCCTGTTGGTTCTCCGTGTTGTTCTAGGAGACACCAGGAACTTCTGGAAGCCAATATTCCAGGCCTCTTTTTCTGTGTTCCCAGGCAAAGCCTAACCCCAAGGTTGTGACAGGGGTTAGGCTTGTGTCCTTCCTGGAGACTTCCACGATGGCACCTGCTAAGCCCAGGAGTGGGAATGGCTGACTCAGGGGGGCAGTGACTCACTGGCTTCCTGATGCTGTTGTGGGCTAGAGGAGGAGGTGGGAGAGGGGGCGGCCACCAAGGCTGAAATCCACTTTTAGTTACCTTAGGGCCTCTGAGTATGTGCTTTTGCTGCCTCCTCCACACAGCACACACCAACACCTTTCTTGATCTCTCCTCTCTCCATTCCTTCTGTCCTTCTTTCTTCTCTCTCTTTCTTCCTCTCTCTTTCTTTTCATCTCTTTCCCCATCTCTCAGTATTTCTCTTTTGAGACCCTGGAAAGTCAGGCCTGGAATCCATGGACCAAGTGAGCGTGTATGGGTGGCATATAAGAGGCCGTTCACAGGCTTCTGCTCAATTCAAAGACTTCTCTAACAATCAGAGATAAGAGGGGACTGGGCTGCATAAGTAGGTGGTGAGTTCCTCATCTCTGCATGAGGCTAACTTGATGTTGGGCAGCCTGTGTCAGGGATGTGGTAAGAGGAGGTTCACCTCCTTTTGTGCTAACTCCTTGAGCACGGGCAGGGTTGGGTATTGGGTATGCAATTCACAGAGAAGAGGGAAAACTGACATAATAGGAAGCATGCTTCTTACTCAGCATTGAACTTGGAGCCAAGAGACTGGCATTCTCACCCCAGCTCCACCACATGCCAGCTGTGTGGCCTTGGGCCCTTCTGGCCCTGAACATTCTGTGACTGATCGCGTTCTTCCTCTGGCCTTGTTCTTCCCTTCCTTCCTTGCCCTCTGTGTGAAGTTGGTATGTGGTGAGACCAAGGCCAGTTCTGGTTGCAAAAATAAGTGTTGCTGTGGGTTAGGTACAGCAGGGTCCATTTTTACTCGGTCACCTCTCCTGCTTCCCAGACATACACACACATACTGCTATATCTCAGCTTCATTCTTCTGTCCACAGATAAGAAAGATTAATAGACACAATGGCTATTTATGGAGAGCTCAGTAAGTGCCAGAAGCTGTGCTAAGAGCTTTGCATAACCCAAGTCTCCCAACAACCCCACAAAGTAGCTACTTATAATCATTGTCCCCATTTGATAGATGAGAAAACTGACTCACAGAGATGCAGATAGGTTAAGTAACATATGTGAAGTCACATAGCAAGGAAGTGATGGGGCTGGGACTCACCCCCCCCCCAAGTGTTTTTCACCCCAGAGGTCTGTGGAATTGGACCCTTCCCTGTACGTGTGCCCAACACAGGAATCCTATGAGACTTCGCCTAAAGCTAACGATCATGTGCTGTGTGCACAGCGTGGTATGTTCTCAGACTCTTCCCTTAGCTCTGTCAAAGCCGTGGTGCATAGCTATTTAAAACAAGTCTAAAAGAGTATAAAGAAAGCATGGTCAGGTGGGGACATGATCTAGGTGGCAATGCAGAAGCAGGACCATTGGCAAAGTGACTGCCCTGGGTTCATGTGGGGAGAAGCTCAGCATGACCAGCCTCCCAGGTGTCATCTGGTGAGTCATTCTGATGGTTCTCACACCTCAGTCATGTGTCCACCACTCAGCGGAGGGAAATACTGCTCACCCTGAACCGATACAGCTGTGACATGCATGGTGGAAACAGCAAATGGAAACACAGATTGCAAAGAATTTCAAAAATGGAAAGGGGCTTAGAGAATATTTCAGCTTAAGCCCCCTAAAGCTTCCCTGACCATTTCAGAGATAAAGATGTTAGGGTCCTTCAATGGCCAAGTGACTCACCTGGGGGCCCACAGCAAGGTGCTGGCAGGAATTTGGACACCAGATTTCTGGCTTTGGGAAGGGTTTTCACTCCCTGAGGCCAGCCCATGCCACCCTGTCATTGTGGTCAATTCCACCCATATAAAACCTTCCATTTCCTTTTCATTAAATACTCATCATCTTCATGAGTATGGTCAACAGGGCTAATGCAGAGGATCATTGATTTCTAAAATTAGATAAACAGTATTCTTCTGGGCCAAGGGACTGGTAACCTTGAACTTTCTCTTCCAAGGTGGAGGGTGAGAAGCAGTGTTTTCTAAACTGGTACTAAAATGGGCTATGACTCAGGAAGCCACGGAAAATCCAGCCATGTGTCACATTTAACACATCCGCCTTGAGTTGTCAATCTGAGGTATTAGGTTTTAGTGCAAAAAAAAAAAATTTGACAGATGAGAAAAGGTAATTGGGCTAAGAGGTTGAGAGGTGAGGGGAATGGGAGCAAAAAATTCCATCATTCCTATTCAACAGTGGCTTTGCAGAACACTTCCTCGCTGTGTGACCTTGAGCATCCTGAACCCTCAGTCCCCTCTTTCTTTAACATCACATCCTCTACCCCAGAAACGGGAGCATATTGCATATAAAAGTGCATCAGAGTGGAGCTGCACTTTATTGGGGGTTCAGGTCTCCAAATCATCACATAAAGTAAAATCGAGTTGCACCCCCCTCCCCAGGATCTGAGCCCTTGACCTTGCAGGCCAAACAACAGTTTCTTTTGTTTTCACTTTGCATGTAAGCTGTGGCCTCCTTTTCTCTGACATTGCGCAGGGCCAGGGCAAGTTTGAAGGGGAAGTGGGGCGGAGCCAGAGAGCTGTTGTTTTGTTTTTACTTTCTTCCCTCTCCAAGTGTATAGAGTTGAACTTGTGTAATTAATACTTGTGTGATGTGATGACTCTATAAAAAATAAATATAATGGGGGGAGGTAAGAGATCAACCAAAGGATTTGTATGCATACATATTAGCATAACCAATGGTCACGGACACTGGGGCGGTGGGGGCGTGTCCTGGGGGAGGTGAGAGTGGCCTGGGAGGGGTCAATGTGGGAAAAAGGAGACATATGTAATACTTTAAACAATAATAAAAAAAATATTATATACCTCTTAAGGTGTTCCTAAAATTTAAGATTTAAGTAGACCATGCCATTCAAATTTGCTAACTTGAAAGTTATAGCCGTGCTTCTCAAACATTACTGTGCATAGTAATCTCCTGGGGATTTTGTTAAAATACAAATTCTGATCCAGAAGACCTGGGATGGGGCCAGAGAATTTGCATTTCTAACTAGCTCTCAGGTGATGTTGATGCTGCTGATCCAAGGACCACCCTTTGAGTAGGAGGAGGTACAGAGATGGAAAAAAATCAATAGACCCAATAGTAAAGGCTGGTGATTTTCCTCTGAAATTTCTAAAAATGTAGAATTTTGCATCCAGTCTCTGACACCCCTGAAGTCGGAGAAGCTGAGAGCTTTTACTTTCTACCAATAGCGAGGTCATGCATTTTACAAAGAAGAAAGGGAATTCCCAGTGTCTTACCATTTTTGGTTGGATCGTACTGGGTGCAGCCCACTGCAAGCTTCTCCAGCTGAGCACAGCACCTCCACCTCCCATCCATCCAGAAATTAGGATGATACTTGGACACCAAACTGTTATTATTCCTCGTTTCTGAAAGGGGTTGGCACCAGCAGAAGAGTTATTTCCAGATCAGTCTATGGAGGACTACTAACTCGATAATACCTTGATTGAGATTGGGCCCACCTGTGTGAACTGAGTGACTAGTACTCAGAATAGTCAGAGAAATGGCCCTTTTCCCAGGCATATACATGTATGCAGGAGTGCATGTTGTATCAGCAGATCTCTGGCTCTGCCTTGGGTTAGTTGTATGTCCTTAGGTTGGGCAAAACCCTTGTCCGAGCCTCAGTTTCCCCAGTGTACAATGAGGTTGTTAGACTGGTTCAGTGGGCCCCACAAAGTGTCTTAGGGTAATGGGAAGACCGAGTAGTTGGGATTCCCCCTTTCTATCTCCCCCACTTCCAACCACAGCAACTTTGCTTTTATCCCTTCTAGATTTGTGGCTTTAAAGTAAGGTTACGGTGAGGTGGGATTTTCACCTTAGCAGCCTGGCTCTACATCGCATGGACCCAAACGCTGTGCTGGTTCTAATTATGCTTTCAGAAAGGTGAGCCTTAAGAAATACCCTCGCTGCTGGCCTGACAGCGTTTAAAGCTAGTTAACATTTATTGGGCGTTGACTCTGGGCCAGCTAGCTTCAAGGGCTTTACTCACAGCAGTTCTGAAGGCGGGCACTATTATTATTCCCTCCTACACCCTCTTTTAAAAATAGATGGGGAAACTGAAGCACAGAGCAGTGGAGGAAGTTGCTCAGACACACATGGCTAGCAAGTGGCAGAGCCAGGACTCAAGTCCAGGTCATCTAACTGGAGGGTCCATGCTCTTATTCTTCACCCCGAACCAGGAGGCAGCAAACTTTTTTCTTAAAGAGACAGATAGTAAATACTTTAGGTTGCTCATGAGCAGGCAGATTTGATATATTATGTAGGTACTCATATAACCCTTTAAAATGAAACCATTAAAAAAAAATCATCCTTAGCTTGGAACCTTAAACCAAAAACCAGTGGTGGGCTGGATTTTCTGACCCTGCACTATACTGGTTGTTACCATTTGGGCCCAGAGTGAAAGGTTCGGACCTTCCAGCAACACCAAAAGGAAGAAATGTTTGACCCTCAGCTGCCCTTTACTCTACTGTGGAACCCAAGCCTGCTAGAGGATCAAGGGATCTCAGGGCCCGGCCAAACAGGAGGTTAATTACCTTCTTTAAGGGCCAACACCCAGCGCTGCCGGCTCTCACGGTCTGGAGCAAACACATACAGGAGGTAGTTGTCATGCACAACCTGGAGACACACACAGAGTTCAAGGTGAGTGGTGTGCCTGGAGATGGATGACTGACAGCAGGCCCATCTGGCTTCCTGGGCTAAGAGTGGGGTCTCAGTGTTTGTTGTCCAAAAAGCAAACTCTGGATGATCGGGGGACCAGTGTCCTTTTCATTCAGACTTTGGGGTGCTGTCCAGACACAGAGTTTACCTCCACAGCTTAGGCTGCTTGTCACCAGTTAAGCCATCACTAAATTAAAACAGCTGAAGAAAGAGTTCTCTTGACAGCACCTTTATTTCTCATGTTAATTTTTCAGGAAAGAAAGTCTTTCTGGCATATGAAAGAGTAAGATATTACCTTAGTAGATGACAAATGTTTAATTGGGATTTTAAGAACTTCTCGTTCTGAAACAATGTAAGACACCCAAGAAGTTCCAAAAATAGTACAGAGTTCCTGTGTACCTTGCACCCACCTTTCCCCAGTGATAACCTTTTATGTAATCACAGCACATTTTCAAAACCAGGAAATTGACCCTGGTACAAAACTATTAAGTAAACTATAGAACTGCTTTGAATTTTACCAGTTTTTGTCTTGCACTCACTTGTAATTGGAATTTTAATGACAGGAAAATACACGTTATCCCTTTTACTTTTAGCCCTAAAAATTCTAACCCCATGGAAGTCACCTTTCTAGTATGATAGAAGTCCTTTCTTATGCCACCCAGATTGTCAAACAAGAAAGATACCCAAGGATGTTCAAGGACTTATCCACTCCTGGAGAGCTACAAATGCCAAGAGTGGTAATAATATGTAGGCAATATCATGACCTAAAGCCTAAAGATACCCTCCACCTGCTCTGCCCTATAGAACTTTCTATCACCTGGACAGAAAGCTCTTCCAATAGAACTTTCTGCAGTGATTGCAATATTCTATCATCTGTGGCTTCTAGACATGTGTGGCTATTGAACATGTAAAATGTTCATTCATTCAATGTGTCCAATGTGACTCAGGGCTGAATTTTTAATAGTTTAATTTAAACAAATTCACATTTAAATGTAAACAATCAGATGTGGCTAGTGGCTACTGTATTGGACAGCATAATGCCGGCTAGTTCTCAGATGGTAAAATCTGATCCCTTTTAACCTCAGCACCCCCAAGCAATTGCTAACCAAGAGTTGCAATTGGTCACCCCAAGTCATGACTAAACTACACTTTTAAAGAGCATTAGGCTTGGGGCCCTTGCTAGTTTTTTTCCCCTCCCCCACGACTTTCCTTGAGGTAGGAAAGACATAAGGAAAAGGAGAATGAGGAATGACAATTTTTTCAAGATTTTATCATTTGTCATCTTTGTTGAATGAATGAATGAATGAATGAATGAAAGTGTAATTGATCGACAGAACACAGCAGCTGTTTCCTTCCGTTTGTCTACGTTCTAATGCTAGACCAGAGTCATCCCTGTCTCATCTTCTGTTACAATGACTGAGACTTTCAACCATCATATATAAGGTATGAGGAACTGGTGCCCTCAGGCACGATGACTTACCTGAAAAGGATACTTGTAGTGGCAAGGGATGCTAATGTCACTTTTCACAATCTCGACACATTTGATCCTGGAGAGTTCAATAGATCCCTTCAAGGTGCGCTTTTTCTGTGGGAGGAGAAAGCACACCCCATTTAAAAAAAGAGGAGAGCCAAAACCGGTTTGGCTCAGTGGATAGAGCGTCAGCCTGCGGACTGAAAGGTCCCAGGTTCGATTCCGGTCAAGGGCATGTACCTGGGTTGTGGGCACAACCCCAGTAGGAGATGTGCAGGAGGCGGCTGATCGATGTTTCTCTCTCATCGATGTTTCTAACTCTCTATCTCTCTCCCTTCCTCTCTGTAAAAAATCAATAAAATATATTTAAAAAAAAAAAAAAAAAAAAAAAAAGAGGAGACAATATTTTTATCCAGGTTACTTCCGGAAATCCATTACTAGGTAAGATCCATTAGGTTTGTAAACCAACCCTCCAAATATCCAGAAGCGACTCCTTGGCCTCATTGTCTGAGAAGGACACTGAGCAGAGTCCTAGGAGAACATGGTCTTTGAATCGTCTTCTTGATGAGGTGACTGATTTCCACTCATGGAGCATGGTGTCTTACATTTCTGTGAGCTTGTGACAAATGGCAGCATTTGCAGAACTTGAACCTGGGATGGGTAGCAAAGTCTATGGGAAACCAGTCACACATGCGCCAGCTTTCTCTGCTTTGTGTCTATCCATAGCCTTATTAAGTCAGTAATTAGCTCAGGCCTGATCTGGATGGTGATGTATACCTTTAGTGGTATCTTTCTGCTCTACATCTGGCTTCTCCATGTCCCTTAGTTGTCCACAGTCCCACAATGACAGCCCTGTGGCATGTTCCTGAATCTGCTCTATAACTCTCCCTTCACCACATCCCCAGAAAATCTTACCGGCCCATTTGTCTCTTTCATTTAGAAGCTTGTTAGATATATTTCCTTGAAAACTAATTCACATGATGGTCTTCATGATTTATAATGATGTTACATGTTACCTGTTTGTGAGGGTCCTTGTCCTTGGAGAGTGGATCCCAGGGGATGGTACCCAATAGGACTGATTCTATTAATGGACTATTGGGCTCATGGAAGGCCAGTTAGGGAAAAGCTTTTTGAGATCAGAAACCTTTCACAGGAGCCTAGAATTAGTCTTCTGTTGAAATTAAAGTTTAATTCATCTGTGGAACCAGTGGACAAACATTTCATTACACCTCATCCCTTACAAAGACACAAGTGGTGATGAACTAGGCAAAAGCTTGGAAAGGACTAGGTTCAAAGTTGAGCTCTGATTCTAACTAGGTTCATGATCTTGGACAATTTACCAACCTCCCTAAACTTCAATCTCCATATCTGATAAGTGAGAATAATAACGCCTACCTTTTAAGGGTTGATTAGGAAAAAAAGGTGTAATTACATTGTTTATAATAGTTGCCCTCAATAAAGGATACCCTCTCAATTAAAGAGGTTCAGAAGTCCTATGACAAGAGAGTTGTGATATATGAGTGCACTTGGCTGGTGGTATTCAGAGAGCCATGGCGTCATCAAATTGGCCAGAAGTGAGATCAGTCTTTACCTCTCATTTTTTGATAACCAGATTGTTTGCTGGCCTGTACTTTGTTTAGTAGCTGGGCACAGGACTAATTAAAAAAAACTTCAAAATGTGAGAAGTGCCTCCTATCAAGTACAGGGAAGCTTTCTGGTATTTCTGTTTAAATTTTCTTTCTAAAATCTACTTTATTTATTTTTGAAAGTACAAAAATTTCTCCATGGTCATTTCAAGAAATAAAACAACCTGGAGGTCTATGAAGAAACTATTTATAGTGTCTTATTATCCTACCCTCTCCACAATCCTGAAGCAGTCAAGGTTAACCATTTGGAATGCATTTGTCTTTCCCACACACATTTATAGGATATATACAAACAAAACCGAGCATCTGCTCCACGCAGTGGTCTACAGCCACGTTGTAATCTAGCATTGTATGAAAAGGTCAGTCTCCCTTTAAAAGCCTCTGTAAACATGTGCCCTGGACTCATACTATCTTTTCACTTAGGGTCTTCCACAGCTAGAAATATATGCCCTGATCCTACCCATAATCACAGTCTTTAGAATGTTTTTTTTTAAAAAAAAACAAAACAAAACAGAAGAGTACAAAGGAGCAGTCCTTTCAACAGCCATTTTGCTACCAGTAAACATTGTGTCTCAGCTTTGAGGTTATCTTGTTTTTTCTATCTCTGTTGGGTTATTTCCTTAGCAGTACACACAGTGAAATGCAACAAAGGGCTCATGGCAGTAATATGACGGCTCCATTTGCAGACATTTTTGTCCTTGGAACTCACTTAGTCCTGTGTTTTCTGAGAATAGAAGCCAGTCTCCATCAGATTTAAGGCTAATGCATTTAGCCATTCAGGAAATATTTATTGCAGGCCAGCAATGAGCTGGGCACTGTTCTGAAGGCAGTAACAAAGAGACGAACACAGTAGACTTTCTCATGGAGCTCACAGTCTAGTTGGGAAGGCAATCAATACCAACAAGTGCTATAAGAACAGATCGATGTGATCAACGTGTGGTCAGGGCAGGCCTTTCTAGAGGGAGGGCATTTGAGAAAAGATCAGAAAGCTGAGAAAGGAGTCAGACATGAGAAGATCTGGGGAGTGAGCAGCCTCGGGAGAGTGAGTGGTCAGAGCAGAAAGCCCTGGGATGGAAAAGTTCTGGATAAGTGTTGTTCTCAGTAGCCTGAGATCATCATAACTATGGTATGAGCAGAGGTAAATGGTAACTGGAGTTATGAATAGGGATACAAATTATACATGAAATTCTAAAGTCCCACTGTTTGACAGGAACTTAATGTGAGCCAAATATGTATTTAAAATTTCTAGTAACCACACTAAAAAAGGCAAAAAACAAATAACCAAGTACAATTAATTTTAAGAATATATTCTGTTTAACCCATATACTTAAAATATTATCACTTCCATATGGAATCACCACAAAAAATTAATGAGATATGTCACTTTTTTATACTAAGTCTGTGAAATCATGCATTTTATAACACATCTCAACTCGGACCTGTCACATTTCCGGTGCCCAGTAGTCACACATGGCTGGTGGCTACTTTACGGGACAGTGTGGCTTCAAGATTTCCAAGAAAGACTTCTCCTCTGAACTCAGATGATCTCCTTTGATTTCTTAATGCTCATTGATTTCAAAGATGGATTTTAAGAGACATTTGTGCCTTCACCCTCTGTCAGGTGAGCCTGCTATCAGCTTTGCTCTTCTATTGGATGGGTTGAGGTTCCACTGTCAAAACTCACTCTGATTCTCAAATGAGAGCGTGGGTTCCCCCTCACAAGCCATCCTTCTTGGTCAGTCTCTCCAAAGGCCCCCGGGCCATTCTTCCTGGATCTTACAAGACCTGATACATGGTAAACAACAGGTCAGCTGTACCTTTCCCCAGCCGGGCCCTGGGGAGCAGCCGGTCAGCGAGCCAAACATAGTTCCTTCTCTGGGAACTGGTGATTGCCTGTAATCATCCCAAATAACAGTGCTATTTCTGAGAAATACCAGGGTAAAACCTTCCAAGGAAACCACACAAAAGCCACCAGGAAGAGAGACACCAAGTAAAACATGACTTTGTTCTTCCTTGTTATTCTGTCTGCGTTGCTCAGGGTAAAAGGCACAGAATTTCACTTGGCCTTATCTCCCTGCTTGGCCATGTTCAAAGCTGTCCTCACATTCCAAAGCTTCCTCCGGGACATCTGACATGTGTCCAACACAATCCAACAGGTGCCCATATACATGTGAAAAGGCAAGCTTGTGTGAGTGGCTTTGATATCTCCTTTCTCTTTATGTTAACTTTTGTATAAAATAGATTTTTGGATTGTGACTTTCAAAGAGAGAGGCGGGGGGGGGGGGGGCAAAATAAAAAAATGATAATGTTTTTGAGCATTTCCTATACTTCAGGCATTTGATGCGCCATCTTATTTAATCACGATCCCCATTTTACAGGCGAGGAAGTTGAGGTTCAGAGGGGTCAAGTCTCTTCGTAAGTGGAAGAGAAGCACACAAGCTTAACTCGAAGACTCCAGCGCCTTCATGACTAGGCTTCATGGCTTTGCACTCACCCTGGCTTTCCACTCACCCTGGCTTTCCACAGAAGGCTTTTATTCCCCAACCCCAACACTGAACAGCCAATGGCATGACCGATTTCTCCAAGCCATGAGCCAATAGAGATTTGTTCCTGCACATTTGGTCATGCAATGCTCCTGTGGATTTCAAAGGGGAGTGTTTTCCCTGGCTCCTCAGCATAATAGCTCCTCTTTGCTCCATAACATTTGCTCCTTGGCTGCTCAGCTAGCCCAGTAGATACATTAGTGAGAAGTTATATGTCTGGGACCCATGCGAGAGGACATCTCTACGCTTCTTGAAAACAGCAGAATTTGAGCTTTCTGCTCTGGTGAGGCAGAATGGGACAGAAACAGAACTCTCATGTCAGGAAGACCCACATCTGCCTGACCAGCTGTGCAACCTGAGACAAGTGTCTTAACTTCTCAGTTGCTTTATGTTTTGTTTGTTTTGTAAGTGGGAATAATAACGATCCTGGAATCATGGGTTAATTTAGAGGACTGAAAAGAATGACATAAACTTACCAGCAAAATAAAATCATTCAAATGATATAATTCAAATGTTACTCTCCTTGCCTTCTCCAATTGCTGCCCATAAGACAAGGCTCTTCTCTCGTCTTTAGGTGCCCACTTTTCCTTGGGGATTGTTTTTTTCTGGGCAAACACGTAACCAAGAACCACCATTTGGGAAGATAGCATTAATTTTTAACTGGAGTCATTTTTTTTACTTTGTCAATTATTTGTAAACATAGAGCAAAACCATGAAAGGGACCTGCTTCCTGGTCTTCCCGACTTTGTCACCATGTGAGGACTTTAGCTTTCTATTTCCTCTCAAGTCTCTGGTCCAAACCTTCCTCAAATAGACATTCACCAGAGGCTTGACTTACTTATAACTTAATGCTTCACTTGTTTTGGAGGATTTTGGATTAGGACAGGTATTAGAGGACTTAAGCCAAGAGGAAACTTGGATAATGGAATTCCAGGCATCAGCTGAGAATATTTCTCAAAGGGGAGTGATGCATTTAAGACTTTCCTGGATCACACTGTACTGGTAAATGTAGTCACATGCTGTCTTCCTTTATCAGTTTCTTTAAAATTAGGAAATCTTTCTGATGATTTTTTAAATTCTCACCCGAGGATATGTTTATTGATTTTAGAGAGAGAGGAGGGGAGAGTGAGAGAGAGAGAGAAACATTGATGTGAGAGAGACACATTGATTGGTTGCCTCCCATATGTGCCCTGACTGGGAATTGAACCCTCAACCTTTTGGTGTACAGGATGATGCTCCAACCAACTGAGTTACCTAGCCGGGCTCTGATGATGATTTTAACCAGACATGTCAAATATTTTGCTCATAGCCTCTTCTGGGATGTAGCATAGCCATGGTACCAATCTGAAATCCCACAATGACACAATTGAAATAAAAACTGATGTGTGAGATGAAACCTAAGTGATTGACGTGGGGGTTGTTTGCCATGCTCCTAGCCGAATGCACAATATCAGTTCTAAAATTAGTTTTAGGGGTCTTCCCGGATTCCAGTTTCATCCCTTCTGCAAAAATATGCTAGAGGCAATCCACAAATTCCCTGCCAGTCTCCCAACTCACTCAGCCTTCCGTCTTTTAAGACAAAGGCAACCCTTGTACCGCAGGGGAGAAAAGCAGAGGTTCAGAAGGGAGAAAGGACAGGTTTGAATCCCTATGGCAGGTGACATGGAGCAAGTTGTCTCGGTTCTCTGAGCTTAGTTTTCTTAGCGCTTCTTATTTCTTTTAGTTTTTCAGGAGTAGGGGGTGCTGACGGCTGCAGCTTGGCGTTATTATGACCTGCACCCAAAGAAGGCACCTAACACGCTGCTTGATACCCAGTGAAGATGTGATTATTACCGTCTCTGGGGAAAAAGTAGCATCCACAAGTACAATTGGTAATTAGCTGTTGCTGGTTCCTTCCCTCCCACCCAGCTTCATCTGAACCTACCTCCACTACAATGTAAAGTTCTGGGAAGATCTGGAGTCAAGGTAGTTGGTTCCGAGGCTCCTGGGCTGACTTAAAAGCCTGGAGACTATGATCCATCCCACACTGACTTTTCCTTCATCTTTTCCACAAGACCTTTGAGTCATAGAAACTAAAGAAATACCTGGAGCAACTTAAATATCCACCAAAGACAAATGGTTAACTTAGTTATGATCCATCCATTCTGCGTTCTGCTCTGTAGCCATAACATTGGTGCATATGGAGGGACAAAAGTGTTTATATTACATGTAAAAAGCAGGTTTAGAGCAAAAGATGAAGCATTCATCTCACTTCTGGAAAAAATAATCTAATATACAGGATGACACAGAAAAATGTGTACACACTTAACAGCTGGTAGCTCAATTGATGTTTCTTTCTTT
Source organism: Myotis daubentonii (assembly GCF_963259705.1). NCBI lineage: Eukaryota > Metazoa > Chordata > Mammalia > Chiroptera > Vespertilionidae > Myotis > Myotis daubentonii. The sequence continues at coordinate 95,491,341 of NC_081844.1, read as the reverse complement.
TCAGATTTAACCCATTGGAATTCATAATTATTCAAAGTGTGCGTTCATTTTGGGATACCCTGTAGATCAGTTTATGCAAAATTCAAAGAGATAATATAAGAAGGAACACTGCTAACACTGGCTCTCCCTTCTGGGCAGACTTTTGCAGTGCAAGTGACATCTATAAGAATAAAAGCATAATATGCTAATTAGACTGGACAGCTGAACGACCTTCCGGACATCATTCCAGACGTCCTTCTGGATGAAGCCGTGGTGACAGGGGCCCGAGGCAGAGGCAGTTAGGAATGACCAGGCAGGCAAGCGAGCAGTTAGGGGTGATCAAGTAGGCAGGCAGAGTGGTTAGGGGCAATGAGGCAGGCAGGCAGAGTGGTTAGGGGCTATGAGGCAGGCAGGCAGAGTGGTTAGAGGTGATGAGGCAAGCAGGCAGCCAGGCGACCCCTGCAGGATCAGGCCTAAATTGGCAGTCGGACATCCCCTGCAGGGTCCCGGTTTGCAAGAGGGTGCAGGCGGCCGGACTGAGGGGACCCCACCCATGCCCGAATTTTGTGCACCAGGCCTCTAGGACTTCTATAATATCTGAAGTTTTGGGGTTTTTTTTTTACAGTGAGGATGTAAGTTTACTAAGCAGAAAAATTAAAATAATACTTTAAAGCAGTCAGAAAATTTCAAAACACCATATTGTAATACGGGTTTGTCAGATGACGAGGGGAGAAGGGTGAGGGCTGCACATCAAATGCTGGGTGAGCAAAGTGATGCAGCTCTGCCTTGGAACCTCATGACCTCATTAGCAGCAAACAGCAGCCAGGCAGCACCTGACACCTGCTCCTCTGTATCCATGTAGGTTCAAGTTCATGATGGGCCCTCTCATGTTCTTCTTGAGTGATAGCTACTTTCTCCAGAGATTCAAAAGAAGCAACTCTGTGTGCTTTTATGTGTATTTATCTTAGAAGCGAAGCAATAATTCAGGAATAAGTTCCAACCCTTATTCATATTTGATAAAGACATTAGTGATCCTAGCCTTTAAAAAGTGTGTTTGTTTAAATGCGCTTACAAATTGGGCAGAGAGAAAAGGGCTTCTGCGGAAACTAAGAACTAAGTGCTATAAGCCGTACAAAGGAGACCGTCACGGTGTCCTGCACCTTTTGTATCTCATTGTCTCTGGTCCGTGAACGCTCTTTCAAAGCCCTCCTTCTTTCCAGAATGGTGATATGAGATTTTTAATTAGTTTGAAAGAGTACATTTTTTACATGTACTTTTGAAGCACTGGAGAGTTGGTAACCAGAGAATAGAAAATTAATAACAACTTCATTGCATTTCAGGAAATAACTCCTTGCACAGAGGTGATGTTCAATTAATATTTGTCAATCGGTTGAGTGAGGGAGCAGCAGATAAGACCAAGTGTGCAGCAGAAAATGTTCTTTGTAGGGCTAAGATAACACTCTTAATATAAATGGAAAGATATCCATGTTTAGATAATCTCCATTTCTATTTGTGAACTCATGATATCATTGGAGAGAGCTGTAATCACATAGTTTCCACTTTTTTGAGCTTAAAGGGTCTTTAGAAATCAATATCTAATTTTTCCATCAGTATTTATTTTTTAAAAAATATATTTTTTATTGATTTCAGAGAGGAAGGGAGAGAGAGAGAAAGAAAGAGAGAGAGAGAGAGAGAGAGAGAGAGAGAGAGAGAGAGAGAGAGAGAAACATCAATGATGAGAGAGAATCATTGATTGGCTGCCTTCTGCACGCCCCCCCTACACAGGTCAAGCCCACAACACGGGCATGTGCCCAACTGGAATTGAACCTGTGACCCTTCAGTTCACAGGCCGATGTTCTATCCACTGAGCCAAACCAGCTAGGGCAGTATCTAACTGTTTATGTTAAATATTTAACCTCAAGGTGAAACAACTTTCTAAATTGGCTCTTATCTTTCCATTTCTACTATTCAATTTACACTCTGAGCAGACTGAGGACATAGACTTGGAAGGCAGCTTGGTGATTATTGCAGGTCAAGGGGCAGCCCAGAGGGTAGGGTCCTGGTGTTCCAGCAGAGCCTCTCCACTTTTACCTGTTTCATATGTGGGGGTGGGAGTGCCATGTATAATTTTGTACTGAGAGAGGGTTCCATGCTATAGGAAGTTTGAAAACCACTCATCTAGTCCAATCCCTTGGTATTATGGACAAGAAAATGAAATTCCAGGTAGAATAAGGAATTACCAAGGTCACCCAGGCTAATTGGTGCCAGATCTTCATCCTATTAAACTGCCAGGTTGCTGCTTCCTCATCTCCTTTCCCTTTTCTGGAATTACAGAACTGCAGTGCGTCTGAGGCTTTCGGTCCTTTAGGCCCTGTCTAAAATTAGAGCTGACCTCTATGGAGCAGTCAAAAATGGTTTATGTGTACTTCTTAATGAAGTACACATTATTTGCTTCTTAATGAAGACACTTGATGATCTAACCCAGTGGTCGGCAAACTCATTAGTCAACAGAGCCAAATATCAACAGTACAATGATTGAAATTTCTTTTGAGAGCCAAATTTTTTAAACTTAAACTATATAGGTAGGTACACTGTTATTAACTTAATTAGGGTACTCCTAAGGCTTAGGAAGAGCCACACTCAAGGGGCCAAAGAGCCTCATGTGGCTCGCGAGCCCCAGTTTGCCGACCACGGATCTAACCCAAAGAGCTCATTCCTGCAAACCTTCCAGATCCTCTAAGGTGATCAAGTAGGGAGACTGATATTTTGCAGAGTAGGAGGTCTTTTGGCACCCCTTAAATCCTACTATATAGGTGGTGGGTTCATCTATACACATCTATACTGACTTTAAATCAAATCATCTTACCCATGTATAAAATGTATTCCCCTGCTCTCTTACCATAACATTAAAAACCGATAAAAACAGTGTACTTGAAAATGGCCACAACAATGGATTTTTAAAAAATATACACATATATTTTTTAATTGATTTCAGAGAGGAAGGGAGAGGGAGAGATAGAAACATCAATGATGAGAGAGAATACTGATCAGCTGCCTCCTGCACGCCCCCCACTGGGGATCACGCTCACAACCCTGGGCATGTGCCCTGACTGGGAATCGAACCATGACCTCCGGGTTCATAGGTTGACACTCAACCACTGAGGCACACCAGCCAGGGTGTATTCTTCTGTTTTTTATTAGTTCTGGTAAATTTGGTGGCCCCATGCATTGCTCCAGTGTCTTTGGAAGGGGATGTAGCAACAAATGATGGAGGCCATCAGTGTTCTCAGCCTGTGACACTGTTATCTCACACATGGTACTCTATCTTAAGGGACTGATTTTAAAAAGGAGACAGCACTGTTTTAGGTATATTATTATTTTTCAGTGTTTTCACTGACTACCTGAAATAAATGTCAAACAATAGATGATAGAAAAATTTATCAGTTTGTTTAGACACATGAAATAGATAAGTATATCTCTGAAATGAACCAATTCAATTATTAAAGTTGATGTCTTCAGACAAAAGAATTACGAAGAACATTTTGCGTCGTTTTTTGTTCATTTTTTAAAACAATATATTAAGGCTTGCTGCTCTGTGTTTTGAGGTTAATCAGTGAGTTTAACCTGATTCTAACTTTTCATCAGTCCTTGCTTCTAGAGACTGTCTGAGCTCAGTGTTGGTCATGAAGCAGGTTAGACACCAGCTACATTTCCACCAAAATGTGGAGTAGAATGATTCTGTATCAAGTACTCTCAGGGAGAGGGATGCTATAAGAAAGTTAAAACAGAGTTGCCCATCGCATACTACACAATACATCAGAAAAATTAACCAATCTAGACCACATCGTGTGTCAGCTGGCTTCCTGGCTTCTACTCCTGCCCCTTGTATAATCTGTCATCCCCACGGACATCAGATATAAATTCCTTCTCTGACTACCCTCTTCCCAAGCAGCCCCAGCCACTGCTTAGTTTTTCCACAGAACCTACCGCAGTCTATATCATGTATTTATGCTTGCGTATTGTCTGTCTCCTCCACTAGCATGTGAGCTTATATGGGCAGATACCTTGTCTCGATTATTAACCACTGTAATCCTAGCATCTACCACAGAGCCTGGCACATAGTAGGTGCTCAAGAAAGGTTTGCTGAACAAATAAATAAATCTAAACCCACCAAAACAGAAAAACTTCCTTGATACAGTGTTAAGTGAAAATACATAAATAAAGAAAAATGAAATAGCTTTGGTACCATATATGTAATTTTGGAGGGGAAAAAGTGCTATACGATTTGAGTTTTTTATAAAAAGTAGGTGTAATTCCTGTGACTTTTAATATATAAAATGTATACATAAGTTTATATTAAGTTATAAATTTAAAAATATTACTATATAGTAAGAAGCCTGCTTATAAATACGTTAGGTTAATGGGGATTATGTGACAACATAAGACTTGGGATAAGGTTTTTATTCTATTAACATACTGACAATTTTTACTGAATTTCAAGGACCCAAGCAGACATTTGATCTAAAAGGGAAATTTTATATGCATGGTACCATTTTGGAGCTTCTGTTTCCTCCTCTGGATCACTTTAAGTGAGGTCCCCAGTCATGACGGCAAACCCAGACTGACATCTAGCTGGAAATGAGATCTTGAAAGATCTCCCTTCTTCAGCAGGCCTAATAACTCATGGACAAGTGGAAGTAATAACTCATGGTTATTACTGGTTGGTTAAGGAAATGGGAGAATTTTTTTTTTTTTGGTCAATGAAAAGTTAAGAACTTTAGAGTTATGTTCTGTGGGGTCCATTACTACGTTAGTTATGAAGATGTCTTGTATTCCATGGACCTCATACTACAAGAGACTCTTATGCTTTCTACTTACACCTTTCTTCCAGACTGAGTCAGTAACGAAGCCCTCACATTTTAGTATTGCGCTGTGACCTAGTTTTCCTGCAGAAACTCATTAATGGATGCACCAGTCCCTGAGCAGCAGGAATCACATCTAATTTTAATGTGGGAGTATTTGCTTCCAAAACAAAAGTGCTGTCGCCAGACGCTATCTCCACAAAACATCAACACACAGGCAAAAATCAATTCACGGAGAAAGTCCATTAAGGCAGACATAGAAACTGCATATATTTGGGCTTGAGGGGCTTGAATTGCAAAGCACTCTGCTTTGGATTCTTTATTTTTTATTTATTTTATTTTTTTTTTTTGCCTGATTAGACAAGGCCCACAGTTTTAGCTCCCGGTTGTTCTTCTGAATTCAAGTGGAGTTATGTGACCTTCATTCACTCACTGAGTATTTACTGACACCCCAGCAGCTTGTGTTGATGCTACAGTGATGAGCAAGGCAATCAAGATTTCTGGTCTCGTGGAACACCTCTGACGGATGTACAGACACAAAGTAAACAAGGAAGCGCATCAGTGGGCCCAGTACGTAAGTGCAGATACTGATGCATTGAAGCATCCATTGCTTCAGAAGGAAAAAAGGAAGAGAATCCTGGGGAAATATTTAAAGAGATGGGAAATAATGAAGAACCTTGCAAAGAAAAAAAAAAAAAAGCTGTGGTGTTCCTGACAGTGAGAACAGCGAATGCAGACCCTGCACTTGTGGGACCCCGAGGGTGAGTGGGAGTGTGGGGGGGTGCGCTTCAGTGTGCTTCTCCGTTGCTCACCCCAGTTCTGACCCTGTCTAAAGGCCCCAGGGGGAGCGTTACCTTGGGGCGTTCAAGGCTCAGAAAGAAGGCAGTTGGGGTAGGAGCATGATGGGTACAGGGAAGTGTGGTGTGAAATGAAATCGGAGGGACAGTGAGGGACCGCAAGATGAAGAGTTGAAAACAGCCACAGGAGAAAGAATATCTGCTTCATTGTTGGAAACGTTTATTCCAGGTTTTTCGTGGATAATAGATTGTGTGGAGCATCAAGTATCAGCGAGAGCCCAGCTAGAAGGCAACTCAATCATGGAAGAATGAGGTGGAGAGAGTGCTTGACTGATGAAGGTCTCAAGCAAACATGCTCAGGCAGCTTTAAGAATATTACCCACAAAGCTTTACCTGGAAGGAAGCAAGGGAGGAAGGGGAAGACAAGATGGAGGGAAAAAGAGAGCAGAGTTGCTTGGTTCTTTTAAAAGGAGTTGTGGTGGGGGAGGCTGGCCCACCTCTTGGTTCTTACATGTGTCTCTCCCACCCAACTCTTAAAAGTCCAACCTCCTGACCCTCCTCTTCCTCAGTTCAAGGCTAAGCCATAAACTCTATCTGCAGGGAGTCTTGTTTACTTACTCAGACACGCAGGAATTTCCTGTTTAAAGTCCTATATCACTTGCTTTGTTTTCTACACTTTTGTCCTTGAACCTGGTTCTGTTAGGGTTCATCTGTGTAACTCTAGCCTCTTCAAATGTATCTATACCTCACACCTTTCCTCCTTCTCTCCTTCCTTTTCTTCCTTCCACACATAATTAATGGATAAGATAATATGTGTCAGGCACTGTCCTAGACATTGGTGGTGCCATCTTTAGCCAATTGGGTGCCAGCTCTCATGACACTTATTATCTAACAGAAGATGGGTGAGGGATGACATTGGTACAATAACCAGATTAATAAGTGGGCAACTACAACTTTGGCATGTGCTCTGAATAATGCATATGTGTTGCTGTGGCAGAGCCTAACAAAAGGAGATGACTTAGTCTAGGGCAATCAAGGAGGGTGTCCCAAATAAGTGCCACTTAGAGCGGAGGCCTAAAGCTGAAGAAAATCTTGAAAGATGGGAGAAAGAGGGGCATGAGCTGAGACAAGAGAACCCATGTTGTGGATTCTGGTGTCCACATTCAGGGCAAAGGAGAGAACCGCTGAAGGCACAAGTCAGTTTCTGATGAGAGGCATCAGGACATGATCACTGTCACCATGTTAAATGCTCACACTGGCTCCTGTGTGGAGAATGGAGTGTGTTAGGGGAGGTAGAGTGGGTGCAAAGACACAGCTAGGAGGTGGCAGCAGTCCCAGGTAAGAGATGCTGACAGCTTTCACGAGGAAGGGGACCTTAGGAAATGGAGAGAAGTGAACAGATTCTAGAGGCACTTAGGAGGCAACGTTTACCAAGGATCTCATTTCTTTATGGGCACATAGTAGGGCTCCTTGAAGTAAGTGAAGACAAGGATTTGTTCCGCAGTCTATGTGGAAATGATAGCGCTCAGAATACACTTCGTTGCAGAAGAACCATTTGGCATGGGTTTCTGACTTTCAGGACTGCCCTTACTTGGAGGACTTCAGAACAAGAAGGCATTGCACTTTGTAATAACCCAGTGGAGTCCCAAACTACCTACGGTAACAACTGCTAATAGTATAAGCGCCATTCATCAGGGAGTCTGTGTAGGCTCCGGAGACATAGGAAACCTCAGGCAGGTTACTTAAACTCTCTTTGCCTCAGTTTCCTGATCTGTAAACTGGGGTAATAATAGGTCCTAATTTACAGGGTGATTGTAAGGATTAGGTGAAACAACCCACATTTAGCACAGTGACTGACACGTGGTAAGTGCTCAGTAAATATTAGTTACTACTATTATTAAAATAATTGTGACCTCCATTTCATTAAAAGAAAACAAGATCAAGAAGAACTGTTTAATCATTTTAAAAGACATAAATAGCTTTCTTGAGGGTCATACAGCATTAAACAATTTACATAGACTCACAGCTCTTAAGTGGGGAGCTGGTCTTTGACACAGATCTGTCTAGCACCAGAAGTGGTTTTGACCACTATGCAGTGGTCAAAGCCAGAAAAGCAAGAAAAGGGGACCACCTCCCCCACCTGCCATTTTTCATTTAGGATGGACGCATGTTACAAGAGCTGGCTCTGTTGCTAGATCAGCTGTAGGCTAAAGGGAAGCATCCATGAGGAGTGATGACCCTTTCCAGAAAGTGACTAGAATGATGAACTTGAGGATTCATCCCATCCCACGTAAATGGTAATGGCTTCCATGCCATAGTGAGCACAGTAAGCTTGATTCCTAAGGTGCAGAGTCATAAAAATAGGGAAACTTTTCCATTTCCCCTGAGGGCCTTTCAGAAGATGGTACTATTATCATGCCAAGCTTATAACATACTTTTCTCATGAAATATTCTAGATCCCTTGAGGTAGGTAGTATTGGGGCTCTTACTTTACAAATAGGAAACAGAGGCTTAAAGAGGTTAAATATTTCACCCGCATCAAGCAAGTGATAGAGGGAGGATACGAACTCAACTCTAGTTGGCTACCCTGGCCTCCCCAAGCTGTGAGGCTTGTTCGTCTATGCTGCCCCTTCCAGCCCATGCTTATACACAGTCCCTGAGGCCCTCTCTTTCGCTCCTGAACAGGATCTGATGTCAGTCACGTGCAACTAAACATTTTGCTTAGTGATGTCTACCTCTCCAGAGATTATTTGTAGGTAGCTGCCAGTGTGCTAGAAATGGCTTATACTGGCTCATGAAAGCTGACTGTTAAATTTGTTGTTGTTAATCCTCAGCAGATATTTTTCCATTGATTTTTAGAGAGAGTAGAAGGGAGGGGGAGAGCCAGAAAGAGAAACACATCGATTGGTTGCCTCCCACACGTGCCCCAAAGGAGGCCAGGAATTGAGCCTGCAACCAAGCTACCTGCCCTTGCCTGGAATTGAACCCTTAACCCTTCAGTCCACAGGCTAATGCTTAATCACTGAGCCAAACCAGCTAGGGCCTGACTGTTAAATTTTCAGGAATTTTGTGAGCCAGTAGACATTACATCAGTAGTTTGAAATTGGCCACAACGGGAGTATTTACACCAGAGGAAGCAGCAAACACTCTGAAGTAGAGCTCCCCAATACTCTACTGTCACTACCACTACAATGGCTGTTAAACATTTACCAACATACCACCAGGCCCCCTAATCTTTCATTGTCTTCTGTTAAGCACAGCGTCCGATATGTGGTAAGTGCTCAGTAAATGTCAGGCATCAGTGACTACTTAGCAAAGAAATTCTGCAAGCACAGGGGAGCATCTGAAATCATGTCTACCGGTGAGCCAACTCTATGCTTCTTTCTGGCCCACTGCTCCAGCAGGGAGACAGAGTTCTGCTGAAAACATTTGCACATCTCAATAAGGGAAACAGACATGAATCCATGAGCTAAATCCATGTTAAAATAAAAGGCTTAACCAGCATTATATGACAATGGATATTTAAAGTTATAAAAACATATTTAACATACAGAATTATAGAATTTGTTCCTGAAAAGGTAGAAGGACTATTTTTCACAGGATGTCATAAATCTAGTGCCAAGCTTATAACATGCTGCAATTTGCTAAAAATGGCAAACTACATAGTTTTGATAATTTATGTTGCTCTTATTATTATTATTGTTATGGAATATAAGAATGTCTTTAGATATGAAAAGACTAACTTAGCTAAGCAGCTGTAATCTTCTGGATAAGAATCGCCCGTCTGTACTGCTTAACACTTAACACTGCATGGTAATCCTAGTCTCCTAAAAGTTTATAAGGGATGAAAAGGTTGACCATTGTGCCTTGCAAATTTGAGACAATTAAATGCCCAGAGAATATTTTTCCAAGATATCAGATTAGCGATGACCATTGAAACAAAATTGATTTGAATTCATAAAAATGTTGACGCTGAACCCATCACTTAGCCATTCCAAGTACTAATTTCATCCAGTATACATTAAGGAAACTGAGCAAGATCATCACTTAGGTCACAGTGACTGCTAATATTTTATTAATCTACATTCCATAAAAGTAATTATTTCAAATGAAGTTTAAATTCTACCCAATCATAACATTTGCCACATGAAATATTAGAATTTAAACACTGAACTCTAACTTGAAGGGGGGAAAAAGCTAATGAATGTTAAATTTACTCTTGTATAGATTTTAGGACTAAAATCACCTAATACAACCACCTCATCTCTTGACTTTTTTCCATATTTTCTTCTGATTACTCTTATTGTACTTTTTAGGCTGTTATAATGAGCATGTCCCCTGTGTCCTTATTTTATTCCATGTATATCTTCATTCAGCCCAGTCTAAGTAGAAAATACTGTTTTAAAAAAGACAAAAAACAACCCCAAAACACAAAGTTCTCACATACCCCATGACGGTCCTCAAAATACGCCAAGCTGGTTTTGGTTAAAACAAAGAAGCGGACTTTAAAGTTCGAGGGAGAAGTTCTTCTCTTTTGTTGGGATTTCTTGATGAGCTGTTCTTCTAGGAGGATAGAGTTGTTTGAGTTGTTCATGATCCAGTTCTTGAAAAGTGATGCACCTTGGGCATCAGCCCTCAGCACAACCAGAGGAAACAGCTTCAGGGCAAGGAATGCAATGGGGAGGCAGTTGATCTTGAGAGAGTTGTTCAGAGGCAACTTGCCTCCAGCGTTATCTTTCTATCAGTGTTCAGTCAACATCGCTGAGCTTCCCCTCTGATGTCAAAGGCCATAACCACATCCTTTCGAAATTCACAAAACTAAGAGGCATATGTAAATAAAATACTCACACTCTTTGCTGTATGGTTTGAAAATGATATCTGAAAAACTTTAGACTCAATGACATGAAAGATTAGAGTTTAATCTTTAGAGTTCTTGGTTTAGCCTATCCAACAGTTAAGGCATGTAGCACAAAGGGTAGGAACATAGTCAATAGGCATAGTTTGTGTATTAGTTTACTATTGCTGCTGTAACAAATTTTCACAAACTCAGTGACTCACAGATTTATTGTTTTAGCATTCTGTTCTTCAGAAGTCCAAAATGGGTCTCACTGGGCTAAAATCAAGATGTCAGCCAGGAAGGATCTCTAGGGTAGAATCTGTTTCTTCGCCCTTTCCAGCTTCTAGTGATGCAGAATTTTTGGACTGGAACCCAGATTCTTTGTCTGCTGGAGTCGAAGAATGAATCCACGGACAGAAGATGGTATAGCAAAGGTGGAAATTTGTTAAAGAATAAGTACAGACTCCCATGTAGGGAGGGGGAAGAGTCTCACAGAACGGAGACCCACCTGGGTAGGGGGAAAGGGTCCCACTGAGTTCCTTTTCCCTATGGCTTATAAAGACTGCAGATCCTTGTGCCTTGATATCCCCTCTGATTGGTCACTAGTCCCTCACTGGTTACTAGAGTAACTCCTGGGCTCAAAGGTGGAACCTCACATGGGACATGGGACATGTGAGGTTCTCTCCCCCCTCCTTCCTTATTGTTTTCCTAGTCCCTTTGGGCTTTCTTCTTCTCCTTCTGGATGAAGGGCTTCCTTCTCTTTATTTTGTAAATATAGACATTTTGCTGTTCCCAGCTCCCTCATTCTATGGAAATATACTTGTTGCAGCTTTTCAGCTCCCCTATTCTATGGAAATATACCTTCTGCTGCTCTGCAGCCCTGTGTTTCTTCCATGGTCCCCTTAATTTCTAAAATTCCCTAAAACCTGTCTTTTTCACCCCTAAAAACTCCTGTTACACAACTGTAAGCCCTTTTTCTGCCTCCCTCTTTCATACTTAAGTACCCTTGAGATTGCCTTGGTACTGCCTGAATCATCTAAAATAACCCCCCTGCCTGACCGGTGTGGCTCAGTGGTTGAGCATCAACCTAGGAACCAGGAGGTCACCAGTTAGATTCCAGGTCAGGGCACATGCCTGGATTGTGGGCTCGAGCTCTAATAGGGGTTGTGCAAGAGGCAGGCGATCAATGATTCTCTCTCATCATGGATGTTCCTGTCTTTCCCTCTTCCTTCCTCTCTGAAATCAATAAAAAATAAAATAAAATAACCCCCATATTTTAAGGTCAAATATTAGTAACCTTAATTTCATTTCATATCTTAATTCCCCATTGCCATGTAACCTTACATATTCACAGGTTCCCGGAACATGAGTATCTGTAGGGGAGCCATTATTCTACCTACCACAGCTTGAAATCTGGCTCCACCACTTAACTAGCTGTGAGATGAGACAAATTACTCAAGAGCTCTGAGTCTCATTTTTTCTAATCTGTAAAAGGGAATAACAGTGCCCCTACATAAGGTACCGCAGGGCTCCCCTCCGGCTTCCTTGCCAGTCTCATCTCACACCTCGCTCACACATTCTCACTCCAGCCCTCATGCATGCTCCTTATGCTGCTTTGAACATCTGTTCATCTTGCCTGAAAACACCTTCTCTCCCTACTTTGCCTGGTTAACTCTAAATTATACTGCAAGCCTCAGCCTGCATGTCACCTCCTCAGAGAAGCCTTCCTGGCTTTCCTAACTCAGATCCACCAATTATACCCAGATGACACCTTATACATTTGTCTTTTACCTCTTTGTGACTGTTGCAATTGTACATTTTGGAGGGTGATTTTTGGGTTAATGCCTGTGTTCCCCAAGTCTAAAAGGTCCATCATGGTCAGGATTATGTGTAGTTTTGCTCATCATTATATACTCAGCAACCATCACAGTGCTTAGCACATAAAAAAGGATGTGTTGAGTGAATAATCACCAAACTGGGTCAGACAATTAAAAGAGACATGAAGCATAAAACACTTAAGAAAAACATATTGAAATTTTTTATTTTAAATAATTTAAATAAAAACCCATTGAAATCTCTCTACACTGCAGGTAGATAATTACTTTTCTGTTCCAAAATTTAGTGGAAAAACAGAAAATAAGTAAATCTCTCAATATGGCATAATGAACAAGGCCTGCATTGGCTCTGAAGGTAGACAAAGGTGTGTTGGAATCCCAGTTCTGTCATTTACTGAGCTGATTATATCTCAGTGAGCCCCTTACCTTGTCTGCTCTTTAGTTTCCTTGTGAGGGGCCTTTTGAGAACTGAATCTGTGAATGGTGGATGCTATGTATCTCGCCTTAGAATTAGTACATATTTGAAGTATAATACGTGAGCCCTTGTCTAGCATGAATAGACAAGAAATCGCAGTGTAGACAGAGATGGCATATACTGTACAGAGATAAATAATGAAACAAGATGATCATTATTGCTGTATAGAAATGCAATTATCTAAATTAATTTTAAAATGTAAAAAAATTAATTTTAAAATGTAAATTATAAGATTACAGCTTAATGTTATTTCATATATTGGCTGCCCTGCATAATCAAGGCGCTCAGAATGGTGGGGAAGGGGGCACTTTAAATGACCCCCCTCCCCCATTCTGAGGTTTTAAGACATATTCTCAGAAGAAGAAATGAAATATATATATATATATATATATATATATATATATATATATATATATCTTTTGAAATGTGTTTGAGACAGTGATTTCTATTTTCTACAAGTATCTACTCTCCCTTTCTTCCCAGGTAACTGATTCTCTAAAGGTTACCTGGACCTCTGGCTAGCCAGAATAAAGATTACATTTTTCAGACCTAGTCTGTTTGGTTTAGTGGATAGAGTGTCAGTCTGCAAACCTAAGGGTCCCCAGTTTGATTCTGATGAAGGGCATGTACCTAGGTTGCAGGCTCCTCCCTGGCCTGGGCCCAAGTCAGGGCACATGCAGGAGGCAACCAATTGAAGTGTTTCTCTCACATCAATATTTTCTCTCTAAAAGTCAATGGAAATATCCTCGGGTGAGGATTATTTAAAAAGATTACATTTTTCAGTCATGTAACTGGTTTCTAGCTAATGGAACATAGCCTAAGTGATGAGCATGACTTTTAAGGAATGTCCTTAAGGGCAATCATCAGACCATATTCATTCTCTTTTTCCTTCTTCTTGCTGACTAGAATGTGGATGTGGTTGGAGCTAGAGCAGCTGCATTATATTATGAGGTAGAAATTCTATGTTGAGGACAATGACACATAAAATAGAGGGAGCCTGGGACCTGGTGACCTTGGGTCCTCCATGCCAGCCTGGGAGCACTTTTTTTTTTTTTTAACAAAAAGAAATAAAATTTTAGGCCCTTGTTATTTTGACATACTGTCATAAACACAAACCCAATTCTAACTAATACACTGCTCTATTCCAAACTAGACTGTAAACTCCTTTGAGAAGGAGAGATTTATACCTGGTTTATTCAAGTTAAAAGATGTACAGGCTTCACAAAGTATCTTATGTAGGTACTAGAGGCTAGAGGCCCGGTGCACGAAATTTGTGCACTTGGGGGGAATCCCTCAGCCCAGATTGCAGGAGGGCACAGGCAGGCCGAGGGGCCCCACTGGTGCACCATCAGGGCTGGGGAGGAACTGCGGGAGGACTCTAGGGAGTGTGCAGCCCGTCTCAGTCCCAATCAGCTGGACCCTAGTAGCAAGCTAATCTACCGGTCAGAGCATCTGCTCCCTGGTGGTCAGCACATGTCATAGCAACTGGTTGACCAATCAACTGTCTATCCCCTGGTGGTCAGTGCACATCACAGCGAGTGGTTGAGCAGCCTTAGCATATCATTAGCATATTACACTTTGACTGGTTGAATGGTTGACCAGATGACCGGACACTTAGCATATTAGGCTTTTATTATATAGGATTGTGATAGGAACCTTTCATTTGCCAAGTCTCCATGGAGTACAGTCATAAGTAATTTTATTTCCTCTCTCATAGCACCTTCAAACTCACTCACTGGGATTTGTCTTTGTAACCTTAAGGTCCCAATATTTTCCCTCTTACTTTCAGGAACATGTACGTGAAGATGAATAGTCCCTTTGCTTTTGTTTACAAAGTTCAATTCACAGGAGCCAACTTCAAGAAGCTCCTGCTCATCAAAGATGGAAGAATTTGGGCATCAAAAAGAACAATAATGTAAACAAACTGAAGAACAACCAAAATGTTAAAATCACAAGTTCATAAGATATTTGAAGAAAAATCCCAACTTATTGATCATTTTTGAAAGATGCTGGAGAACCAATTTATTATTCTGGAAATTTCCTGAGGAACTCTCAGTTTAGTAATCAAATATTTAATAAGGGAAAGTCCTTTAGAGAAGAATTCCAGCTAATACATGAAAAAGTGATAGAATATCACCACTTTGCAATCCCAATAACATAATGGGCCTGTGCAATCATCATCAATGACTGCTAAAATCATTATGTGAGCCCTAGCTGGTTTGGCTCAGTGTATAGAGTGTTGACCTGAGGACTGAATGGTCCCAGGTTTGATTCCGGTCTAGAGCATATGCCCAGGTTGTGGGCTTGATCCCCAGTAGAGGGGATGCAGGAGGCAGACGATCAATGATTCTCTCTCATCATTGATGTTTCCATCTCTCTCTCCTTCTACCTTCCTCTCTGAAATCAATAAAAATATATTTTAAAAAATAAAATCATTAGGTAAAAAGCCATCAGGAAAGTTTATAATTTATATATCAGATAATACTATAATACATTCATCAACTTTAACATCACAAAAAGAGAGACAACTAGACATTCTGTTTCCTGATTTGATGCTATAGGAAGCGCACAAAACCACCTACACAGAGGTCTTGCAAAAAAAAAAAAAAAATCAAACACGAATTTGCATTAAATCTCTAGATCTATATCCAAGTTTGCAGGAAATACAGGAAATAGAGGAACATGTCAAAAGCATGGAGATGTAATTGGGTAAGTCCAAAATACACAAAACATTAAAGACAAGTGACCGGTGTCTACAGCAAATAGGTTAAGGAGAACCTATAGACCAGTGGTTCTCAACCTTCCTAATGCCAGGACCCTTTAATACAGTTCCTCATGTGGTGAACCCCAATTTCATTGTTACAAATTGAACATAAGTAAAGCATAGCGATTAATCACAAAAACAATATGTAATTATATATTTCTGATGGTCTTAGGCGACCCCTGTGAAAGGGTCGTTTGACCCCCAAAGGAGTCGCGACCCACAGGTTGAGAACCACTGCTATAGACTGAAAGAGACTTTAAGAGACATGCCAAGCATGTGATTATTTTGTTTGGATGTAGAGTCAAACAAACAAATTAATTGTAGAAAAATATGATGAGACAATTAGAAATCAGGACACTGCATATTTGGTTATTAATGAATCATTCATTAATCAAATTTTTTTAATTCATTTTTAAAGGTGTGGTAATAGCACTGTTGTTATGATAAAGGAGTCTTTATTTTGCACAGAAACATACTGAAATAACTATTGATCCAGTAGTAAAATGTTTGAGATTTGCTTTGCTATAGTCCAGTAGAGAGGGAGAAATAGGTAGGGTAAGAGATGAACACTGTTTGGCCATGAGTTGACAATTGAAGCTGAGTGGTGGGTAGGTGGGAGTACTTTATTCTATTCTTTTTACATTGCTATATGTTTGAAATTTTCCATAATGAAAAGTTAAGGGGGAAAAAGGCCGGTCCATTCAGTGTAAATCAAAACTCCAAACTTGCATTCAATTTAATGCTTTTTCCCTTAAGCTAAGTATGGTTCTGCTTCAGGCTTTGAAGCATGTTGTCTTTTCCACTGAGTCCGAACTCTTCCTTCTTCACACATCCTAGCCAGGCTCCCAACCTACCCCTTCAGGCTCAGGTGAGGGGAGGAAGAAGGGAAAAGGCACAGCATTTAATGAGGCAAGAGGTGTAATCTCGGTTGATGCCTCCTGAATGTAGATGCATCGTTGCTGCTTTTTCTTTCACGGGAAAGATTTGTCGTTGTCATTATTTTCAGAGTGGCCTGCCAGTACTTCTCTTGGCCTGGAAGATGCCGCTCTGACTGGCCGATGAGCCCAACCCTCAGCCCTTGGCCTTCTGCTTGTCCACCTCCAGGGTGCCTCCTGCTCCCCCATCTCTGTTGGCATCCCTTGGCCCATCTCAGGCATCCTTGGCCTGCGGTTAATAGATGCACCTCTTGCCCCAGGATAGCCCCTTCTCCTTTTGGCACCAAGTAAACAGCTCTTCCATAAGCCTTCACCATTACATTTTTCCAAATAGGTATGATCCATTTTTACATAAAAGCATTTTGTGTTTATATTAATGTATATGCATAGGGCAATGTCAGGAAGGTTACATATCAAACTTCTAGCAAGTGGAACTGGAGAGGTAGAGAGATGTTTCACTTTTTTTTAAAGTTGGTTCATTATTTTTAAGTTTTTAATCCTCACCAGAGGATATGCTTTTATTGATTTGAGAGAGAGAGGAATGGAGAGGGAGAGAAAAATCGATGTGAGAGTGAAATATCAATTATTTGCCTCCTGCACTTGCCTGACCAGGAATAGAACCTACAGCTTTTCAGTGTATGGGCTGACGCTCCTCCTGACTGAGCCACACCAGCCGGAGCAATGTTGCATTTCCAAATTTATATAATTCAAAAAGGTAATATTGTGGGAGAATATTTTTACTTTCCAATTTAAAATAAAAATATGTCGAGGGGTAGTTAGGGGATAAGGACACATATGTAATACCTTTGAAAGGACAGAACACCTTCATCAATAAAGAAATTTAAAAAGATAAAAAAATAAAAATAAGTCTTTTGTCAGAAATCATTGGTTTGATTAGTAGAAGACAGTGATCACTGAGGTGGCCAGAAGCTTAGAGCTATTTTTTTGAAATATATATCTTCCTGGTTATAAAAGTGAAATATATTCTTGTTGGAGAAGCACACCAGCAAATAGACAAAAATAATAATCATTTCCAGTCTCACCCATCAAAGAAAACCAATGTGAACATTTATTTTGCATTCTTCCAGTATATTTTTAGAGTTAAATTTAATATTTAATTGCAATTATCATCTTATCCCAGCTTCTGGATCATTTACTCCCTTCTACCTGTATAGAGGTTTTCATCTTTATTTTGAACTTCGATGTTAACTGTATTATTACTTGTGTGCCTATTTTCTCGCAAGCTTTTTTTTAAAAATATTTTTTTATTGATTTCCAAGAGGAAGGGAGAGGGAGAGAGAGAAAGAAACATTAATGATGAGAGAAAAATCACTAATCGGTTGCCTTCTGCATGTCCCACTGGGGATCGAGCCCGCAATACCGGGCATGTGCCCAGACAGGAACTGAACTGTGACCTCTTGGTTTATAGGTCAACACTCAACCATTGAGCCACACTGGCTGGGCCATTACAAGCTTTCATGGGAAACTCAAGAAGTTAAAATTTTTGTAGCTTTAGCTATATGGTTAATAGGCTTGGTAGCTAATGCATGTGAAAAGCTATTGGTCCAGGGACTGGAGTGTATGACTGGACCTGTCCTGACTTCAGAAGACTTGCAAGCAATTCGACCTTTGTGGAGGACCACGAGTGGCCAAGGCAGTACCTGAACCATTGTGCTCCAGGGAGAGAGTGTCCGCCACCCAGGATGCAGATGAAGAATCACCAGTCAGCAGACGAAGGGATACTCAGAAAGTCACCAGGCTGCACTTTTTATCTGATTAACCTACTTTCTCCTGAGTTCCAAACCCTTTACCTGCACTTCTCTTATCCTTATAAGAAGGGTTGGCTTGAGATGAGATGTAAGATGACCACCTTTTAAAGCACATAACCTGCCTTGTTCTCAGCCCACCAGCCCTCTGAATAAAGTGTCCATTTAGATTCAATCCTTGTCTCTACTTAGTGGTCCTGGTGGTGACGGGTAGCACCAACGTCAACTTTTCCAGTTCCAGCTTCTTCAGTACAACATCAAAGAAATAAATATATAAACTGAGGCGGGACATCTCATGGCTTAGAAACATAGCAAAATTGGAACCAGAGAGAAGGAAATAGTCCTTGGACTGATGAGCAGGGCAGAATTTTGGCTCTGAGTCGGGCTAGATATGGCTGAGCAGAACACAAACAAGGGGGCAGAAAGAGAGTAGGAGGTGAAGAGGGGCCCCGCTACTCAGACCAGCAAATTGAGAAATACAATTATTTTGATCACCTGTCTGACTTCTTTGATGTATCCCAGCCCATCTTCTTTCTTTTTCTTTCCAGCCCATTTTCTTTTGAAACCCAAGGCAGAAGCAAATTGATTTGCATAATGGCTCTCAGGGGAAGAGTCTAGGTGACTGTGGTCTTTTTCTGACAGCCAAAGGTAAGGCAGAAATCAGACTGGCTTCCTGAAGTCCTTAGGTGCCCAAGGCTAACCGCAGCTCATCCCACGCCACCTCGGCTTAGCAGCATCAACATAAAAGGACTGTGGATTGTATTTTGGGCCCGGGGACTTACCCAGCACATACATATTGTGTACAGTATGGAAATCTCCCCACCCTCACATCCTGCCTAGCTCACAGTGCCCTCTCAGGAGGCATATTCACTGAAAAGGCTATTTATAGCTGTCTGCTTGCCTTGTTTTTCAAAATAATAGTTGGGGAACAGAAGGGATGGACTTGGAACCTCTTCCCGCAATAAATAGGTAGACTTGGACCATCTATAATCTTGCACGTCTACACATATTTAGTACATCTTATCCAGTGTTTTGTGTTTTCATTCTTTACATCTCTTCTATCTTAAGCCAATTTAAAATGCACAGAAAAGTATCCTCAGAATGGTGGGTTTGGCAGTTTTTCTTCTTACGGAAACAATTATTGGTAATAAATGTTATTAGGCCCACCGTTCATTCAACTTATTCTGTATTCCTCTAGCAGGTATTTCACCTCCTTCCTGTTTTGTCCTGTTTCTTCACTGTGTTCTCCTACTGGATTGTAAGCTTTTTGGACTGAGGGTCATGGCTTATACGTGCTTCACTATATTCCTCCATAGGAAAAAATGACCCAAAACGTATAAATTAAAAAATTGTAAAGCAGGCAACATGTACGTCCAATGTCATATTAAAGCTTGTTTAATATGCCTGCCCAAGGATTATTTAATTATACAGGAGAGGAAAGTAAGACAATGAGATTGGATCAATAAATCAAGAGTGAAGTATTCTTATCTATTATTTCTAACAGCTTTGTTGAGATACATTTCACATACCATAAACTTTATCCATTAGAACTGTGCAGGCCCGTGGTTTTTAGTATGTTCACAGAGTTGTGTACCTATCACAATGTAATTTTAGAACATTTTCAGCACCCCAAGAAAGCTAATATTGATCCAAGGCTCAGACTCTGTGAACATAACTTAGAGACTTTTGTTTAGCAGAAAAGATAACCCCAAAGGTTATCCTTTTATTGCGTTGTAGACATTTAACCATTTAAAAAAAAAAATCTAGCCTGGCAATGTTAGCTCACCATTCTTTCTCCAATGCCAATGCATATTCCTAATTCCCTTTTGAATCATTGTTACCATCCTGCTGGTTCCCTTATTGATGAATTAATTAAATCTTTGACATGTTTTCATTCTGTATTTGTATAAGAGTCATGTTTACAAATATTTGAAACTTACATTTGACAACCTGAATACTCTCAGCACAGTGACGGGCACATAGTAGGCAATCAATAAATACATCTTGATAAATTAACCTCCATTTTTTGGGTAAGGATGTGTTAGAGTTTTAAACTTTGGAAGAAGGGAATAAATTTTTGAAAGGTCTTAAAGAAAAAAAATTAATATAGAAATCCCTCACTTCTTATTTTAAACCTAATAGTGTTAACTTTGAGTGATTATCCCCTTACAATAGAATATAAGCACTTTGTTCTTTTTTTGGAAAAGTCATTAAACATCTTCAGAAAACGCATTTTAGTGCTTTAGAGGTAGAGACTATCTTTGCATTTCCATTTTCTGACCTGTCCTGAAAATAGTACTCGCTCAGTACATTTTGTTGAATAAACAAATGAAAAAATGAATCTCAATGGGCACAAGCAAGTTCATATTTATTGAAAAGTTGCAACATGCCAGGTACTGCAGTAGGCTCGAGGGATATAAAAAGAACATTTGGGGGCTGAAGTTTATTTCAAGACCTTTACAGAGCAATCACTGGGTTTGGGGGATGTATTTCATCTCAGAAGTAGTTTCCAACTGAAGGAGGGGAAATTTGGATTTATGACCCTGTGCAAAGAAATACATCTTTGCCATAATTTCTCTGAAGAGCTTTTCAAAGAAACCAAACATCAGTGGTTTATCAGGTAGACATCAAGAGTGAAACAACAGGCATACCAGTGTGGGAAATCTTATGGTGATTCAAGAGCTCTTTGAATTCCTGTGGTTCCCAGTAAGTCCCCACGCATATGGCTAACTGCAAACGGTTCTATATTTAGAGAAAAGTGAGACTCTAATGGTGAGCCATGCAGCTGGAGGCAGAGAAAAATCCCTGATCTGAGTCCCCAGACCTCAGGTAGAATCCAGTTCTGCATTCTGACGCTGTGCAGGACAATTCTGAGCCTCAATCCCTAACCATAAAATTATGGTTTGAAAATTAGCCTCCTTCAGCCCTAACCGGTTTGGCTCAGTGGATAGAGCGTCAGCCTGTGGACTGAAAGGTCCCAGGTTTGATTCCGGTCAAGGGCATGTACCTTGGTTGCGGACGTATCCCCGGTAGGGGGCGTGCAGGAGGCAGCTGATCGATGTTTCTCTCTCATCGATGTTTCTCTCTATCGCTCTCCCTTCCTCTCTGTAAAAAATCAATAAAATATATTAAAAAAAGAAAAAAAGAAAATTAGCCTCCTTCAAATGAGGAAATGGGGGAGGAAGTCCCACACCCTGGGAACCACTATATGAATGGGACTCTAATTCTGATCGGTAGCAGAAGCCCCTTTGGACTGTTCATTCAACAACTTCCTTGGACTCCTGAGTGCCTGCCTGCGTTGTGCTACTCACTGGGCACACGGAGAACAACATCGCCAGCACACAACCCACTTCCAGGCGTTTATCCCCAGGCAGTTTTTCAGCAAAAGCAACAATAGATTTGCAGGAAGATGATCATTGCAGGGATATCTGTAACAACAACCATAAAACTGGAAACAACCTGGATGTTTACCAAAGCAGGATGGTTTCATCAATGACACATCCCGGCATCTTGATTAGAAAGAACACCCAGCCTACCTCCACCCACACCCTGGCAGGGTCAGCCTGTCACCCTTGGAGGTGGTGGTTTGTGTTTTGTTTTGTTTTTTTGGGGGGGTGGGGTGGGGGAGGGCTGGTGACCTTGTCCCAAGGGGGTGGCTGCTTGAAGGCTGGACAAAGGGGTGTGTAATAGTGACAGGTCACAAAGGACTGCCAGGGTCAATGCAGTGGTGTGAGGAGCTGTAGGCAGAACCCTGCAGGGAGATGGGCAGTGGACTTCACTCCCTCTCTCTCGGAGACTCGATTTATGGCTGTCTTAAATTCAGAGAACCATGAGCAGCGAGTGCTTGTTACCTTACTACACCGCCCACAGCTACCGTTCCCAGGGCGTGTTCAATACCTGCATGGGGGACCTGCAACGACAACTGTACAAGGGAGGGGAGTATGATATTTTCAAGTACGCACCGATGTTTGAGAGCGACTTTATCCAGATTAGCAAAAAGGGAGAGATGATTGACGTACACAACCGTGTCCGAATGGTGACTGTGGGCATCGCATCCACCAGCCCCATCCTCCCGCTGCCTGACGTCATGCTGCTGGCCCGACCAACTAAAGTCTGCGAAGAGCATACCAGACGCCCCCGGCCCGCCAAGGGGAGAGGCCGCAAGCCCCCCAAGACCCTAGAGCTCACCAGGCTCCTGCCCTTGAAGTTTGTCAAGATCTCCATTCACGATCGTGAGAAGCAGCAGCTGCGCCTGAAGCTTGCCACTGGTCGTACTTTCTATCTGCAGCTGTGTCCCTCCGCAGACGCACGGGAAGACCTATTTTGCTACTGGGAAAAGCTTGTCTATCTCCTGAGACCACCCGTGGAGAGTTGCAGCAGTTCTCGGGTACCACAAAGCGGGGATGCCGCGACCATAGAGGATGACAGCAGCCTATTGGTAAGCCTCTACCGAGACTCAAGATCCTGGGCCCGGGTGCTTTGGGGGAGCAGCTCAAAACTGGTCCTACAAAGTCGCTGATGCTCTCTGAAGCTCACTAGGGAAGTGCATTCCATTTTCAGAAGGTTCAGGGCCACCACAATGGCACTAGCCACACTGAGGAGATTCCGCGCGCTTCTCCACATTGTCCCACAAAGCCGAAGTTCAGCGAGACCTTAGGCGTCAGCTGCTCGGGTCTCAGCCGCAGGGTTGTAATCCCTTCTATAGCATCCCGACTGTGCTATCCCTTCCTGAACACTTCCCCTGACCCAGGTGGTCTCTTCCTTGCTCTGTCCCCTGTGACTGCCATTGCTGATTAAAATCAGCGCAAGTCAGCTTGGGTGTCTGCACATATACTATTTCTTTTAGCACCCACTGAAATGTGAAATGTGACAACCTTGACCCAGCAATCCCATTTGTAAGATGTCTGCAGAGAAATAAGCACAAGTGTGCAAAAAACAAACAAACAAACAAACAAACAAACAAACAAAAACCCCCACTGCATGAGGATTGGGAATTGCATCAGCGCTTTCCTTGGCATGGGGACTGTTCACGCAAAACCACGTGACTCTTTGACAGGGATGCTGTGAATGGGACGTTGCCTCCCAGGGGAGCTTAGGCTTAAGGATCTTAAAGGTGCTTCTACTTAGAAGCCCTGGAGATGCTCAGCTCCAGGATGAGAGCGAGCAGACTGCCGCGGTCTCACCTTGTCATCTCTGTCTCACCCGTTTCTCCTCCCCTTGGCACAGACCGCAGAGTTCCGTGGAGATGGAGATCAGAAGGAGGCGAGGTTTTGCAATCTTTGTGATGTGTCCAGAGCCACTTCTTCTGGTTTCGCTGGGGGAGAGGGAATGCCCAGTGCAACTCACATCAAGAAAACTCCAGGGACTGCCGAAGGAGCGGCCGAGGGGGCAACCGCAGGCCTGGCAGTAGCAGGAACAAGCCCCAGAGCAAGCGTGGCAGCAGCGGGAGTGGCAACAAGCCCTGCAGCCAACAGGGCAGCAGCAGGAGCGGGAGCAAATCCTACAGCAAGCATGGCGGCAGCAGGAGTGACAACAGGTCCTAAAGCCAACGTGGCGGCAGCAGGAGCGGGGACCAGTCCTACAGCGAATGTGGCAGCAGCAGGAGTGAGAACAAGTCCTAGAGCCAACGTGGCAGCAGCAGGAGCGGGAGCAAGTCCTACAGCAGGTGCTTTGAGCATAGCAGCAACCAAGGATGCGGGCACAGGCCAGATAGGCGTAGCCATGGCTGGAGCCACCGCCAAGGGTCCAGGAGAAAGTGGATCCAGCAAGGCCGCGGCAGGTGCTGCCAACATATCCTCAGAGGGCACGAATGTGGTCTTGGTGAGTGCTGGCAGCTCGTCCTCGTTAAACACTTCCATGGCAATGGCAGGGACTACTAATATCTCCCGGGATAGCAGCACCAGCGTCACGTGTACAGTGACAACCACAAATCCTGCCGTAGAAAGAGCTGAAGACCACGTCTCCACCTTGAAGCGTGAGCGGGAAGGGAACCAGAAGGTCTCCCCACCCAGAGCCGAATCTCAGAGGGGAAAAAAAGAAAAGAGAGAAAAGAAGGACAGAGCTTCCACAAGGAAAAGTTCCCATCACCGCAGGACAGGAGTGAGCAAGTCGCTCCGGAAATCATCCTCCCACCGGTCATCATCGGGCCATAAAAACGCAAGAGACGACAAAAAAGAAAAAGGGGCGAGCAACGTCAAGGGCAGAAAGCACAGCTCTCACAAGAGTTCCAGCCACAGCGCCGCTGGGAAGGAGTCGAGGACAGCTCACAAACTGGGGAAGAGCAGATCTGCCAGCTCGGGCACTTTAAGTAAGAAGTCCAGTAGGATTGGCTCTTTCTTCAGGAGCTTCAGAGTCACTCGTGGTTCAAAAACTGAGGTCACATCACACGACAGGGAGATGGACTTCAAGGCTAAGAAGGTGGGGAAGCGCAACATAGAGGCGACGGTAGAGAAAGCCCCGGGTGGCCAGGACCTGGAGGTCACTGGCATCGTGACATCGGAGATGATGGAGACGATCTACATTGAAACCAAATCCAATTAAATAGGAGCCAGGGCAGGAAGCTGCAGTGGAGACCTAGCCTCATGAAAGTATCCCTAGAGAGACAATGCCAGTGTTCTTGAATAAAGGAAACAATACACCTCCAAGAGAAATGCTGCTTTTGTTTGGCTTTCGATGTCCTCTCTCCTGGTATGACTTCACAGTGGCGTCTGTGATGTAAACTGTGCTAAAGCCTGAGACTCCAGTCTCCAGTCAGGCAGAACCCCACCTCCCACCCAAGTCCAATATGAGTGTCCTGTCTTGCCTCAACCCCCTTCTGTCTTTCGGTCTCCCCAAGACTATGGCCACAAGTGACAGGTGATGGGCTGGGAAGGACCACCACCACCAAGTCCCCAGGCCCTTCCTCCTCCTCTTCTTCCAGAAGGTCCCCGAACATGTACCTTCAGTCCAGCCCATAGATTCAGTGAGGACAGGACTCATGTCTCCTCAGGAAATCAATAGGGGAGGGGAAAAGGGATGTAGGCAATCACAATAGTAAAGTTTATCATCCAAGTCAGGAATCGGTAGCCTGAGGGCCCAATCTTGCCCAGTGCCCAGTTTTGTGAATAAAGTTTTATCAGAACACAATTCCAGCCACTCATATTGTTTATGGCTGCTTTCACATTGAAACAACAGATCTGGGTTGTTGCAACAGAGACTGTATTGTGTGCCAAGTCTAATATATGTACTATCTAGCACTTTCCAGAAAAGGCTTTCCCACCATGGATCTAATTTTAACAATTCTCCTTTCTCTTGAGTATATACTGTGGAGAAACTCTCACTTAGGCTTGCAAGGAAGATTTTTTAAAATAATAAAACATTTTATAGTAGCAAAACGCCAAATGTTTATCAAACAGAAGAAATGATCAATTGTGGAATATGCCTATAGTGCACATAATACAACAGCAAAAGTAAACAGCAACTATACATGTTAGCATGGATGAACCTCATAGAATGTTGAATAATAAAAACAAGTCAGAAGATACCTATGATACAGTTCCATTTGCAGAATGGTTCAGAAACAAGATCAAACAATATGTATTTGCTAAAGGTATAGAGAAAGGCAAGGAAATGATAAACACATTTATCTAGGGTGGATATCTATAGGGTGAGAAGGAGGGGGGATCATCTGAGAGATACATACAAAGAGCTTAACGTGAGGGGATTGTTCTGTTAAGCAAAGGACATGTCTACGGTAAGCTATTGTATCTTTTTTTATTTTAACATCTCTGAAATCAGCATGGTTTTAAAATGCTGTCAGCCAGGTGGCAGTCACAGCTTTAAATATACCAACCAACTTATTTCTTTTATGTTTTCCTTTGGGCAAGAGAGGTTAGATGACAAAATACCTAAGTCTGAAAGATATCTTTCAATAAATAAAAGAAAAATTCTAAGTGACACAAATACGCAGAATCCAGGAACATGGGAAAGAGTTAAATATCTTGTAGAAGAATCCAAAATGTGGTTTACTAATGAACTCTGAAAATTATGTGTGCATGGGAAAGGTAATTCTAAAAATAAAAAATCATACATTAGAAATGAGATGACAAATGTCTACTTAAAAAAAATTACTGTCTTCTCAGTTTAAAAAAGTAAATAGGCCGAAACCAGTTTGGCTCAGTGGATCGAGCGTCAGCCTGCGGACTGAGAGGTCCCGGGTTCGATTCTGGTCAAGGGCATGTATCTGGGTTGCGGGCACATCCCCGGTGGGGGATGTGCAAGAGGCAGCTGATCGATGTTTCTCTCTCATCAATGTTTCTAACTCTATCTCTCTCCCTTCCTCTCTGTGAAAAATCAATAAAATATATTTTTTTTAAAAAAAAAAAGTAAATAAGCCCTAACTGATTTGGCTCAGTGGATAGAGCATTGGACTGGGAACTGGAAGGTCCCGGGTTCAATTCCAGTCAAGGGCACATGCTCGGGTTGCGGGCTCGAACCCCAGTAGGGGGCGTGCAGGAGGCAGCCGATCAATGATACTCTCTCATCATTGATGTTTCTATCTCTCTCTCCCTCTCGCTTCCTCTCTGAAAGCAATAAAAATTTATTTAAAAAAATAAATAAATAAAAATAAAGTAAATAAATTTCACGAGCCTATAAAAATCATTAGGTTGTATTAACAATAGATGATAAAAGTTGAACTTGAGAAAAATGATTCTGAGGATCATGTGTGTTTGTCATCTGGGAGTCATCTGCCCAGCCTTGCAATTCTTTGCTCATTCTTCTCTGTGACAGTAGCATCTGCTAGGGCAGAAGTCGGGTTTCCAGTAAAACTTAGGGACTTCCGGAGACTGAGCAAGTGTGGCAGAGATGGAGGAGGTAAGACACCAGGTATTCTGGGAGGAGTGGCGGCTTAGGAATATCAGCGGAGGCCCTGCTCAATTGCTCCGATGGGCGGCTGGAACACCCCACCTTGTGATTTCTGATATGCAGGGACCAATAGATGCTGGGGATCAAGGTGTCCTTGGAGGAGACTCTTGAAGCAGTGAATACAGGTAGAAGCAGAGAAAGAGGCATGCTCTCCAAGACCTGAGAGGAGCTTAGGGGAAGCCTTCTGGGAATTCGAGAAGCTATGGGGTAGAGGTGAGGGAGAAAGGTGAACTCTCTTTAAAGCCATCAAATTTATACTATACCAGAGGCTGATACATCCTAGTCACCAATGGCTTAATCTCATGATTTGTAGACCATGGCTTTATCTCTTGTCCCTCTCTTAGTCTTGTTTTAGGCATTCCCACTGCCACACCCCCAAACATTGCTTTAACAAACCTAGTTTATCCACTGTGCATGGTGTTAGCTGAGCAGACCCACAGTTTACACAAAGGTCCAGCGAAGTAAAGTGGAGGTGGCGACTTTACCAGCACGTTCTCTGTATTTCCTTTTCTATCTCCACAGTTCATCAAGAAACAGGTGCGTAAATACCTACATATTTCAAAGCAACAGTCCTCTTCCTCTGGGGGAGATACCAATTCGGGCATCAAGTCAATACACCCCATCAGATAAAGGCCAATATTTTTGACGGGTGCTCGCTTCGGCAGCACATATACTAAAACTGGAACTATACAGAGAAGATCAGCACGGCCCCTGTGCAAGGATGACACCCAAATTCATGAAGCATTCCATACTTTTTAATAAAAACTATATTTGACAATAATATGCATCATCATGGCAGCAATTCTTCTGCAGCAAGTGTAATGAGGAGATGAATGGCTGACTACTAACCAGTGTCCCAAATTTAAACGCTACATACACACCTACGTACAAAAGATGAGAAAGGGATCTTTTGCCAACAGCAAAATAAGATAATTCATGGAGTTGTGGTGATCGGGTGGAGTCTTTGGGACAGAAGAAAGATGTACTATGGTGGGAAGAAACAAGGTGTCTCAAAATATTGAAGGCGGTGTCAGGGCTGAAGGGCGAGAGTGATGAGAGAGGTGCCGGAGAACATCTGCAGGGGGCAGGTCAGGCAGGGCTTTGAGGTCCATGTAAAGGATGGTGATGTCTGGCTTTAGAGTAATGAAAAGCCACTGAAATGCTGTAAACAGGGGCATGACTTGATCAAATCCGCACTTTGTAAAGGGTACTGTGGTCGCTGTGAAGAGAGATATTTGGGGAGGGGGTTGTTAATATGTGAGTTTATGTTACTTCCTATCTTTTGCCACGGGATCCATAAAATGAGGAGATTGGAGGGGACGTTTTGAAAGACACCTTTCCATTTGAAATATCCATGTGGGTGGACATTCCTTCAATGAAGGACTTGTGGCCCAGGCTGCTAGGAGTGTGTTTGGACATTGCCTTGGCTTCAGACAACTCCCTCACCCAAGATAATGCCCAGAGCACGCAACAACAACTGATCGACATGGAGTGTGAAGGTCTGGCCATCTTAGCCCAACACAGACCAACGCTCAAGGGCCATCTGAGTTTGAGAGCTTCTGTTGGGCCTGCCTCACAGCTCGACTTCTTCTTCTGTGGACTCCTGCTTTCTTCCCTTCCCTTCCACAGGTGCTGGTCCTAAGGGCACTCTTTAATAAACATCCTTTTCATGAAGCTCTATCTCAAAATTGGTTTCTTTGTGGTGCTATTTATAATAGCCAAGATATGAAAGCAACCCAAGTGCCTATCAATAGACAAGTGGATAAAAAAAAAGCTGTGGTACATATATACAATGGAATATTAGTTGGCTATGAAAAAGAATATTACCATTTGCAATGGCATGGGTGGACCTAGAGGATATTATGCTAAGTGAAATAAGTCGGTCAGAGAAAGACAAATACCATATGATTTCACTTACATGTGGAATCTAAAGAACAAAATGAATGAACAAACAAAATTGAAACAAACTCATAGATACAGAAAACATACTGATGGTTGCCAGAGGGGAGTAGGTTAAAGGGGGACTGGGTGAAAAAGGTGAAGAGATTAAGAAGTACAAATTGGTAGTTACAAAATAGTCACAGGGCTGTAAAGTACAGCATAAGGAATGTACTGTAATCAATAATATTTTAAGAACTCTGTATGGTGTCAGGTGGATACTTGAATTATCAGGGAAACATTTTGTAAAGTATGATTATCTAACCACTATGCTGCACAACTGAAACTAATTCAGAATAATATTTAAAAATAAAAAGAGCAAAAAGCAAAAAAAAATATTTTGGGGGAACACAATTTGCAACACTGTGTTAGTATAATGTGCTGTGGCCACCTCCTCTGACGCCATTAACCCTGCGAAAGGAGTTGGTGATAGACACGTTCTTTCTCTCGTTCGCTCTCCCTCTCTTGAGTGTAGGTACCCCCACCCCTTCTTCTGGAGCACACCAGACCCCTTACATCCTTGCTTTCTTTCTCCTAAGCTCTAAGGGCCCTTCTTTTGCCTCTAAAACTTGTTTCATGAGCCCACGCAGCTCAGCTGGCTCACTTCTTCCACAACTCACTTCTTCTACCACTGTATCTTTCTATTTTTTGTTTGTGTTTTTTTGTTTCTTTCTTTTTAAAAAAAATTCTTTTTCCTTTTTCTTTTGTTTTTTCTTTTTTGCCACTGTATCTTTCTAAATAAACTTTTGCTTCTATTTGAAAGAAAAAAAAGAGAGAGAGAGAGGGAGAGTTAGTGATAGCCAGGAAGGGTATAATGTACTATATATGGTTTTAAATTTAAATATAAAGTACATTTCCTTACTGCAAAAGTGTGTCTACTCTGGAAAGTTTAGAACATGTAGATATGGAAAAAAGGAAACAAACATCCCATTGTTTGCCTTGATAACTCACCGATTACTCAAAAATGAACTGGTTCCAGCCGTTCTCAACCTGTGGGTCGCGATCCCTTTGGCGGTTGAACGACCCTTTCACAGGGGTTGCCTAAGACCATCCTGCATATCAGATATTGACATTACGATTCATAACAGTAGCAACATTACAGTTATGAAGTAGCAACGAAAACAATTTTATGGTTGGGTCACAACATGAGGAACTGTATTTAAAGGGTCAGAAGGTTGAGAACCATTGGGTTAGACTTATGCCTCCAGAAAGATGGAGCAGATACATTTTCCCCTATGCCTCTCATTCATACAACTAAAGACCTAGGACATTATATGTGAAATAAACATGAGAAGACTCTGAAAGGTGGGGAGACGCAGGAGACCTACCAGGGACCACAGGAAATGAGGTGGTGAATTCCCGGGTTTTTCTTTTTTGTCTCATGCATCTCAGACTTGGAGCTGAAGAAGCTGGCAATCCTGAAAAAAAGTCCCAACAAAAACTTTCTCTCTCTAAAAGACCAGGAAAGGAGCAGCCAGAAAAAGGCAGAAAGCTTTCACACAGTAACTGCTCTACTCCAGCCGAATGTCGCAGAAAAAAGAGTGCTCCCCACCCCCACCCAAGCAACCAATAACGTGGAGAGATTTCTGTGATGATCCCAAAACAGGCATGATAATAGTATATTTACTTTTTCTTCGGTGGAATTCCACGTAGCGACGCAAATGGAGACTTCAACCACAGTAACAGCTACAAGTAATTCAAAAGGGCTTATCTCCCTTTTTGTAGGACTCTAACTCCGTTTGAAGTTCTTCAGCCTGCAAGAAGAGATAACTGGTCCTCAGTGGGGCCTCACTGTCCTTCAGTGGGACGTCACATGGGGGGCACAAATCTTTGATATAAAAGAAAATGTAAACTGAAGGTAGTTCTCAAATGCTAGAGTTACTACTGTCCCCTGCTGCTAAGGAATGGCGTAGCAGGCACAAGACACGAGGGCAGTGGTTCTCAACCTTGGCTGCACATTAGAGTCACCTGGGAATCTTTTTAAAATCCTCATTGGCCCAGAAATCAGGATGTTAAAAAGATTCCCAGGTGATTCTAATGTGCAGCCAAGGTTGCGAACCACTGTTTAGAAGAAAACACAAGGGGAAATCTTCGTGACCATGTGTTAGGCAAAGATGTCTTGGCTAGGACACAAGAAGCATATGAACCATAAAAGAAAACACGGTTAAGAAAATGAAAAGATTAACCACAGATTTATTTTTTTATTTTTGGTTAATCCTCACTTGATTTTTTTCCATTGCTTAGAGAGTGAAAGGGAGGGAGGAGAGGGAGGAGGGAGGAGGGAGAGGGAGAGGGAGAGGGAGAGGGAGAGGGAGAGAGAGAGAGAGAGAGAGAGAGAGAGAGAGAGAGAGAGAGAGAGAGAGAGAGAAACATCGATGTGAAAGACACATTGGTTGGTTGCCTCCCGCATGTGCCCCTACAGAGGCTGGGAATCAAATCTGCAACTGAGATACACGCCCTTGACCGGAAATCGAACTGGAAACATTTCTGTCTGCAGACCGACGCTCTAACCACTGAGCAAAAGCGGCCAGGGCACCACAGAATTTTTTTTTAAGGATAGATTTATTGGGGTATAATTTATATATGGTAAAATGAACGTCGGGTGTATGGTTCTATGAGTTTTGATGAATATGTACTTCCATATAACCACCACCACCACCAGAATTAACACATAGAATATTTTCATCACCCCAAATAAATTCTTTTCTGCCCCTCTGTGTTCCTTCTTCTCCCTTTAACCCTGGTCCCTAGTAACCAGTAGTCTGATAGCTGTTCATGTGCAAAATTTTGTCTTTTTTAGGATGCCATATAAATAGAACCTGACAACATAGAGACTTTCATGTCTGGCTTCTTTTTTCCTCTTAGCATAAAACTTTTGAAGTCCATCGGTGTTGTTGCATGCATCAAGGGCTTGTCCCTGTTTACAGATGAGGCGTATTTGATTGTATGGAGGTACCATAATTCACTTATTCATTCACCAGTTGATGGACATTTGGGCTATTTTCAGTCCTATAAACATCCATATACACGTCTTTATATGGACATATGTTTTCAGTAACTGCATAGGAATGGAATTGCTGGTGCCTGTAATCGTTACATGTTTAACTACATAAGAAAGCGTCAGGCAGTTTTCTAAAGAGGCTGTATCATGTTTTATTTCTGCCAGCAAACTATGAGAGTTGGTGGCAGCGACCTATCAACATTTCGAATGCTCCATAAGAAGTTTTTGAAAATGAAATCAAAGAATCTTATTTTAATGAGGTAAATTTGAGAACTTTTTATCAGAATAACAATCTTTCCTTTTGAGTGCACCATGCTCTCATAAGCAGCCCACGAATTTAGAAATTTGTGACATTTCTAATGAAAATAACCTTTCAAAGAAATCTTTATGTCTGATTTCGTTAATTTGCTGCCTGGGAATAGAATAGATATCTCTGAATTTCTAAATAAAAATAAGTCAGTGGATGGTGAAGAAATGGAAATTAGGAATATATTATTCATTTCCAATCATGGTCACAAATATTTCCAGATTAAAAAAAACCCATTTAAATAGTATATAAAATCCAATCTCATTTTTTAAAAATTTATTTTTGACGGTGGGGTTAGAGTCGACATAACTTTAAAAAAAGATCTGCTTATCCTTATTTTCTAACCTTTATGGAAGGCTTGTTGATAGATGCCTTGTTTAATTTTAAGCGTTAAAAAACAAACAAACACGAAAGGCAGCTACCAGCCGCTACTTTTAGGGGCAGAAAGTAGAAGTACTATCCCACTTTAACGCCCCCTGGCGACGAAGCCACCAAATTGCAGGAAGATGGGGAGGGGGGCGGAAAGGTCGGGGAGAAAAGTTATGCGCAGGCGCACTAGCGAGCCAGCGGTGTGAGGCGGGACTAGTCTCGGATAAAGAACAGCTCTTTCAGCCAATAAAGAGACAGCATCATCGACTTCTTCCCGGAAGTTGAGTTTCGACAGCCGTGGGAGAGGCCGTTACCAGAGTAAACGCAGTTTTGAGGTGAGTGGGCGGCGGTTTGGGGCTCGGTTCCCCACGCTTTTCTCTTCCCGGGACCCCGCGGCTTCGTCGGGGAGGCTGGGAGTGGAGTGTGGGGGGCGGCCTGGGGCGGGGCGCGCTCGCTCCCTCAGCGCGGCCCCCGGCGTGGCTTCCCGGGTGGACCGCCGGGCGGGCTGGGGGTGCCTCGGTCCGTGTGGGGAGGCCGGGCCGGGCTGCAGGTTGGGGGACCGGACCGGGGTGGCCTTGGCCAGCCCTCTGGCGACTCCGGCCTCTGTAAAGTGAGAACAGCGCCCCCACCCGACCTCCCGAGGGGCACAGCCCTGAAATGGCTGGACTTCAGGACTTGGGGGGGAGCGGGGGCGGTAGGTCCCGAGCCCCGTGGCCCCGAGACGCCCCTGAGAGGTGGTGAAACTACCCTCCGCAGCCACCTGTGCGGTAGAGGAAGCGGGTCCGTGTGGCTGCGACCCGGCATTGGGGGCACGAACGACCTCCATGGCTATGAAGGGGTGCGTCTAGGGCAGCGGTTCTCAACCTGTGGGTCGCGGTCCCTTTGGGAGTCGCCTAAGACCATGGGAAAACACACATATAATTACATATTGTTTCTGTGATTAATCACTATGCTTTAATTATGTTCAATTTGTAACAATGAAAATACATCCTGCATATCAGATTTTTCCGTGACGATTCATAACAGGAGCAAAATTACAGTTATGAAGTCGCAACGAAAATAATTTTATGGTTGGGGGTCACCACAACACGAGGAGCTGTGTTAAAGGGTCGGGGCGTTAGGAAGGTTGAGAACCGCTGGGCTAGGAAGTGATGGGCAAATCCGCCCAATCTCCTAGGATGTCGGGGTCCCTGGTAGGGTGTCCTGACTGAAGAGCTGGTGCGGGCGGCCCAGGACCGAGGGAGGAGACGAAGGCCCGCTTCCCCTCATGGAGACTTGGGATCCGGACCCGGAACGTGAAGTTAGTGATAGGACTTACCTCAGATTAAGTGAGAGCGGAGAGAAAACCGTGGCGCCGGCCGCGAGGTTGGCCTTTGGAAAATGGCGGCTTAAAAATTGAGGAATGCGCAGGGTGCAGGGAAGCACACACCGGGACTCACAGCCAGAAAGGCTAGCGTGGGTGAAACGTGGGCTGGATAACATTTATTTTTGAGTCCTAGCCGGTGTAGCTCAGTGGGCAGAGCGTCGGCCTGCGGACTGAAGGGTCCCGGGTTCGATTCCCAGTGGGGGGCGTGTAGGAAGCTGCTGATCAATGATTCTCTCTCATCATGGATGTTTCTATCTCTCCCTCTCCCTTCCTCTCTGACGTCAATAAAAATATATCTAAAAAAATTGTTTTGAAGTACCAGATCAATGCCACTTCTCTGATTCTGGTAAGGATGTTGTTAGTAAGAGAACATTCTTGTTTTGGGGGTATGCACTGCAATATTAGGGGGTAAAGAGATGAGAGACCAATAAGGCAAGTGAGGGGAAATGTTAAAATTTGGAGAATCTGTGTGAAGAATGTGGAACGTTTGCCAAGGCCAGTGGGCTCAATGGTTAGAGTGTCCACCAGTGCAGGAAGGGTCGCAGGTTCAATTCCGGATCAAGGGCAGGTATCTGGGTTGCAGGCTCAGTCCCCAACTCCAATGGAGACAACCAATGGATGTCTCCCCGCCACCCCCACCACCACCTTCCACTCTCTCTCAAAAGAAATGGGAAAAATATCCTTGGGTGAGGATTAACAACAAAAGAGAATATGGAATGTTCTTTCTACTATTCATGAATCTACACATTTAAACACCTAAGCGACCATCCGGCCTTTCGACAGTCTGACTGGTAGCTATGATGCGCACTGACCACCAGTGGCAGACGCTCTGAGAACCACAGAGGAGGGAGCCTGATTCCAGGGGGTGTCACCCAAGAACCGCCCTCTTGCAATTCAGGATCCCTCAGGGGATGTTGGAGGGCTTGTTTCGGCTGATTCCTGCAGGCCAGGCTGAGGGACTCCACTGGTGCACGAATCTGTACACTGGGCCTCTAGTGTTTCTATAAGTCTTAATTTATGTTGAAACTTTGTTTTTATTTTTTTATTAAAAAAAATTTTTTTTATTGATTTCAGAGAGGAAAGGAGAAATAGAAATGTCAATGATGAGAGAGAAACATTGATCGGCTGCCTCCTGCATGCCCCCCACTGGGAATTGAACCCATAACCCTGGCATGTGCTCTTGCCCAGAATTGAGCCCTTTAGTCTGCAAGCCAATGCTCTATCCATTGAGCTAAATCGAGCAGGGCTGTTAAAATGTTTTAAAGGGTTGATTGTAACTATTTGCAGCTGTCCTAAGTTTGTAACTTAGTGAAACAGTACACAGTGTTTATAACCCTCCTCCCATGCGCTTTCATTCCCTTTTCCTTAATGGCTGTATTGTATTATATAGACTACCTTATACAGCCCTCATCTATAAAATCATGTATTAATTCCAACTTTTCCTGCTCTTTTCAAACAGGGCTGCATTAAACTTAGGCATTTTTTTGGGGGTGTACTTGTACCAATTTTATAGGATAAATTTCTATAAATAGAATTATTGGTCCAAAGAATATCAGTATTAAACTTTTTGATACTGCCAAATTCCAAATATGTACTTGTTTCCTTTCCTATCAGTTGTGTATGAGAATTTCCCACATTATCTTGGGGAGGGGGGGAGGGTGCTGGCCTACCACCTAAGAGTGTTACCTGGTGGTGGTCATGACGGCGACTTCTGTGAGAGCTCTCCACCCCAAAAACTTCCCTGAAGGGCCAGGATAGCTAAACATCTGCTTCTAAAATTAGGATGACCACTCTGCAGACACTGAAAAGGAGAGTGTGATGTCTGATGGAATCCAAGGTCTGCCACATAGAAGGTGTTCTATTTGTTGAAAGTCTCCTTTTAAAAAATTGGTTTAGCCCTAACCAGTTTGGCTCAGTGGATAGAGCATCGGCCTGCGGACTCAAGGGTCCCAGGTTCGATTCTGGTCAAGGGCATGTACCTTGGTTGCAGGCACATACCCAGTGGGGAGTGTGCAGGAGGCAGCTGATCGATGTTTCTCTCTCATCAATGTTTCTAACTCTCTATCCCTATCCCTTTTTCTCTGTAAAGAATCAATAAAATATATATTTTTAAAAAAAATTGGTTTAAAAAGTGTATTAGCCTGGGCTGGCTGGTGTTGCTCAGTGGTTGAGCATTGACCCATGCATGAATCAAATATTCAGGAAGGCCTAACTCACTGGCTGAATTCCCAGTCAGGGTACATGCCAGGCTGGGATAGCAGGGGGCATGCAGGAGGCAGCCAATGGATGATGTTTCCCTCATTGATGTTTCTCTCTCTCTATTCCTCTCCCTTCCCCTCTTTCTATAAATTACTAACATCTTAAAACAAAGTGTATTAGCCTGAATATTTTCCCTTTATTTGTTTATATTTAAATTTTTTAAATTTATTGACTTTATTAAAAGGAAGGGGGAGAGAAAGAGAAGTGTCGATTTGTGTTCCACTTACTTTTGCATTCATTGGTTGATTTTTGTATGTGCCCTGACTGGGGATTGAACCTGCAACCTTAGCATATCAGGATGACTTTAACCCCAACTGAGCTACCTGGTCAGGGCATCCCAACTTTATTTAACAATTGCATTTTCTTTTTCTTTGTAATCTTCTGCCTATATCCTTCTTTAATGTAGTTTTTTTTTTTTTTTTTTAAGAGATTCACTCAGTGGACCTTTATAGAGGACCTACCACCTTTTAGGCATTGTTTGAGGTGCAGCTTGGTAGAATTGTGAACAAGACACACAATTACTGAAGTCATGGTGCTCCTGGGAAATGGAGTCAGAAAATAATGTTTTTGAAAAGTAAAAATTTCTAGTTTTTGCCCTTTGTTAGCTTGCAAGCATTTATATCCTAGAAAAATGAGATTGCCTGTTATTTTGCTTATACTTTGCTAAATGGAATTTTTAGATTTATTTATTTTTATTAAATTTATTGGTGTGACATTGGTTCATAACATTATGTAAGTTTCAGGTGTACATCCTCATAATTTTACTCCATTGTGTGCCTTCCACCCAAAGTCTAGTCTCTATGTATTTGAACCTTTATCCTTGTTGTCCTTTCCCCGCCCTCCTTTCTCTCTGGTAACCACCATTCTGTTGTGTTATATTTATTTTTGGTAGTCAGATCTGTTGGTCTTTTGTAGTAGTAGCCTTAAAACATGTAGTTATTTCTTTGATAGATTGTAAGCAGCAGTTGGATGGAGGTAGTGGTTTTTATTTATCCTTGAAAGGTAGTATAGTGTAATGTTTTGAGATCTTTAGACTCTGGATCCATCCTCTACTACTTACTCTGTGACTTTACACAAATGGTTCAACCACTTATTTCATCTCTAAAATGGAAAGAGCACCTTTCTTTTCTCGGATTTCTCACAGCCATGAGAAAAGTATTTAGAATAGTGTCTGGTATATAGTTTGCACACAGATATTATCTATTATCATAATTATCATTCCTGGATACTCATTGTCATATATTAACAAATATATGAAAGAATGAACACACATTAAGGATGTTTGTACCTACTTCCAAGTTCTCTTTGATTTGGAGCCCTCTTGAAATGGATGAAGCTGCTCAACAAATATTTATGAAGCTTCTGTGTTCAAGGCTGTGGACACAGTGAGAACTACGATAGACAAAATTTTTCCCTTTATGGAGCTTATTGTCTGTTTGGGGAGACAAATCAGATACCGATACAGAGAATAAACGCTACTGACGCATTGATTCTCAGCAACATTCTCTCTGCCACTGTGGCTTGGTGGAAACTCAGGAATCTTCCATAGCTGCCCTTAGAACTTCACAAATTCCAGTATAAAACTGCCTCCAGTATATTATATCTTGAAAACCTGATAAGATCAGTCTAAATGAGCACAATTTTCTTTATAGATGAAAATATACTGCAGCATATTTTTTTGTGCCGCTGAAAGTATTAAGTAGAGAAGGAAAGTACTAGGATAAATAGAAAAGGATCATAGCCTTTCCCTGTTGTAAATGTTAGTTTTAGAAACCAAGGAGATCATTTTGTTCTGGGCCCCCAACTGCTAGGGCGAAAAAAGGAAAATACTCTGTCTCTAGTTACCCAATGTGACAGGTTTGTTTTGTAGAGGTACTCTAAATCTTTCGTCTATTTCTATAGGTTCTTGATCTTCCACAATGGGTGAGCCACAGCAAGTGAGTGCCCTTCCACCACCTCCGATGCAATACATCAAGGAGTATACGGATGAAAATATTCAGGAAGGACTAGCTCCCAAGCCTCCACCTCCAATAAAAGACAGTTATATGATGTTTGGCAACCAGTTCCAGTGTGATGATCTTATCATCCGCCCTTTAGAAAGTCAGGGCATCGAACGGCTTCATCCTATGCAATTTGATCACAAGAAAGAACTGAGAAAACTGAATATGTCTATCCTTATTAATTTCTTAGACCTCTTAGATATCTTGATAAGGAGCCCTGGGAGTATAAAACGAGAAGAGAAACTGGAAGATCTTAAACTGCTTTTTGTACACGTTCATCATCTCATAAATGAATACCGACCTCACCAAGCAAGAGAGACCCTCAGGGTCATGATGGAGGTGCAGAAACGTCAACGCCTTGAAACAGCTGAGAGGTTTCAGAAGCATCTGGAAAGAGTCATTGAGATGATTCAAAATTGCTTGGCTTCTTTGCCTGATGATTTGCCTCATTCAGAAGCAGGGATAAGAGTAAAAACTGAACCAATGGATGCTGATGATAGCAACAATTGTGCTGGACAGAATGAACAAGAAAGAGAAAATTCAGGTCATCGGAAAGACCAGATTGTAGAGAAAGATGCTGCCTTGTGCGTTCTAATTGATGAAATGAATGAAAGACCATAAAGGGTTTTTTGTTGTTTTTATTTTTTCCTTTCAGTAAATAGCATCATATATTAGTTCATTTGCTCTTGGAGAGTCTTAAAAGAGATATAACTAGGAGTTAGTAACAGCTTCACTCTCCAACTTTATCAATTATGAGATGTCACAGGCAGTAATTTCACTTTATGGCAAGCATAGGCAGTGAGTGTGACTGCATTAAGAGTAATCAACTTAAAAAGCAAAGTGCTGCTGTTGTGTGGAATATTCCTGTTTTTGGAGTTGCACTAAACATTGAAGATAATCCTCAGTAATAGCAAATTTCCGTCCTTGGAACGTAGACTTGTTATTTAATAGAAGCAGCAGCCCTGTAGGTTGCTTGGTGTTAAAAAAAAAAAAAAAGAATGATAAATAAAGGATGTCAAGTAGTATAAATATGAAATTGTGAAATCTTTATATTTTACTTAAAAATTTGCCTACTCTCTAAAAAAGTATTGTAACATGTTAAAAGAGAAGAACCCCATAGAGTTATAAAATAGCAATTTTTCCTCTCGACTGCTCCTGTAAATACACTATGTCGAACAGTCTTGGCCCTATCCTTTTTTAGTCAATCAGATAATAAGTCCTTTGATCACTTTTAGTTGCAACCATTTTAGTAATTAAAATGTTTATGTAATTAATTGTACATTTCCGTTAAAATTCAGTTCATACTTGTTTAAAGCTGGAAACCTGATATGGGAAGGGAGTTTGGTGGCAGAGACTGTTAGATGTTCACTGGAGATTGTATCTCCCTTGAGATACGGTGCTGAGAGAAGGCTGCCCTGCCAGGGACTGTATTTCCTCACTCCCATTGCATGTGTGTAAGGCTATGTGATTAAGTTCTTAGCAGTGGAATATGAGGGTAAAAATTCAGGCCTGCCCCATAAAAATTTTCTTGCACAATCCTCCATTCTGTTCTTATCTGTTGGGTGGATGGCCACACCCAGGATAACTTTGGGCCCTCCATTCCCTTCTGGTTGGATGGCCAGCATAATTTTACCATTTTGAAGATGATAAAGGTTCAGTTAGTTTGGGCCCTTGAATGACTGAGGACTAGGCCCTCCTTTCATTAACCCCTGACCCCAATCCAGCTGATTTGACTATCTGAGCAAGAAGTCACCTGTTTTGATCACAGATTTTATTTCTGTATTTCTCTTCTCTTCCCTCTAACCTCTCCTCCACCAAAGTCTTGGTGAAGAGTCTGCCTTGTATCTGAGGTTCTCTGCTGGCCTTTCTCTTAATGTAGGCCAGTGGTTCTCAAAGTAATCTTAGACTAGGAACATTAGCATTACTGGGGACCCTGTTAGAAATGCAAGTTCTCTTGCCTCACTCCAGACCTACTAAATCAAACTCCAGCAGTGGTATACAACAAGCTGTGATTTAATAAGCCCTCGGATGATTGTGGTGCAAATAATCAAGATTTAAGAATCACTAATTAAAAAAAAAAAAAAAAAAAAAAAGAATCACTGAGCCCTGGCCGGTTTGGCTCAGTGGATAGAGCGTCGGCCTGTGGACTCAAGGGTCCCAGGTTCGATTCCAGTCAAGGGCATGTACCTTGGTTGCGGGCACATCCCCAGTGGGGAGTGTGCAGGAGGCAGCTGATCGATGTTTCTCTTTCATTAATGTTTCTAACTCTCTATCCCTCTCCCTTCCTCTCTGTAAAAAATCAATAAAATATATTAAAAAAAAAAAAAAAAGAATCACTGATAAAGGTAATGCCTTTTCCCAGATGTACACTTTTGATAATTCTCTCAGTTCCCAGTTTCCAATATACCATTCTTACTCTATTAAGGTCTTCAGCTCTAGAGCTGGCAAAAACCAGTTTAAAGTGACCACAGGTCAATTCTGTACGTGAAACATTCATCCTCTTTAGAAATCTTTGGAGTGTAGGCTGTTCCCAAGTAGACCGGCCACTTTTTTTTTTTCCTGACATGTATTTGGTGTGGATCGTTGGGCTCCGGAGGACACAGGCCAGTCTTAAGTTTACAATGAAGGTGAAGGGGTATTCCCCTCATTCCCTTCTGGGGGAGCAAGCTAGACATTGCATAACACTTGAGCAGCTCTCAAAAGAAATCCTGTTATTTCCCCTCAACCCTTTTATAATCTTAAGGATGTTGGGCTAAGAAGGTACAAAGCCAATTTTTGGCTGTTTTGCAAATCCATGCAAGGAAAAGAAACCTAATTGAATCACATTGTTATAAGAGTTACGACATAATTTGTATATGAATTTGTGTGTTTGGGGAGAGGATTAAGGGATTTAAATTCCATTAGCAATCTTAAATTCTGACTTTGAGAGGATCCAATTTTATAGGTCTTTTTAAAAGAATTTTGATGTGAACTATTTCAGTGGTATAAAGTAGCACAAGATCTGATAGTTATAAGTTTAAAAACTTATATGGTCTTGGCCAGTGTGGCTCACTGTTAAAGTGTCAACCTACATATTGGTCTAGTGCAGCGGTTCTCAACATGTGGGTCGCGACCCCTTTGGGGGTCGAACGACCCTTTCACAGGGGTCGCCTAAGACCATCGGAAAACACATATATAATTACATATTGTTTTTGTGATTAATCACTATGCTTTATGTTCAATTTGTAACAATGAAAATACATTCTGCATATCAGATATTTGCATTATGATTCATAACAGTAGCAAAATTACAGTTATGAAGTAGCAACAAAAATAAGTTTATGGTTGGTCACCACAACATGAGGAACTGTATTAAAGGGTCGCGGCATTAGGAAGGTTGAGAACCACTGGTTTAGTGTTTGACTCTTGGTCAAGGGGTTTGATCCCCACCCCTACTTGGGGGTGTGTGGGAGGCAACCAATAGATGGGTCTCTCTCACATTGATGTTTCTCTCTCCCCTATAGGTTTCAAGTTTCCCCTCGCTGACATCTTGGGCAGCAGACTAGATTTCAAGGTCCCCCTGTTATATTGTTGTGGCTTTTCCCAGAATTTATGAGAGCATCTGACAATTTTATCTTGGCAAGTCCCAAGTCTGCTGACTTCTTTGTTCAGTGGGTGAGATAAACTCCCCTTTTCCCTCCTCTCTTCCCCTCCTGCCCTAGCAGCTATCTATCCTGCTTAACAGTAGGTCCTGAAGTGACTGGAAATAGCAAGTGCAAGGGTCTCATGAGGAAATAAAAAGGTGGCATGAATTGGATGAGAAAGGTTACTATTGCCACAACATAGGGAGGAGGTGGAGCTAGAGAAGCAGCTATGGAGCAGATTACAGGATTTAAAAGGCCAAGGGAAGGAGTTTGTTTTATCCTAAATCTGATGGAAAGTCAATAGCAAACATATATAGGCCTTTGTCGACACTGTTCTAATAACTACATAGTTGTTTTATCCTCACAACAACCCAATGAAATCATGATTTTTTATACCCATATTACAGATGAGGAATCAATTGCTCTGAGAGGTTATGTAATTTACCCAACGTTACCAAGACAGTGGCAGAGCCAGGATTGAAAATTTCTACTTTCAAAGCCAAAGCAGTCCAGCTGGTGTGGCTCAATGATTGAGCATCAACCCATGAACCAAGAGGTCATGGTACATGCCTATATTTTGAGCTCAATCCCCAATAGAGGGCGTGTAGGAGGCAGCCAATTGATGTTTCTGTCTCATCAATGTTTCTACCTATCCCTCTCCCTCGCTCTCTAAAATCAATAAAAACATTTTTTTTTAAAAAAAAGAAAAAGAAAAAAAAAAGCCAAAGCACTTAACCTCCATACTTTACCACCTCTCTACTGCATCAGACAGTTAATAAGTAATAGGTAATAAATAGTGGAGCCAAGAGTAGAATCCAACATTTTTACCATATAAAGTCCATAGATACTACATGATTTTGGACTGAGGAAGAGATTTGTATGTGGGAATTGGACATGTTAAGGCATTTATGTCTTAGACTTCTCTGTGTATTTTAAGGAAATACCTATGTATCATCTCCACTTTAAGGAACAGGGTCAGTTTTGTGGTTTTATGGCTACAAAGCACGTAGCATAATTTATGGTACTTAGTAAACTATCAAAAGTCAACAGTTCTGCTAAGTCATTTGCCTTTTGTGTTTGGCATTTAGAATCAAAGATTGAAGAACTGGTTTCAAATTGCAATGTAATGAATCTAACAGTAAGTGGCACTCTTACCATAAGTTTTGTAGCTGTAGCCAGGTGGCAGAGGAGGGGCAAAGATGAGGAAATTCAGAGGTTCTGTTTATAGTACTGAGCTTTTTATTCAACAAGTGAGACTTGCTGCCCGTGCCTGTTGGTGGCCTTTTCTAGTGGAGAGAACATGGTGTGAATTCTTCAAAATAATCAGTATTATGTTTTGAATAAGAGTCTTGATTAGAACCTTTCTCTCAGAGCTGCCTAGATAAGACAAGGTCTTGTCTAGGCAGCTCTGGGAAAGACCTCAGCCATTATTGGTTAGTGAATAAGACAATAAGATGCTTCTCACATTTGCTGAATATATGACCAAATTCTGTGAAGCTGCTGGTTCCCTGTCCCCCACTCTAGGTTTGGAATAAGGGAAGGCATTCAAAAGATGAGAGTCTTGCAAGGAGGTATGGTTGGCCAGGAATGCATTGTATCAGCATTATAAGGAACGATATCTTGTGGGTCTTTACTGATTTTTACATTCATTCAATAAATAAGGGAATCTGCTGTGAATAATATGCAACTATTTAAGAGCTATTACGAGTGAGAGTACTGGGGGAGGACAGGAGCTGGAAGAGTTTTATGGGGGGAAAAGGAGGACCTATGTAATACTTTCAATAATAAAGATTTTTTTAAAAAAGAGAGCATACTGCTGAGGATAGATATTCAAGATCTGATAAAAGTAAGTTGCTGGGTATATTTGTGTCTGTCTATGCAGAGTCAAATTTGGAAAATTATATAAAAACCATTTTATGGATGAGGATATTGAGACTCAAATGTAACTTTCTATACACAAAGGACACCAGCTAGTAAATGGCAGAATTAAAACTGAGGCTTAAAGGAAAATTTTAAAAAGAGAAAGAAAAGGAGCATGGTAGAATTTGGGCCCCATTATTTACTAACTGTGTAGTTTTGGTTGAATCTCAATTTCCTTAACTATAGTAATTATGGTACCCATCTCAAAGGGTAGGGACCATCTAATGTTGACAATGAAAGAGAAGATTCATTCTAATTCTTTTTGAAATTTGTCAGGTTTTAGGCTTGCTAATCATCTATGTAGAAGTATCTGATCTAGAAGAGGGAAGGTGGTGCCTGGAGGCTTAGGTGGTGGGTGAGCCTAGGACTTTATGAGTTACTGCTACCTACTAGGGAGAGCGATAAAGAAATAATGAGGGCCTGGCCATGTGGCTCAATGGTTGAGCACCTATGAATTAGGACAGTGGTTCTCAACCTTCCTAATGCCGTGACCCTTTAATACAGTTCCTCATGTTGTGGTGACCCCCAACCATAAAATTATTTTCGTTGCTACTTCATAACTGTAATTTTGCTACTGTTATGAATCATAATGCAAATATCTGATATGCAGGATGTATTTTCATTGTTACAAATTGAACATAAAGCATAGTGATTAATCACAAAAACAATATGTAATTATATATGTGTTTTCCGATGGTCTTAGGCGACCCCTGTGAAAGGGTCGTTTGACCCCCAAAGGGGTCGCGACCCACAGGTTGAGAACCACTGAACTAGGTGATTACCATTCGATTCCTGGTCAGGGCACATGCCTGGTTGCAGGCTCAATCCCCAGTAGGGGGCATGCAGGAGACAGTCATCAATGATTCTCATCATTGATGTTTCTATCTCCTCCCTTCCTCTCTGAAATCAATAAAAATATATAAAACAATAAATAAAAAAGGAAGGCACAAATAATGGCAGAAATAAAAAGTGACATTACTATAGATTATATAGA
Source organism: Myotis daubentonii (assembly GCF_963259705.1). NCBI lineage: Eukaryota > Metazoa > Chordata > Mammalia > Chiroptera > Vespertilionidae > Myotis > Myotis daubentonii. The sequence goes on along the minus strand of NC_081844.1, from coordinate 95,446,410 downwards.
CAGTAAGAAATAATACGAAAATATTGTGGAAAATTGGAAAACTTAGACAAAATGTACAAATTCTTATAAAATGACCAATATTGGTTTAAGACTAGGGAACTTGATTAGCTTTCTAATGATTAAAAAACAAAACCAACCAAACAAACAAAAAAAACACCAGTAGTTAAAATCTCACAAAGAAACTTCAAGTATAGCTTTGCTGGCAAGTTCTATTAAAGATTGCCAGAAAGAAGAAACATTCTTAAGGTCTTTTTATGAGATTAGCATAGACATATATGCACATTAATCTAGCAATGTATAAAAATAAAAAGTAATGCTTTATGGCCAAACCATGTTTAAGAATGTAAAATAGAAAATTAATTAATATAGTCTGTCACTATAATAGATAAAAGGAGAAAAATTCACTTGATCATCTTAACAGAAGCACAAAAAGCATTTTATAAAATTTAGTATCCATTCATGAAAAAGAAAAAAGGGGGATCTGGCTGGCTGGGTAGCTCAGTTGGTTACAGTGTTGTTCTGATACCTTAAGGTCCAGGGCATATACAAGAAGCAACCAATGAATGCATAAACAAGTGTAATAACAAATTGATGTTTCTCTCTCTTCCTTCCTCTCTCAAAAAAAAAAAAGTTAAAAAATTAATTAAAAAAGAAAACCTATTAGAGTATTTAGGAATAGAACAGAACTTCCTTAATCTAATAAGTTGTAGCTCCATAAAATCTGCAACATGTATTACACCCAAGGTAGAAAGCTAAAACCTTTCCTTTAAGATCTGTCATGAAACGACAATGCCTGCTATCAACACTTCTGTTAAATATGTACTAGATTCCCTAACCAGCATGGTAAAATTAAAAAAGGAAGAAGCCGAACTGCCATTATTTGCAGATAATGTTTTTCTGCATGGAAAATTCAATATAATATACAGATAACTTATTAAAAAGAGAGTTTCCTGGTTGGAGAAAAATACATTCATGCCCTAGCTGGTTTGGCTCAGTGGATAGAGCATCAGTCTGCAGACTGAAGAGTCCCAGGTTTGATTCTGGTCAACGGCACACACCTAGGTTGCAGGCTTGATCCCTGGCCCTGGTCGGGGTGCGTGCAGGAGGCAACCAGTTGATGTGTTTCTCTCACTTTGATGTTTCTCTCTGCCTCTCCCCCTCCCTTCCACTCGCTCTAAAAATCAATGGAAAAATATCCTTGGGTGAGGATTAACAACAAAAAATAATACATTCAAAAATGCATCTCAGAATACCAGCAACAAATGAAAGCAAATTTTAAATCAGATACTAAGCATCAATGATATGAAGTACCCAGGAAAAAAAATCAAGGAATAAGTTGAAGGTCTCTGGAGAAAAATTTTTAAATTTTGTTAAGATTTTAAAGAAAATCTAAATAGAGGAGAGAAGATATGTCTATGGGTTGGTACACTCAATATTGTAGAGAGGTCAAATTTACTCCACATTGATCTGTGGATTCAGTGCAAGCCAATCAAATTTTTGCCAGGTTCTTTTTTTAATTTGATAAGATGATTCTAAAATGTATAGGAGGTTTGCTCTGTCCTATAGAGCAAAAAGGTTTGTTGTTTTTTAATAATAATGCTTATTATGGGCAAGGCACCTAGTTTAAATTCTTTAAAGAAGAGGTAAGTTTCTCATGAACCCTCAGGGGCTTGATTGTCCCAGTTTTAATGGTTCATAAACAAAAGAAAAGGTTTTTTAACTTCCAAGTAATGAGGGATATGCAGAGAAATCCATGCTGAGATGCCATTGTATCCTTACCAGTACCCCCCCCCCCACACACACACAATAGCAAGTGTTGATGAGGATGTGGAATAAGAATTCTTACACACTGTTGGTAGATGTCTCAGAAAACAGGCATTATCTAATAAGGTTCAAAAGTTATGTACCCTTGCCTGGCTGGTGTGGCTCAGTGGTTGAGTGTTAACCTATGTATCAGAAGGTCACGATTCCATTCCTGGTCAGGGCAAATGCCCGGCTGGATTGCTGGGCTCGATCCCCACTGTGGGGCATGCAGGAGGCAGCTGGTCAATGATTCTCATCATTGATATTTCTGTCTTTCTCCCTCTCCCTTCCTCTCTGAAGTCAATAAAAAAAATTTTTTTTAAAAAAGGTATGTACCCTTTGACCCAGTAATTCCATTCTCAGAAATATACTTCAGAGAAGTGTGCACTGGGATTCATGTAAATGTCCAGTATGGCATTGTTCATGATAACTAAAACAGAAGATTAAATGTTCATCTAAAAATAGAATGAACAAATAATTTGAGGCATATCTATTCCCAGGAAAACTTTGAGTAATAAGAACAATCTACAGGGATATACAACAGCATGAGTGGATCACATAAACACATTGTTGAGGGAAAGACAATATGGTTCCATTTTCATGATGTTCTAAAATAAAACTATACATAAAATTTGGGATGCAAACATAGGTTTGCAGGACAAATAACTAATTACTGAATATCTGCTCCTCATATTCTATGAATGACCTTCCTCCCCTCTGAAGCCCCTGGTCCCTGACCTCATCCTTAGCTCATGATGTTTTTTATTTCTCATTTTCCCTTTGTCTCTGAAGCTCTCCTGTAGGTGGAATTCCTACATATATCACATAAGTCAAATTCTCCCCTTAGTCCTTTTATCAAGGTCATTAAAAAAGCAAGGAGCCGTAGTCGGTTTGGCTCCGTGGATAGAGCGTTGGCCTGCGGACTGAAAGGTCCCAGGTTCGGTTCCGGTCAAGGGCATGTACCTTGGTTGCGGGCACCTCCCCAGTAGGGGGTGTGCGGGAGGTGGCTGGTCGATGTTTCTCTCATCGATGTTTCTGACTCTCTATCCCTCTCCCTTCCTCTCTGTAAAAACTCATTAAAATATATTAAAAAAAAAAAAGCAAGGAAACAGCCCGTTTGGTGGTTCAGTGGTTGAGCGTTAACCTATGAACCAGGAGGTCACAGTTCAATTCCTGGTTATGGCATATGCCCGGGTTTGAAACTCGATCCTTGTGTGGGGCATGGAGGAGGCAGCCAGTCAATGATTCTCATCATTGATATTTCTACTTCTCTCTCTGTCTCCTTTCCTCTCTGAAATAAAAAAAAATTAAAAAATATATTTATTTATTTTTAAAAGCAAGGAAACAATTGCAATATTTCAAATAGTGATTACCTGTAGGAGTGGGAAGGTTTTGAGATCAGGAAGGAACACATGGCCTTGGAGTAGAGGTTGGAGAGACTTTAGGAGATTTGCTTTATTTTTTGTTTTGGGTCCTGATTTCTTGAGTGTTTGCTTTGTGTTTTTTAAACTATAAGTTCATGTAATGTTCTGTACATCTGTTATATTTTCCACTAGACAATCGTTTAACCTTAAAGCCATATTGTGACATCATCATACACCCATCATATTGGAAAAAATTAAAGCCTGACAGTACCGATATTGGCAAAGACATGCAGCATCATAAGAGTTCTTCAGGAGAGAAACTAAGATGGCGGCATAGATAAACACCGGGAAATTGTCGCCTCACACAACAATTGAAGAATGCTGCAAGGGTCAGAGCAAACATCGTCCAGAACAACAGGAAGGCTGGCTGAGTGTAATTTCTACAACTAGAAGAAAAGAGGGGCACGCTGAGAGCCAGAGGAGCTGCAGAGGTGAAGTGCAGAGGTACGGCGGCGGCTCGCGCACGCGGAAAGGGGTTGGCGCCTGAGGACGCGGCTGTCTTTTTGAATCACAAGCTCCCGACTGCTCTGAACTCTGGTTCCATCGGGTCTCTGGGGACCCAGGGCTCATACGGGGAGAGGCTGGTCTGTCAGGCGGCAGCGGGCGAACTTGAGGGCGGCTTTCCCTCAGAGGTGCTTGCAGCCGTTACCGGGACACTGAGACGTGCGGCTCCGGGCGCGGAGAATCACCATAGCTGCTTTCACCGCCCTTTGACTCCCTGAGATCCCGCCCCACCCAGGCTGCGGCAGAGGCTTTTGCATGTGAATGTACCTAACTACAGCCCAGCCAGGCAGACCCGGAACTTCCAAGAGAAGGCCCAAGGCCCTGCAGCGGCTTGCATTGCTTCACAGCTGAGCCTCTTCCTGGCTCCTGCTGTGTGGCCTCAGGCAGGGGCTGAATTAGCACCTCCTTAGATCCAGGAGCCACTCTACCCAGTGGTCAGAGGGGGACCATTCTCCCACTTCAGACACAGCTGATTCCCACAGCCAATTGGCCTGGAGGTCAATTCCTCCCAGTAATCCTACAACAACCAAGGCACCAAGAGTGCACCAAGAGTGTCTACCCCAGGTAACTGGGGAGGCTGAGCCACTGGGCCCTACAGGACACCTGGCGCGCAGGGCCACTCTATCAACACAGGGAAGCAGCCAAAATGCGGAGACAAAGAAAAAGGTCACAAATGGCAGAAACGGAGGAAAGCAAACGACTGGATATAGAGTTCAAGGCCACGTTTATAAGGTTTTTCAAGAATTTTATGGGAACCGCCGATAAATTTAATGAATCCCTCAAGGAGTATAGTGAGACCATGGAGGACATGAAAAAGGACCAACTAGAAATTAAGCATACACTGACTGAAATAAAGAATAATTTACAGAGATCCAACAGCAGACAAGAGGATCCCAAGAATCAAGTCAAAGATTTGAAATACAAAGAAACAAAAAATACCCAACCGAAAAAGAAAAAAGAAAAGAGATTCAAAAAATATAGAGATAGTGTAAGGAATCTCTGGGACAACTTCAAGCGTACCAACATCAGAATTATAGGGGTACCAGAAGGAGAGAGAGGGCAAGATATTGAAAACCTTTTTGAAGAAATAATGCCAGAAAACTTCCCCTACCTGGTGAAAGAAATGGACTTACAAGTCCAGGAAGCGCAGAGAACCCCAAACAAAAGGAATCCAAAGAGGACCACACCAAGACACATCATAATTAAAATGCCAAGAGCAAAAGATAAAGAGAGAATCTTAAAAGCAGCAAGAGAAAGACAGTCAGTTACCTACAAGGGAGTACCCATTCGACTGTCAGCTGATTTCTCAACAGAAACCATGCAGGCCAGAAGAGAGTGGCAAGAAATATTCAAAGAGATGAATAGCAAGAACCTGCAACCAAGATTACTTTATCCAGCAAAGCTATCATTCAGAATGGAAGGTCAGATAAAGAGCTTCACGGATAAGAAAAAGCTAAAGGAGTTCATCACCACCAAACCAGCATTATATGAAATGCTGAAAGGTATTCTTTAAGAAGAGGAAGAAGAAAAAGGAACTCTTACCATTTGCCACAGCATGGATGGAGCTGGAGAGCAGATAAATACCACAGGATCTCACTCATTTGTGGAATATAATGAACAACATAAACTGATGAACAAGGACTGATCCAGAGACGGAGAGGCATTGATTGGACTGTCGGGCCTTGGAGGGAAGGTAGGGGAGGGTGGGGGCAAGGGGGAAAGATCAACCAAAGGACTTATATGCAAGCATATAGGCCTAACCAATGGACACGGACAACGGGGGGGGGGGGGTGAGGGGATGAGCGGGGGGGGGGGGGGGTAGAGGGTACACATATGTAATATCTTAATCAATAAAAAATATTTAAAAAAAAAAACATGCATCTTTAAAAAAAAAAAAAAAGAGTTCTTCACCGCTAGTGCGAATGTAGGCTAGGATAAGCACTTTGGAAGACAGCTCAAATTCTGTTGTAGATTCCTGTGAGAAGTGAAAAAATGGGAAACAGGGTTTTCTCTGTTTTTAGGGGGGCCTTTTTTGGGAGGGGAGGAGGGATATAATTCAGAGCTTCATCTTGAATGAAACAGGCTAATGTTAGTTTTACCCTCCTGTGCATAAATCCCTAGAAGCAGTGAAGTTATTTATTAGCTAGACAAGTTGGAGCAGCGGTTCTCAACCTATGGGTTGCGACCCCTGAAAATACATCCTGCATATCAGATATTTACATTACGATTCATAACAGTAGCAAAATTACAGTTATGAAGTAGCAACGAAAATAATTTTATGGTTGGGGGTCACCACAACATGAAGAAGTGTATTACAGGGTTGCGGCATTAGGAAGGTTGAGAACCACTGGTAGGGCAAGTTTCAGAACAGAGACTGGTAAGTTACCAATAGGCCGAAGTCTGGGTTTCCAAACCTATGATGAAGGAAGGGAGGGTTCTGACTGCTGGGCTCAGCAAAGCAGGTCAGTGTCAGAAACTTTTGGGCAAACAACATGCAATGAGTAAGTTGTATGAAAGGGGGCTCTTTGAGAATCCTACTTTGTAGCTGGTATATGGCAATGTGATCATTCGATGTGATCAATGTGTGTTTGTGGTGGAAACCGCAGAGATGGCAGGCAGCCCACGGAGCCCTGGCTCTGGGAATATCGGATCCCTCTAGCAGTCAGCAGGCCACCATCGCCTTTCCACAGTCCCCTTGGCAGCACTGGCTCTGGGCTCTGTGCTCTCATGAATGACAGGGTCAGTCAAGCAGCTCATCAAAAAAGTTAGGCTTTCCCACCCCCAGGTCTAGTTACTATATTTATGCAGTACCCTTAACTGGACAGTCAGGATCCTTATTTGGACAGCAGCAAACCTTCCCGTTCACACTTCAGATGACTTGTTCTTATTGGTAGGAATGGACAGTCAACATCTTGAAAACACATAGCTTTGGCTCCTTAAAGCGACAAAAATTCTAGTTGGGTAATAAGGGGAGGTTTCCTTTCTGAAAGGAGGTGATGCTGTGTGATGAAGCCCACTAGAAAGTAATCTCTTGTAAAATGAACATGCCCCCACACAGCCCAGTGTCTGTTCTCCACATTTTATTCTAAACAAGGACGCCTGACTGGATGTTCAATCCCATTATTTATATCTGCTTTGCCCAATACAGTAGCCACTTGCCACATGTGGCTATTAAAATCTCATTTTCAATTAATTAAACTTTTTAAAAAAGAAATTATTTTTTTAGTCATACTAGCCACATTTCAAGCGGCCAATAGCTACATGCAACTTGTGACTATCATGTTGGGCAGAACAGAGATAGAACATTTCATCATTACTGGACGTTCTATTGGACAGTGCTAACCTAAAGATCAAGTTTAAATACCTGTGCCCATAATTGATAAAGAATAATCAGAGCTACCATTTAGGGATGCCTTTCATATGCCAGGAGCTTTGCTAGGAATAATTACTCTCTAATACCACCACCAATGATCACAAAATCAAATGCTCATAGGGCCAGACAGAAAGGAAAGTAACTAAAATTAGCTAGAGGCAACACCATGGGAGAGGTGGGGACTGTGGCTAACTGTAGAGTATATGCCCCACCTAAAAGGGACACAACTCCTCTGTTTGATCTAATTGTTGTTATTTGAAAATGTGATTACAGCACTACTAGATCTTCTGAATACAAACATAATTTGCAAATCCAGAATTTTATATAAAATTTCATTACTTTTCATTGTAAAGCAACAAATATATCATTTCTTTAAGCACCATACAAATTAAACTTAAACATACCTCAGCCCTGGATTCAGTCCATGATCTGACTCACCCATGTGCAACTTCTATAAATCCATGCAGGGCCAAGAATCATCGTTTAGTTATTAATTTCTGCAACTACATAACTAATACTGCCACTGACTCATCAAACAATAAACACAAACCACAACCACGGTCAATTCTACTTCTGATTGTTCGAGGCCTCTCCCAGAACCAGACAGCAGTCCCCGCTAGCCTTCCCCTGCCCTGCAGGAGATTTTCTGTGAGCAGTTTGGGAGATGAGCTCCCTGCTCCTGAAGGATTTCTATTGTCATCATGCAAGACAGCATAGATAGTGACTTTTTAAGGAAACTGTTTTGAATGTGGACAACATCTCGAAATCAACTGTGTCCAGCCTTTAGCAATGCATGACTCCCATTTTGTGCTTTTCAGAAAAGTAATGCTTATATTTCTCTCCACGACCAAGGCTGCCACTGCTAATGTAGTTGAGTGAACTTTTATTCTGGAGAGCCTTATCGTCCTGAGCGAGTTTCCTCTCCTCCCTGACACATTCAGTGACGCTGCACTCCAGTGTTTGTTAGAGCACAGATGTTTATGTTTCCGTGGTGATGATCGGTGACGACACATGCACCGGAATGTGTATCATCAAATTTATCCAGACAGATCTGCAAAGAAGAGTGGGAATTCCACTTCCATTTGAACTTCATGAAAACGAACTCACCTTCCTCAACGCTTACTTGTTGAGGTTTGGGCTGTTCAACCTGGATGTTAAAGAGCAAACACTCACACTTGCCTGTTTGTTTTTCATTTTACTATTGGATTTTTTTTTTTGCAAGTGAGAGAGTTCACTGTCTTTTTTAAAAGAGAAAGCTGCACTTAGGTGTCAATTAAAACAAGAACCATTGTAGAGATGCCTGCTGTTTGTGGTGACAAAGTTACAACATGTATTTGCCTGAGAAGTCTTTCTAAGGTGGCATAAATGTGGGACTGCATGACAAGAGTGAAGCAATACAAGGTAGAATGGCAAGTGGGTAAATGCTCTAATGTGCTCTTGTTCTGTTTTGGAGAATTAAAGGAAGCAGCAGGTCACCTCACAAAGAACTATATTGTCAAAGAACACTTAAAAAAGTTGAAAATGGGTGTGAGGTTGTTACTAAAGGTATACAGGGAGGTTAGTGGGGGAAAAACACTTGTGTTCTCAAAACCCAGGTTTCACACAATAACAGGCACTAAAACTAGTTGTGTGTGCTTGCAACAGGAGAGAATACTCTTAATAATGGCTGGTCTTTTCCTGATACGCAGGAAATCTTCCTCATTGACTTCCCCGTCTCCATCTCGATCAGCTTCATCAGTCATTTCCTGCAGCTCCTCATCAGTGATGTTCTCACCCAACTCATTGGATACACGTTTGAGATTGTCGAACGATATGGTCCCAGTTTCATCATCATCGAAGAGCTTGAAAGCTTTCAGGATGCCTTCTTTGGAAACTTTCTTGCACATTTTTTGAGTCATCACAGTCAAGAAGTCATTGAAATTCATTTTTCCTGTACCTTCTGGATCAATTTCACTTATCATCTTCATAATCTCTTCTTTCCTTGGTTCAAAGCCCATTGCTCTCGTCACCACCTTGAGCTCTCTAACATCAGTGGTCCCCGCTGCATCAGTATCGGAGAGATCAAAAGCGTGGCGTGGCTCCTGTATCTGCTGTGGACTAAGCTCCAGCTTAGGAGTCACTCTTTTTGGCTGGGAAGATGATGCCACATTTGTTGTCTTAAAGCTGGAAGAAGCCTTCGGAGGTTCCGAGTCTTATTTTGGCCTGGAACAGGTTGCCCAGGGCCATGCATGCCCGGGGGGCGGCTGCGGGCCAGCTGTGTGTTAAGAGGAGGCAGCGAAAAGGCACAGGCCCCGCAAGAAGGCTGGCGTTTCTTCAGACCCATCTCCGACCCTACTATTGGATTTAATACATTGGAACTGCTGACATAACATTCCCCTCACCCATCACCCCACACATAATGTCCATAAAATCATCTCTCAGGCCTAACTCATAGTAGGTGCTCATATTATTGGTTTATTTGCTGTGCACCTCTGGGAAAGTCTCTGTTTCTTACCATGGTGCCTATAGCAGATATGTGCAAGCATGATAAGGGCTCAATGAGTGTTTGTTGTCATTATTCTTAGTACTACTACTATTACCCAGAGCTATGTGGTTAGGTAGACCATGGGTCCCATCCCAGGTCTAAGACTGATTAGTTTTGTGGCTTTGGGTAAGTTACTGAACCTTTCTAAAGCCCAGTTTTCTCATCCGTAAAATGGGGATAATAATTATTATAGGTCCTTAGATTTGTAAGGATTTGATAAGATTATATAAGTAAAATGATCACCATAGTGCTGGCCCATAGTAAATGCTCCATAAATATTAGTTGATATTAGTACAAAAATAACAATAATAGCAATAATTAATACATATTACTACCTGGCCTGATCACCATTAAGCCGGGCGGCAAAGTCTGAGCACCGTTTCTCCTTTGTCACTAATGCTGTTGGTGGTGTCATATTCAATTAAGGATAACGTGGACCACCTTCTTAGCAGTGACCTGTGGCTCATGATCTCTGATCCGCCTGACACAGAGCTTGCTGGCTACCAAGTTCCCAGTGTTGGGATTTCTGGCATTACTTGCTCTATGGATTACTCAGGGGATACACTGAAAGTCAGTCTTCACTTAGGTACTTGTTCATTATCTTGACTTCTTGCTGCATCCTTTCTTTTATGAGAGAAGACAAAAGACATCTTCCCCACTCCTCAAAGAAAAAGGCCTTGCCTGACCGGCGTGGCTCAGTGGTTGAGCATTGACCTGTGAACCAAGAGGTCATGGTTTGATTCCTGGTCAGGGTACACGCCTGGGTTGCAGGCTTGCTCCCTAGTGTGGGGTGTGCTGCTGATCGATGATTCTCTCTCATCATTTATGTTTCTGTCTCCTTCTGATCTGAAATAAAAATACATTTATTTATTTATTTATTTAATTTTTGCTTACAGCATTACAAAGGGTATTACATATGTGTCCCTTTAAAATACATTTTTTAAAAAAGAAAAAGGCCTGATTTGATGCTTGAAAATCTGGGGCCTTTGTGCTCTACTTTGTGACACAATAGGCTATTCTTAACTTAATGTCCTGATCTTACATCTTTCTTGCTTTCCCAAGTAGGAAAATCAAATAAGAGGTAATATTTCACCCTCGGCAATACATATTATTGCCATTTTTTCTACATAACTTGGAGCCTTCACCAAAATGCTCTTGCCAAAGGGGGCCTGGCTGGAGTTCTCACTGAAACTCTAAGTGTAAAGCTCTGGGCCCCTCATCCTCTGCCCGTGTGATCTGAAGGTACGTTTCGGTCATGAGGCTGGAGAGATTTTACAGACAACCTTCTATGATCCTTGGAATCCCAGAGATCCCTGCAAGCCTAAGCCAACCTGGATTGCACAGGCATCAAGGGTGGACCCCCAGTTCTCCAACATCCTGTGTAACCAAATGACCTTTTAGTTGTGCAACCCCTGAAATTCATACTTGCTAGCCAACTTACCATGACAAGTGCAGAGAGTACTAAACGGCTTTTGACAGAAAGTAGCTATGTGAGCCTGAGCTGGTTGCATCCCCTCTCTGGGTCTCTAGGAGATCTATTGCATGGCCTCCATGCTTGAATGTGCTGTGACTCGGCCACTGACCATGGTGGGAGAGAGGAGAGAAATTTGGGAGGGTGCATTTCTCTTTGTTGTTTGGTTTATTTCCACTCATCCCATTTTAATTTTGTCAGGGTCAGATAAGTAATTTACATTTCCTAGGTCAAATAACAGCAGACCTAAGAAAAAGTTAAGTCTTTACAAGTTCAAAAAAAAAGCCAATAGGTAAACTCTTTCTAAGCTAATTATGGGGAAAAAACAGTGAATTCATAAGCCAAAACCATCTAGAAAAAGAACCCTCAAATGTTTGACTTTCTTCCTATTTTGAACACATGCACTGTTGATGGAATGAGAAGTGATCAGGGGGACGGCTTCAAGGCACAGCCAACTCCCTGGTGAGCTTCCAGAGGCTGGCAGGGAAGGGCAAAGTTATAAGCAACTCAGAGCAATCTTGCCCTGGACTGTCTGGCACAGGAGCAGTTCCTGTAATTGAAACTGAGTTCATCAAAACTCTGCTTGGTTGGTCCCCACCGCCATTTCACAACTTCCACAACCAGGGCCTGAGCACCCCAGGCCTGCGTGACCTGGCCCTCGCCAGCCAGCCCAGCCTCCTCTCCTGCCAGCCCTGGAGCAGCAGGAGCCATCCCTGTCTCTTTTGGTGCCTTGAACTCACTTAAGCAAAACAGCCTTTGTGTACACTGTTCTCTCTGCCTGGCAATTTGTTTCTGTCCCCTTTGCCTGGTTCATCTGCCTGGAAATTCGTTTCTGTCCCCTTTGCCTGGTGAAGACTTCATCATAGCAAGGAGAAGGGCCCAGTGATTGTGTCACCACTCGCTTCTACAAGTACTTTCCGTTTGACCAAACCCCACTTTTGTTTTAATTCTGTTTATTTTGGGATCCTGGCACACGCATACTTCACATCTCAATCTGTATAATTACTTTGAAGGGAAATTTAATTCATGCGTATCTGATGCCCACGAAAGCTAAATGTTCATCATTTTCCATTTTTAAAAGCAGTGGTGTTTTAAAGCATCTCTATTTGAGCCAAGAAACCAAGTAGGACCTCAGTTTTAAGATGTTCATCTTCTAAAGCTCTTGATTAATCACAGTTCTACTGATTTTTCAAATAAATATGAAGATTATATAAATACACAACAATAATAAATATCTCTAAATCTGAAGAACAGCAGTTTGGGGGCTTAACTTCAGTGTGGGACAGGGCATGGCTCCCTACTCGCTCAGACTTCCCCAGTGACTAGGGAAGGTCCTCCAATAGTCCAAAAATGGGGGAGAGTGAAGGGAAGACAAAAAGGAGGAAATGAGAAAAAAAATGCACATCAAAAAAATTTTTTAAGTCCCCTAAAAAAATGAGCATTTAAACTGCCTGTCAGACGGCTTCCTGACAAAGCCACCAGAGTGTCTTCACTGGCATTTACGTAAACGCTGCCGGTGAGTTCACCACAGCTGCGAAGGCTAATGGAACCTAATTAGTCACTTCTCCCAGCACAATGTCAGGATGATGAGCACCAGCTCTTTGCCTTGTTGCATATTAGATCGTCCTATATAATAAATGCCTAATATGCAAATTGACCACACAGCTGAATGACCAGCAGAATGGTCAGTCGCTATGACATGCAGTGACCACCAGGGGGGCAGATGCTCAATGCAGGAGCTGCCCCCAACCCACAGGCCCCAGGCCAGCCAAGGCAGGTGTGAGTGGGGCCGGGGGCGGAGTGTGGGGGGGTCGCCCCATGGTCACCCTGCAGAAGGAGGCAACTGGCAGTGGCGGCAGGGGGGCGGGGCAGTGAGCGGGCAGTGCCAGGCCGGCTAAGGTGGGTGCCAGTGGGGGCTCTCTGATTGCCCTACAGATTGGCCCTGATTGTCAGCCAGGCCTAGGGACCCTATCCGTGCATGAATTTCATGTACCGAGCCTCTAGTTAGGTAATAAAGTGTTAGCTGACAGGGTCCCTGCACTATAGCTTTGTGAGGGCACTGCATTTTGCTATGGGGGTGGGAAATATAAAGAAACTAATGCCAAAATTGGCCTTAAACCCAACCTGAAACTCAGGAGAACAAGGACAGTATTAACACTCCCCAAGCCCTTTGAAGATCCCCAGTGCACAATCCCAGGAATTTACCCCAGTGAGGGGAAGACAGGGCAGGCACACAAGCTGGAGCAGTTCACAACTGTGGTGGCGACAATTCAGTGTCTTTGGACCTATGCCTGTACTTTTTCAAAAATTGGAACACAGAGAGCAATCCTGAGGCTGCCTCTCTCGCCACGCATACCTCTCCCATAAAGCTATTGCTTAAGGAGGAAACCTCACTACCTAAACTCTCCCACAAATACCCAGCAAAGAACATCTCAGTATTTATGAATGAGGAAAAAGAGGGTGAGAGCAGCTACCAACAGCTTTAGCAAGCAGGGATTCAGTCACCCTCTGTGGATCACACAAGATTTCAGGAAATAAATTTGCCTTTGGCAACTCTCCTACTTGAAATACAGGGACAGTTATGTGAGCACAAGAGTTGTGAGTGTGTGGGTCACACAGGGAGACTGCATGAGTGTAAAGAATGATCTCAATTTTTTTTCATTCGCAGAAAGAGGGAGCCACAAAAGGGAACTTTCCTCCAACTGTCTGACATGCAGGATATAAATAGAGATGTGCCGCAGCTCAAAATAAGTCAGGCTACCTGTAAAGAGATGGTGAAAAGCCCAGAATTAGGGAAAACGAAGGCTCCTACAGGTCACCTAAGAGGCAAAAATACCTGGTTGTCTCACTGTGCAGTAGCTGCCGGAGGTGGGGGCGTGGGAGTGGAGGGGCCAAGGAGAGGGGCGTGGTTCTGTAAGTCTTAAAAAGGGCAATTTCAAATAGGATTTTTCAATGGCCAGATAAAGTATTACCATACCCCAAATCAACATGAGTTAGCATCATAGGTTCACACCCACACACCACCCATGAAAGAGCCCATAGTCACCCTTTGCTGAGTAGATATTTATGTAGCTATCGTATGAGTGGGTGGTTATGTGTGGTTGGTTGATTAATTCTACAAAGAAGCAGATTCCCAGGGCACTGTTGTTACTAAGAACCTTAAGGAGCTGTCTACCCTTTGAATCTTCTGGAGAGAAGTGAAGTAAGGCTTTGGAGAGCGGGAGGCCCCCTAGCTGAAGGAGGTAGGACATACCCACATCTCCAACAATGATTAATAAATAGTGAAATGTCATCATTTTCTTGAATCGTATGCTAATAATAACACGGCCAGTTGTGGACTGGTAAACTGAAGCAGAGGAATAAAATGTTGTCTTTAAAACTTAGAATAGCCCTAGCCGGGTGGCTCAGTTGGTTGGAGCATCGTCCCATACACCAAAGGGTTGTGGGTTTGAATCCCAATCAGGGCACTTACCTAGGTTGCAGATTCTATCTCTAGTCAGGGTGCGAATGAAAGGCTACAGGTTGATATTTCTCTCACATCTTTCTCTCTCTCTCTCTCTCTCTCTCTCTCTCTCTCTCTCTCTCTCTCTCTCTCTTCCTTTCTCCCTCCCTCGCTTTCTCTCAGTCTAAAAAATCTATAAAAACATATCCTCGGGTGAAGATTTAAAAATAAGAAATAAAAAGGAGAACCAAGATGGCGGCATAGGTTAACGCCGGAGTTTGCTGCTTTGAACAACTACTTCAAAAGTGAAACCAAAAAACGGAAGGGACATCACCCAGAACCACAGGAACGCTGGCTGAGTGGAAGTCCTACAACTAGGAGGAAAGAGAAACGCATACGGACACTCAGAGGAGGCGCAGTGCTGAAGTCAAATTCTGAGGTGCGGAGTGCGCGGAGCGGGCTGGCGGCGGAGGGCGCGGTTGTTGTTTTCAATCGGGAGGGAGTCGCAGACTCTGAGCTCCAGATCCGGGCGAGTCTTTAGGGACCCAGACTCAAACAGGAGAAGCGGGACTGTCTGGCTTCGGTCAGAGCGAGTGCAGCTTTCTCTCTCAGCTTTGCAGCGGGTACTGGGACTCAGAGAGGCAGAGCCCCTTGGGACAGGACTGAGAGCCGCCATAACTGCTCTCTCCGGCCCACCCTGTTGATCCTGTGCGACCCGCCCCGCCCAAGCCCAGTGCAGAACCATTTGCCGGATAGCCTCAGGCAAAGGCTAGATTAGCACCTCCCTAGAGGACAGAAGTTCTCTCACTGCTGACACAGCTGATTCTCATAGCCACTTGGCCTGGAGGTCAAACCCTCCCTGGAATTAGCTACAACAATCAAGATTTATCTATAAGACTGTGAACAAAGACCACTAGGGGGTGCACCAAGGAAGCATAACAAAATGCGGAGACAAAGAAACAGGACAAAATTGTCAATGGAAGAAATAGAGTTCAGAACCACACTTTTAAGGTCTCTCAAGAACTGTTTAGAAGCTGCCGATAAACTTAATGAGATCTACACGAAAACTAATAAGACCCTCGATCTTATATTGGGGAACCAACTAGAAATTAAGCATACACGGACTGAAATAACGAATATTATACAGACGCCCGACAGCAGACCAGAGGAGCGCAAGAATCAAGTCAATGATTTGAAATGTGAGGAAGCAAAAAACATCCAACCGGAAAAGCAAAATGAAAAAAGAATCCAAAAATGCGAGGATAGTGTAAGGAGCCTCTGGGACAGCTTCAAGCGTACCAACATCAGAATTATAGGGGTGCCAGAAGATGAGAGAGAGCAAGATATTGAAAACCTATTTGAAGAAATAATGACAGAAAACTTCCCCCACCTGGTGAAAGAAATGGACTTACAGGTCCAAGAAGCGCGGAGAACCCCAAACAAAAGGAATCCAAAGAGGACCACACCAAGACACATCATAATTAAAATGCCAAGAGCAAAAGATAAAGAGAGAATCTTAAAAACAGCAAGAGAAAGAAACTCAGTTACCTACAAGGGAATACCCATACGACTGTCAGCTGATTTCTCAACACAAACTTTGCAGGCCAGAAGGGAGTGGCAAGAAATATTCAAAGTGATGAATACCAAGAACCTACAACCAAGATTACTTTATCCAGCAAAGCTATCATTCAGAATTGAAGGTCAGATAAAGAGCTTCACAGATAAGGAAAAGCTAAAGGAGTTCATCACCACCAAACCAGGATTATATGAAATGCTGAAAGGTATCCTTTAAGAAGAGGAAGAGGAAGAAAAAGGTAAAGATACAAATTATGAACAACAAATATGCATCTATCAACAAGTGAATCTAAGAATCAAGTGAATAAATAATCTGATGAACAGAATGAACTGTTGATTATAATAGAATCAGGGACATAGAAAGGGAATGGACTGACTATTCTTAGGGGGGAAAGGGGTGTGGGAGATGTGGGAAGAGACTGGACAAAAATCGTGTACCTATGGATGAGGACAGTGGGTGGGGAGTGAGGGCGGAGGGTGGGGCGGGAACTGGGAGGAGGGGAGTTATGGGGGGGAAAAAAGAGGAACAAATGTAATAATCTGAACAATAAAGATTTAATTAAAAAAAAAAATAAAAAATAAAAATAAGAAATAAAAAAACTTAGAATAATATAATATCACAACTGAAATATTCATATATACACCTAGAAGTAAAAATTTAAGCTGGGAGGAAGTTTAGAGACTCCAAATCGTTAGCCCATGGCTATATTCCTCTTAGGTGACTCCCCAACACACACCCCCCCCCCCTTTCTCTCTCCAGGGTTTACAATTTTGTAATTAATTACCAACAATTAAAAATTAGGAGTCTTGCCAAAATGGAACTCTAGTCCCAATAAGCATTCACTCCCCTTGGTGACAACTGCCTGGGGCTGGGGCGGTGGAGCACATCTCTTGTTCCACAGTCTCCACCCAGCCCACTTCCCCTGTGTATGTGATCTGCCCCCAGCCAAGGTACACACCCATTTTTCTACCCCCTCCCCTGCCCTGAGGATCATCACCTTTGTTTTGCTAAGAAGGACATTAAAGAACCCAAAAGGTAAGGTGACTTGTCCAAGGTCACACCAAGGATAGAGGTGAAACTACATATTTAATTTAGGTTCCCTGACTCTACTTGTCAGACTCTTTCCAACACATCATGATGCAAAATAATGTTCCTGACCTCCACACCAAGAGGCGTCCTTTCTATCTGGTTGTTTTCTGCTGTTTGTGTTGGTTTCTTGGGTGGAGGGACGATTGGCCTGGCATCCTGAGCTGTCTCCCCAGCTTCCCAAGGGCCGGAATGGGAGCTGAGTGAGGTCTGTACTTGGAGCACATTTTGAAACTGTGAACCCATGACTGGCACATTTCAAAGTGACAGTCAAGTCTGTCCCAGACAGGACAGTAACTAACCAGTCACAGTCACAGACAAGACTTCAGCTTTTAAGCTAGAGCTCTCCAAGTTGTGCCCACTAGTATTTACTTATCTTTTCCTTTTACCTAAACATCTCCAGTCATACAATGTCTTAAGTGACTCCAAAGGTATTAAGAAGGCAGTAATACTGTAAAGTGAGGATCAGAATAATTTTAAGTACAGAAATGGAACTGTGAATGTAATCATGAGCAAGTGATTAAAATGGCCTCCTCAAAAAGTAATATCCATAGGCGAGAGAGAGAGAGAGAGAGAGAACATTGACCAGTTGCCTTCAGTACATACCCTACCAGGCATTGAACCTGCAACCTAGGTATGTGCCCTGACTGGGAATCGAACCGGTAACCCTCCAGTGCACAGGACAATGCTCAGCCAATTGGCTGGGCTGAATTTTTATTATTTTTTAGCAGATTTACTGAGAGGTAACACACCACATGCTTTTCATAAATATCAGCCCTGAAACCATGATTAATTGAATATGCTGGTTGTTATTAGTTATGTGGGCAGACATATCAAGGGCAAATATCAAGTTCATGAAACATGGTTTATAGGGAACAACCTGGAGCTTAGGGACTTGTGTTCTCATTTGAAATTACCAATCATATACTTTTGGGTAAATCAATCTTCTCAGGTCTCAGTTTCTCTGTCTTTAAAATGAAGAGGTGGACTGTGATCTCTTGAGTAACTGTGAGCTCTGTGGTGCTATGGAAGTGCACACACTGAACAAGCTGGAAGTTTATATTAAATGTATTTGATGGCATAAAGGTGGGTGACAGAGAAATGCCGGAAGGAAAGACAGAAGGAGACCATGGGTTTTGAGGAACTCCAGACTGTGATCTCACTTGCCTTTTGTAAAGAACCCTTGGCTTTTAAGTTTCCCAGACAAAAGTCACTCTCCCAGGGCTGAGATTGCTTGGGTCTGAGATGTTAACTCGGTGATGGAGAGGTGGCGGTAATTCAGTATTTTCCATCAGTTGATGCCTGAAGCCCCTAAGGTGGGTGGGGAGGGGACACCTTGTGTATATGAGATGGAATAGAATATTGAGGTCCCCAAGGAGGGGAGAAAGCATTGGTGACAAGACTGTGTCTTCCCTAAGTGGAAGAGTTTAAAAGTTCAGGTCAAAGTCAGAATATTAGCACAAATTCCTCATTTTGTAAGTTTTATAAATGAAGAAACTGAGATCCAGCAAGATTATATGGTGTAGGCCAATTTGTGTTAGAACAAGGCTAAGAATTAGGCTTATGATGGAGTGGAAAGGGCCCATAAAGGTAAGGGTAATGAACATGCCATTCATTGTGGTATTTTCCAGCTCCTGGTCCAGTGCCTGACACATAGTAGGTGCTTCATAAGCAATGGTCATCACTGACCAATTTACTGACTGTCTGAATGAATGCATGTGTTTCCACCTTGTGTTCCCTGGTAACCAGCTGGACCAACACATGATTCATTTGAACAAAGGACTATTTTACTGGAGGTATCAGAAGGCTTTCTCTACTCACTGAGAGACACTATTTTTTCTTTATTGAGTAATACTTTCTGAGTATTGCTTCCTCTTTGTTTATACTATCAGAATGAATATCAGAGCCCTTACAGGAAGTTGGTGGAGCATGACAGAGAACTGGGGTTTCCTTTGATGTAGACTTAGTGGCTTTAACAGAGGAATGATCAGTAGTCTGCCGCACTGGTGTGCTGGTCTGGCACTCAGGGAAGTGGCCACCACTCGCGTGATTGTGGAGTAGAAACTCAGTTGCAGGAAAAACACAGTTCAATTGAAGAATTAAAACGGCACCTCAACAGAGCCACTCTTGGGCTTTTCTTATAACCCATGTTTTCACATCTTTCCTTCGACTGTGTCCTTCTGTGGCTGCTACTACTGACAAGTAAGTCTGGGCATGGACTTTTGCAATTGGGTTGTGCAAGATAAAGATACAAGGATGGCCTTCATAATATTTGCAGTAGAGAAAGTTTGGAAGCAACCTAAATGTTCACAAACAGGGAAGTGGACAAAATAAATTGTGATATATCTATGAAGCAAATAGTAAATCTGATTAAACAAAATGATATGAAGTGTCTCTGAGTCAATGTTAAATTTTTTTTTTAAAAGGAGAGGAACAATGTGTATAGTAGACTTCTTTCTGTCCTTTGTGTTGCAGGGTGTGGCCCTACACAGATACTTCTTAATGTGTAGACTCTGGGAAGGGGAGCTGGGAATGGGAAAGAGCAGAGGGACTAGACTTTACATGCACCTTTTATACTGTTTGTTTTACAGTGTATGTTTTTTTAAAGAAACCAATTAATTATAAACCTAAAAAGGGCTATATATTAACTTCTTATTCAGGTAAGGGTTTTTATTCTTATGTGCCTGGTACTTAAGAAAAAAAAAGAAGAGAGAGAGAGAGAGAGAGAATTGTGTTAGGATAACTGCTCTTCATTGATGAACAACAACTAGCCCAAATGGCTGAGATGTTTTCCTGGCTGACAGTGAATGATTATTATTATTATATATTTTTTTACTCTTTCCATCATCCCTGCCTTGTTCACAGGACTGAGCCACAAGTCTCTCCTAGCACATTGGTTCTCAAAGTGAGGTTCCAACACCAGCCATGTCAGCAATTCCACAGAACTTGTTAGAAATACATTTTTATGCCCTACTTCAGATCTAGTAAGTCAGGAATTCTAGTAGTTGAGCCAAGCATCTGTGTTTTAACCAGACTTCCCAGTGGTTCAGATGCCCCTCAAATCTGAGAGTCTTGCCTTAGTGGATCCTCCTTTTAAACTGGAGAACAGCAGTGGTTTCTTTGCTCTGCACGCATTACTTGCACTTTTCCTGAAGTGGACCAATCTCACTCATCGCCTGCATCTTGCTCTCCTTTTCTCTTTATCCAGGGTCTTTGGTAGGGTCACGCACAGCCGAGGTGGGCAAGAATGCTTATCTGCCCTGCCACTACTCTCCAACCACCTCGGAGAACCTTGTGCCCATGTGCTGGGGCAGGGGACCCTGTCCTTTAACTCAATGTACGAGTGTGATGCTCAGTACTGATGGAAGGCACTTGAACTACCAGAGATCCAGCAGATACCAGCTAAAGGGGAATGTCCACAAAGGAGATGTGTCCTTGACCATAGAGAATGTGACTTTAGCCGACAGTGGGACTTACTGCTGCCGTATCCAATTCCCAGGCCCAATGAATGATAAAAAATTAAACCTGGAGTTGGACATCAAACCAGGTGAGTGGACTTTGCATGTTTTCTTTATAAGTAATCCTCTGCAGATCATATTAAATATAATAATTGTTCTCACTTCTCTCCTCACCAGTGACAGCCCTGGTGGTGGACCCCTAAGACTTAACAGGCCTATAAGCAATGTCTGGCTGTGTTTAATTCTTCCATCTATATTGAAACTTATGGAAAGGATCTATATAATGGCAGGAAAGGCCTAGATCAATAGTTGGAACCCTGGCTGCTCATCAGATTCACTTGGGGGGCTTTTTAAGATCGATAGATGCTAGAGCCCTACCCACAAACCATAGAAACCAGTGTTTCTGGAAGTAAAGCCTGAGCCCTGGGAGTTTACAAAGTCTTCCCCAGGTGCTTCTCCCCCGCCTGAAGCCAGGATTGAGACCCACTGAACTGTGGGTGTGCACGGGGGTGCATGTGCTTCTATGTTTTAAGGTTTATGGAGCATGTACTTGTGGCTGACGGAGCTGAATTCAACTCCAGTTCTGCCGCTTACTAGCTGTGTAATGTTGCACCAGTTATTTAAACTGTTTGACCTTCTCCTCTATGAAATATGGTAATACCTATCATATAGGCCATTGGAAGGATTTTAGGAGATGTATTATGAAAAGCATTTAGTGTGTGGCTATTAGTTCTATTATTAACAATTAGACTGTGACAATGATGACTGTAACACAGTTCGTAAAATGTGTGATATACTCTTAACGAAGGTGTTTAGGTTGATGGTGAGCATGTGTTTCTCTTTATTTATTGTCCTTTTACTTCCTTGAAATAAGCTCTCTGCTCTCAGAGAAGCCTCCTTCTTACACTGCTTTCTGACACTAGCCAAGGTCACCCCTGCTGGGACTCCACGGAGAGCCTTCACTACAGCCTTTCCAAGGATATTTACCACTGAGGAACACGGCTCAGGTAATTTTACATGGGCATAGGAGGAAGCCTTTAGTTGGTTTCCGAGTTCAGAGGATTTTGAATATGGGGAAAACGGGGCAATGGTGTAAGAACTGACATATAAATGTTTCTGTACACATGAGAGAGAATTTCAGGTGAGGGAGGTGCTGGAATAAACCTGTACTGAGAAATGTAATGAGGCCTGGGCCAGTACCTTTCACTTCTTTGGATCTCAGCATTCTCTTCTGTCCAGAGAATTATGGTTTTCATGACCCAGTAAAATTCCTGACCCCTACCTAAAAGTATTTCTATCAACATATTTTGCCAAGTAAGAAAAGCAAAATTTCTATCTTAATAGTGCTATCACTGCAAAAAAAGGGTTAGTCTTTTAAATTAAATAAATTTAATCTAATGAAAAACTCGTTACATTGCACTGTTATTTTGTGATTTATTCCTGGACTGGTGATGTTTTGTCTTGAATTGACTCCAGTCCATGTTTGGGGTTGGATTCGGTGATTTCCTGGACTTCTTCTAACTGGAATAAGCCCGGCATCCTCCTCAGATTTTGATCTCAGTAGGAGCAGCTAAATTCTTTAAGTAATTGAGCTAGGCCTTTTCCATGCTGTTCTGGAAGAGAAGATAGGGTCAGAAAAGGAGTCTTCAGGTCACATTGATCAGAAAGATTAATCTTAAATATTTTCTCTCAGGGACCTGGTCTCTCCTACACTCTCTGGAGCTCATTTTTTTATTCCGTAAAATGCCGTTAAAAATAGGTAAATCTGACTTTCTAATGTCACAAATCTCAGAAGTTGCATAGGTGGTGTGCAGGAGGCGGCTGATTGATGTTTCTCATCGATGTTTCTAACTTTCTATCCCTCTCCCTTCCTCTCTGTAAAAAATCAATTAAAAAAAAAAAAAAAGAGCTCAGTAGCCTAGTGTGGACCCATGCATCAAGAGGTCACTGGGTCAATTGCCCCCTCAGGGCACATGCCTGGGTTGTGGGCCTGATTCCCAGTGTTTCTTGTTGATGTTTCTCTCGCTCTTCCTCTCCCTTGCTCTCTCTCTAAAATCAATATAGAATCAATAAAAACATTTTTTTTTAAAGAGTGTATGCTAAAGCCATGGAGAACTAAATTGGAAGGCCATTTCTGTTATTCACTAAGCTGTGTGACCCCGGTTAAGTCACTTCCTAATTCTTGGCTTCTTCATTTGTATAATGGAGCTAATTGTCTCTACTTTAGGATGGTTGTTTTGAACGCTAAATGAGTTACCTCAAAAGTTTAACACAATGCCCGCTCATGGTAAATTGTAGCTATAGTTATTTTTATCTTCATGTTTAGGCAACCAAATACCCTGTTTTCCTCTTATTGAGAAAATGCCAAACTTTTTCAAGAAAATTAACTTTTGTTATCTGTTGAAATCGAATTACAATAGAATGCCTGCCTGAGTGTCATCAATGGGATTTTGTTGATTCTACTAGGGCCCTGTGGACACAACAAACTACATATTGAACATAGGTCTTCAGGGCAGAAATCTCCATTTCATAGAACATAAGTAGCTGGGTTCATTACCTGGGGGGAAAAAAATCCTAACATGGACATATAAGTAAGTGTTCAGTAAAATTTGTTGGTCTCCCAATTAATTATTGTAAAAACTATAGAGTAGAATTCATTTCAAATAGGCTTATAAAGATTTTTTAAAAACTCAAATAAAAGAAAACATACTCTTTTAAATATATATTTTTATTGATTTTGAGAGGAAGGGAGAGGAAAAGAGAGATAGAAACATCATTGATGAGAGAGAATCATCTATTGGCTGCCTCCTGCACACCCCACACTGTGAACCGAACCTGCAACCCAGGCATATGCCTTGACTTCGGAATCAAATCGTCATCTCTTGCTTCATAGGTCAATGCTCAACTACTGAGCCACAACAGCTGGGCAAAAGAAAATATTTTTTCCCCCCAACAGATCTATATTTAGAACTAGACTTAAATATTAAGCAACACAGATAGGGCAGAATAGTTGACTTGGCAAGAAAAACAAAACTTAAGACCTGTCCATTTCCTCAGAAGCACTTTCATGCATTTACACAGGTCTTTAAGAATCATGTTCATTCTTTCTATCACTGCCCACTGTTGGGTGGAATAGCAAGCAGCAAGCCAATGTCTTTACTGGTACGTATACCAATGCATTTTAAATGCAAGAGATTTTCTATCTAAAAGGAAAGTCTGCTTTTAAGCAACAAAATATTTTTAACTGTTCTGTTGGTTATTCTTCCTCTTTGTAGCAGAGACACAGACTCTGGAGACCCTCCATGATAAAAATCAAACAGTAAGTAACTTTTGTGTGTGTGTGAGCTAACATTGTGTTTAACCCAGAGGAAAGAAAGTGTGGCTTTAGTCTTCCTTCCTGCCCACTCTTTCTTTGGGAAAAATGCCTAATCTTCCTTAGTTTCAGATTCCTTGACTGTAGCATGTTGCTGATAACACTTCTAACTGCTCTAACATGGGCCTGGTGTACGCATGGAATGCAGTGATGCCTGTGAAGGCCAGGCACATAGTTAGCCCTGGAAAACTAAAAAGAAGAAGCATTAGCATTGTGTCCCTCTTCTCAAAGTTCATAGCTGTACACCACTGTGGGCAAGTCAAAGATCCTCCAACTCCCTAGAACATGTTTTTTCTTGCTTCCATTGCAATCCGATTGAGAAAGATTATTTTTTGTTTGAATTTATTTATTTATTTATGTATGACAAGATACCAGTCAGGAATATTCTAAGCCAGGAATTTATATATCCAACTATAAACAAAAACAGGATGCTTTTAGTGTCCCCCACTTTCTTCGAGTAAAGGAGAAAAACCTCTTGAAAGCAAACTTCTAGCATTGATCAAAAAATTCTTTGAAGACTTATCTAGGGGTCCTCATTCATTTAACTCAATCTCGTGCTTGTGTGTTCACAACTGAGGCTCAACGTTTTGTATTTGTCCCCTCTTTGCGACCAAGGACTGCCTTTTAAGTGTGCACCCATAATGCTTGATGCACAATACCTTGCAAATAGCACTCCTGTAGTAAATGTTTGTTGAGTAAATGGAAGATTTAATTTCCTTGACTTTGTTTTAAAAGTGTTTCCTGTTGTTGGTTTTAAGGGGGACCATGGACTGAAATTTTACAGGGAGAGGATTTTCTGTGTGACTCTCAGTTATCAAAAAGTCAAATTAATTACAGCAATAGCAATAGCTATTATTGATTAAGCATTTATCATGTATCAGACCCTATGCCACGCATTTTGTATTTTTTGTCACTTACATTTCCCAATAACTCTATAAGATGACTCAACTCTTGAGGACCGAGCTTGGAGTTGAACTCATGACTGTCTGGCTTTTAAGTCACAGTTTTTCTGCAAAAATAGTGGTTTCACTGCAAGCCACCAAATTTAGACCATTCTGAAACTTTATGGGAACACAAAGGGGTGTGAATGAAGAGGATTCTACTCCAAGGCCATTTTTGTGGGAGAGGGGAGTCCACTTACTAAGAGCTCCTTCTTTGCACAGCACAGAAGGGCACATTTTATTCCCTTGTGAACTCCAAAGATTAAGTACTTCGTTTCTTTGGGTGTTTTGAGGCTTGTCGAGAAGGGAACAGATCAAGGGTGTTTTCTAGGTTCCTGTATTCCTGTGATGCTGCAAAAAGGATGGGCCAATGCATAAGTCATGAAAATAGCTGAGCATACAACCTATTTCTGGCCATAAGCTGCAATTCTGTTTGTGTTTCTATAGCAAATATCCACATTGGCGGATGAGTTACAAGACTCTGGTTACAAGACCACCAGAATAAGTGTCTATATTGGAGCAGGGATCACTGCTGGGCTGGCTCTGGTTCTTATCTTTGGTGCTTTAATTCTCAAATGTAAGTCACTTGATGTTGTATGTCTTTCCCTCTGTTAGGAACTGCTAATATAGGAACCAACATAAGCCTAGGTAGAAATATAAGTTTATATTTATACCTGAAGATGATTAGACTGGCTCTGGCCAGTGTTGCTTAATGGTTACAGTGTTGGCCAGTACACTGAAGGGAAGGCCCTAGTTGTGATTCCCGGTAAAGAGCTCATGCCTGGGTTGCAGGTACCATCCCTGGCCCTGGTCTGGGTACATGAGGGAGGCAACCAATCAGTGTGTTTCTCTCACGTTGATGTTTCTCTCTCCCTTTCCCTCCTTCCCTCCCTCCCTCCCTCCTTCCCTCCCTCCCTCCCACTCTCTCTAGAAAAAGCAATGGAAAAAATATCCTTGGGTGAGGATTTTTTATAAAAAGGAATAGACTGCATAGTAGGTGTAGAGAAACATGTTTTCATTATTTCTTACAGGTCCTAGAATAAAATTGAAACTTTGGTTATGACTTAAAAGGTCCTATAAATCTAGCTCTAGCCTACCACTCAGACCTTATCTTGGGTTACTCTCTTATTCCAGCCATGTTTTCAGTTTCAGGCACTCACCGTGGTCTTTCTCAGTTTTCTCTGCCTGGAATGCTCCTTCTGGCTCTTTACTTGGCTGACTCACTCTCCTCTTCCAGAGCTGACCTTCAAGGTCTCCTTTTCTGAGAGTGCTTTCCTGACCTTCTCTATTATATGTTCCAGTGCATTGTTAGTTTCCTTTATATCACAGCACAATGAGAAATTATTGTTGTTGTTATTATTTTTGAAATCCACCCTCACTAGAACACAAGTTTCACAAACTCGGGGCTCATAATTTACCTTTGTGTCCTTGATGCTTACTTAGCATACTGCCAGACACAAAGTAGGTGTTCCATATATTTGTCAAATATGAAAAATGGCCCAACCAGCATGGCTCAGTGGTTGAGCGTTGACCTATGAACCAGGAGAATCCCAGTTTGATTCCCAGTCAGGGCACATATCCGGGTTGCAGGCTTGATCCTCAGTAGGGGGTGCGTGCAGGAGGCAGCCAATCAATGATTCTCTCTCATTATCGATGTTGCTATCTCTCTCTCCCTTCCTCTCTGAAATCAATTTAAAAAAATCTAAAATGATATGAAAAATGCATCTTTATTGTCTTAAAGCATATGGTAGTTCATGTAATAAACCAAGACACACATTAGTAGTTTTATTTGATTCAATTTAAGGGAGACCAGATTTTCTTAAATAATCCTTGCCTCCTATGAGCCTTTCTTTTTTTTTTTTAATTTATGAAAGCAATTTTAATTGACTTTTCTTCACCTTTTTACCCAGGGTATTCTCATAGGAAAGAGAAGTTACAGAATTCCAGGTAAGAATAAGGGATGAGGTGAAAGAAGGTGGGAATCTTGGAGGTTTCTACACCAATATGGCTTTGATCTTTGCTTTTAGAAGTCCTGCTCTGGAACTCTGGGATCTAATCTTTAGGATTTACGAAATGTAAACATGCTCCTCTGTTTACTTCCTGATCTCTCTAGCTTCCTTAGTCCTAAAGTTAAGGTATAGAAGTCATCTCCCCATGACAGGAAGTGCATATTTCTTTCTATTTTAATCAGCCTTTTTAGTTGACTGACCCTTTAATTGATGGATTATCTACTACATTCAGGCTCTGGTTGGGCACTGTGCCCCCTAAGTAAACAAGACACCAAGAATCTACTCTCAGGGCTTTTATAGCCCAGTCCAGGTGTTCTTAACTTTGATAACCCATTAGAGTCACTTACACAATCTGTTGTCATCCCCAGAGCAAATAAACCAGATTCTTTACAGATAAAGTCTAATAGATATTTTTGTAAAGCTTCCCAAGTGATTCTAATGTGCAAATAGGATTGAGAACAACTGGTCCTTTATATTACAGTCTTAGTGTCCATTCCGGACTATTTGCACATAGTTCCATACACACATATGCATACACCCCGATTCCAAATACATATAGTGTACATAACTTTTACTTCATTTTAGCAACATTTGGTACATTGGTAGAATGCAGTATGTATCAAGAAAAAAAAAAGACTCTGCCCATTGAATACTATCTAAACTAATAATAATTTTAGATTAAGTGGAGACAATATATTTATGAAAACAAAATAGTCTATAGTAAATAGTCAGAAGCCAAAAAAGGTCAAGTAAAATATGTATCAATGGTTTTAGATTATCTGTGTCACTGTTCTTTCATAGAGCTGAAACCTGAAATGTGATAACATTAATAGTGACATTTACATGCATTAATTCATTATTTGTCACACCATTTGGTTAATGTTCATCTTTACCTATAAAGGTAAACTCCATAGAAAATAAGGAACTTGTCTGCCACATTAACAACTGTATCCCCTAGCACAGCACCTGATACTTAGTAGGCACTAAGTATTCAATATTTTATTATGAATGAATAAATGCTCCTTATAGCAGCCTGGTCAGATTGGGTACTAATTATTCCCATTTTACAGATGAGGATCCTGAGACAAAGTTTTCTAATATGTAACCTTCATGGGATGTGTGTTTTATTCACTGCTGTGTCTCTTGCTGCATGAAACAGTGTGTAACACACTAAATAGTTCCCGAGCAAAGGAAATAACAAAACTCAAGATTACATGACTGGTTTAGTGACAGGGATAAAATTCAAACTCAAATCTGATTGGACTCATAACATATTTATTTCTTTTTTGTTTTTTTGAAATTGTTCCAGCCCACAAAATAATTGAACTAATGATACAAGGAATAGTAGAATCCTTCACCAAGATGTGTAATTTAACATTTTAATATGTTTGCTTTATCTATTTTTTATACACACGTGTATGTTTTTTCTGAACTGTTTTCAGGACATTTCAACATCTTGACACTTCACTAAACTTCAGTTTGTATCTCATCTGAATAAGGATATTCTCTTAGATCACACAATGCCATTGTTTTTTTGTTTCCAACAATGCCATTTTTACACCTAAGGAAATTAAAGAGTAATTCAAATTGTCATAATGTTCTTCAAATTATTCTGTTTTACGGTTTCTCCCCCAGTCAGGACCCAGTCAAGCATCATGTACTGCATTTGGTTGGCATATCTTCAGCAAAGCCTATTCTCTTTTTGTTTTATGTCTCCTGGGAAATGCTTACCTGAAATGCGACATTTTATTTCCACAGCCTCGTCACTTTGGCCAACCTCCCTCCTCCCTCAGGGTTAGAAAATACAGTAGCAGAGGGGATGCGCTCAAGGGAAAACATCTATACAATTGAGGAGAACCTATATGAACTGGAGGACCCATATGCGGATTACTGCTATGTCATTAGTGGGTAGCAAGCCTGACAACTCCGGGTCTTCACCCTTCTATGCCATCAGACCCAGCTTCATTCGGGAGCTTGTATTGTCTTCTTTGAAAGCTATCAGATGTGTCAGCTGATTGACTTTAAGGTTCTGCCTGTGGCTACCCAGCATTCTTTATCCAGTTTCTGAGGATAAGCTCACAAAAGGATTGAACCATCATCTACCCAGTACTCAGACTTGTTACTACCTTACCTCTGCATTCCAGCCAACAGGTTACTCAACTCAGAGACTGCTAATCAGGGCATTAGAACTCAAATGAGCTTCTCTGTGAAGTAGGAATTCTTAATGTGGCGACTCCTGAATTCCAGGATTTTCAGTCCCATGATGTGTCCACGAAGCTCCTGAGAAGGTGGGGCGAGGGTGGAGGGGAATTACGTGCTGAGCTATATGCATGCCTTTTTGGGTACAGAAAGTCTAAAGGGGCCACTGATTTCAAAGAGAAAGTTGACTCATAAAAGGTGAAGAAACTCCTGGAGTAGACCAAATGGCCTTGAAGGTTTCCTTTGAGTCTCAACGTTCAAGCTTCTTTGAATGAAGGCTCTCCTACAGATACCAACTTACACTCTCCTTCTCCAGTGAAGAAGCCGGCTCAGCAAGCCGTGGTGTGGCAGGAGCTCCTGGGGAAAAAGGAAGTGCACTCATGGGTGTTGTCAAGTTCTGCTTGGGGAGAACTCAAAGGGAAACATCTCTGACCAACTTCTCCATTCAAGGAGAGAACCGGGGACATGTTTTTCACAGAAAAAGAAGCAGTGACTGGGATGCCTATTCCGTTTCCCGGTGGAAGGAAGACGAAGGGCTGCAGCAATCTGTACTAGTCAGCCTCAGATCCCTTGGAGGGAAGACAGTGGTCCCTAAGCTTCCATTCCAAGACTGTGCAGACTAGCTCTGCCTTCCTTATTTGTTGACTCTGCTCTCACACATAATAGAAATTCATTAGGTATCTTTGGAGTGAAAACATTAAATATGCAGAAAGGTAGCTTTCTGGAAAGCCCTTCCATTGGGGCACTCAGACAGAGCTCTGCCACCTCACTTCTTGGAGAACTCACAGACCCTAAGCTCCATCGGTGCTCCTATGTAGGCAGAAGTGGCTGTTTTCAGACAGTGACAATATGCACCTCACTGTCTGAAAACTGCCCCTCCCTCGGTGATGACCAACCTGCTGCTGTGCTGCATTCCATGGATGCTAGTCACCTGGAGGGAAGCGACTTCAGAAGACACGTAGACCACATCAATGGTTCCCTCCAAAGGAGATTCTTACCCACAGAAATCTTTAAACAAGGGTATATATATATATATATACGATGATAGTTGCAATGATGTTTGCAAAACTTTTTCATTGATAGTGGAATAGTTGATTATTGTTGTCCATCAGCACACTGAGGCAAGTAAGAAGAATTAGGTGGTTTCATTGTTGAGCTGTTTTGCTAATTTAACAAATATTTATTAGTGCCTACTATGTGCCAGGTAATCTGATGCTAAGACCAGAGAGAGAGACCAAATAGACACATCCCTGACCCCATGGAACTTCTAGTTTGACAGGCAGGAGAATTTGTTCTATCCATTCACTGTTAACATTTACTGGCATCAACTTTGTCAGGCACTGTTTTAGTCCCTAGGAATACAACAGTGATGAAACCCTTAATCTGACAAAGTTTATGTTACTTGTCAGAGGGAAATGCTATATTGCTAAATCAAAAGAAAAAAAAAAGTTCTAGAATAATATATACAATTGATGCATAATTTTTTTAATCTTTAAAAAATCTGGAAGAATATACCCAAGTTAATATGGTTACCACACAAGGGCAAATAGTTAAGAGATAGACTCAGCCTGGCCAGTGGTGCTCAGTGGTTAAGCGTTGACCTATGAACCAGGAGGTCATGATTTGATTCACTATTGGGGCACATGCCTGGTTTGCAAGCTCGATCCCCAGTGTGGGGCGTGCAGGAGGCAGCTGATCAATGATTCTCTCTCATCATTGATGTTTCTATCTATCCCTCTCCATTCTTCTCTGAAATCAATAAATATATATTTTTTAAAAAAGATAGACTTTCACCTTTTTTTTTACATGCTTCTGTGTTTGATGATCTCCATTTTTCTCATAATAGAATGGTAAGATTTAAGCATTGTAGCAGTGATTTCCTGTCTGCCCTCCACTTCATAGAAAGAAATGAAGACTGGGACAGGTTAACTTAAAGAGCAAGTCTGGCAGTGAGCTAGGACTGGGACCCTGGTTTTCAGAGTAGGATTTACTTTCCATCAGTTATTTGGAATGGGACAGATGGCAGAAAGGGGAACGAAAAGCTCTTGCCAGTGCCCTGGAGATGATAAGTGGTAACTTAATCACAGTGTAATAATATATTTTATTGATTTTCTACAGAGAGGAAGGGAGAAGGATAGAGAGTTAGAAACATCGATGAGAGAGAAACATCGATTTGGCTGCCTCCTGCACACTCCCTACTGGGGATGTGCCCGCAACCCAGGTACATGCCCTTGACCGGAATTGAACCTGGGACCCTGTAGTCCACAGGCCGATGCTCTATCCACTGAGCCAAACCTGCTAGGGCTCAGCATACATTTTAAGTAATTGTTACTAGCACAGGCTTTTCCACTTGGTGCCCAGGTTCTACAGAGGTTTTAGTTTGGGAGAGTTACAGAGTCCTTTAGCAAATGACCCTAACACTATCTGGCTAAAAGCACAATGCTATTAAGTCTCTTTGACTCAGCCAACTTCCCTAAAACGGATGTGAAAGAAGTGTCTGACAATCATGTAGCAATGCAACAAGGCACACTGGTTACATATGAAAGTGTTCATTCAAAAGCAAATATGCGATGATGTCATCTATTAACATAAGAAACATTCAAACCTATAAAGAATTTTTGTGAGTTTATTTTGAGCCAAACTGTCGACAATTGCCGGAAAGCAGAATCTCAACGGATTGGGATAATCCGCAGAATGGCAGATTTTCACCTTGTTTTATACTCTACAGTCAAAGGAGGAGATGTAAGTGGGTTACAATGAAATCCATTGGTGATAGATTAGGGAGGTGGGAGAAAGCAAAGCGGGGAAACCTCTGGGATTGGATAAAAAGTAAAATGATATTTATCAGTAAGAATGTATGCACCCCTATGTTCATAGTAGCACAGTTTACAACAGCTAAGATCTAGAAACAGCCCAAGTGCCCATCAGTAGATGAGTGGGTAAAAAGCTTTGGTACGTTTATACCTGGAATACTATGCAGCAGTAAAAAAGAATATGTTACCCGTTGAGACAGCATGGAGGGACCTGGAGAGTATCATGCTAAGTGAAATACATCAGTCAGAGAAAGACACCTATCACATGATCTCAATCATATTTGAAATCTAAGTAACAAAATAAACTGATGAACAGGGAGGATCCAGAGACATGAAAGCATGGAACAGAGTATGGAATCTTCGGAGAGCAGGAGGGGAGGGTGGGTGGGTGGGAAGTAATAAACCAAGAACCTTTTATGCAAATATGCATGGCCCATGGCCACAGACAATGGGGCGATGAGGGCCCTGGGGTAGAGAGTGGGGGGGGGGGGTGGGGAGGGAATTAGACTGAAAGGGATCAGTGGGGGGAAAAACGGGACATATGTAATACTTTCAACAATAAAGAATTATTTAAATAAAATGATAGGCACATACTTCTTTTGCTTAGGTGGGTACAGGATAGTTTACAGTCAACAATTAACATGATAACAGTAACAATGAAGGATTTTGTGGGATCTGTCCTGGCACACAGGGCATTTGATGTGCCCGGAGGAGTCTGGAAAAAAGGGAAGTTACCAGTAACCCTGACATTTCAATGATATGGTATCTAGATATATTTTCTATGTTGTGGTAGATGCAAAAAGACTATAGGCTCAGTTAAGGTAAAGATTGACCTTAACTCAGGGAAGATACCGGCCTAGGATGTGACTACCCACCAGAACTGCTTTTAGTTAAATTTCAGACCATCCTTTGTGGTTACTTTAGGTCTTTGAGTTTGCAGAACCGCCATGCAGGCCTTCCCCGAGCTTGTCAGGTTAGCAAGTGGCCCCTTTCATCCATACATCTTTGTCATACACAAATTCAAAATCTCCAGTTTCAATGGACTTGCTATTAACATCTGAAAGCTGCATATCAATTATAGTGAAGCACAGTGTAACTCTACATCATTTTAAAATGTATTTTTATTGATTTCAGAGAGGGAGAGGGAGACAGTAACATCAATGAGGAGAGAAAATCATTGGCTGCCTTCTGCATGCCTCTACTGGGGATCCAGCCTGCAAGCCATGCATGTGCCTTTGGCCGAATCGAACTTGGGACCCTTCAGTCCACAGGCTGACACTCTATCCACTGAGCAAAACCAACAACGGATACATCATTTTTAATTAAGGTGGCAGCTTGTTTTCCTAAACTTTTGAGGGTAAAGGCTATATGTTTGTTTCTTTGTTTTAGCATAGGATAATGGTTGCTTAGCAGGAGGTACTCAATGAATATTTGGTGAAATAATGCTTGTTAAATGACAAGAACAGTTGAGTAGGAGCAGGCATACTCGGCTTTCTCTTCTGCGTCGGCCCTACAGTATGTCTTCTGTGGGTCCCATCCTCTAGTCCTCTTTCTGGCTTTCAGTTTATTCATTATCAGTTGAGGAGTTGGCCCTGGTTGTTTAAGATCCCTTCAGATATAAACAGTCTCAAAGTGGCCTTTTAGCCTGGTCAGTGTGGCTCAGAGTTTGACCTATGAACCAAGACATCACAGTTTGATTCCTAGTCAGGGCACAAGCCTGGGTAGCAGGCTTGATCCCCAGTGGGGAGAGTGGAAGAGGCAACCAATTAATGATACTCTGTTATCACTGATGTTTCTATCTCTCCCTCTTCTTTCCTCTCTGAAATCAGTAAAAATAAATAAGTAAGTAAGTAAGTAAATAAATAAATAAATAAATAAATAAAGTTTTAAAAAATGGCCTTGCAGGTCTAGAGTCTGACCTAAAATCACTCTCTGTGCTGAATCTTTCAAAAACAGCATAGCAGAGCACAAATATTGTTCCCGTCCACTAATATCTCCTTATAATCCAGTCAGACTAGAGAAGTCTGACTTTCAAAGATCCTTCCCAAAGGTCTGATGTCCAGGTGTGTCAAAGAGATAAAGAATGGAATGCTGGAAGGAATTTATCTTTATCTACTGGTATAAAAACCCTTGGGGGAAGGATCGGTGACAAACCATCAGGGGAGCTGGAAACCTCCTAACTCACCGTAAGTACAATCCTCTGGAAATTTATGCGGAAGAGGCAATCAGAACTTTGTTGCTTGAACTTTCTGAGTATTATATGGCATATTAGGGCAACAATGATAGAGCCAATAGAAGTTAGGGAAAATTCCAGGGGAGAGCGCCAAGGAATCAAGGTAGCCAAGTAGATAAATCCTGAACTCACCTCTTTCCAGGAACGTGTGGAAATTATTGCACAAAGGTCACTGAGACCACCTGAAGACCAGCTGAACAGAAGTCTCTAAGGTTATAAAGAAGGAACCACGTTGACACAGGTAAGTGTGACTATGGGGTCAGGGAAGGTCCCACATTCCCTGTGTGGTGATGAATGAATGGGAGGGATAGTTGGGCTTCACAGGCCCCCCCTAAAGAGCCAGAGATCTGAACCCCACTTCAGGCTCCATAGCACAGAGCACCTGTGCCGAGAGTTCCTATAACATCCAGCTTTGGGCACCAGTGGGGATTATGTCTGAGATGGAGGAAGGGTTATAGGAGACCTAGCACTGTAGGCAGAGGGTTCACATGAACTCCCGCCCTATAAGCTCCAACAGAGAGGCAGCAGCTCCAGAAGTGCCCGTGACCTAAGGGGAGAAACTCAATGGATTAACCTTAGGACACAGGCTAGAGGGGCAGGGATTGGTAGGAACTCTCTCAGGGGACAGAGTGCTATTGTCCCTTTGTTGAGTTCTCCCATCCAGCTGGCCCCGAGCAGGCAGGCACAAAATCTCTCTCTCTATTAACCTGGCCTACACTGTCTGCCCTGCTCTGGCTTTTCCCTGAGAGTCTGCCCCACCCAAACAGCTCACCTTGCTGGGGCCTCTTCCAGCAGCTGCAGACCCTTCACAAGAGCCCACATAGTCTCCCCGAAAAGCCCTCACGTTCTACAGGAGTGATGGCCTGCTTCTGGCACGCCCTGCAATCTCTCCCAAATGCCCTTCCATTCAGCACAAGCAGCAACCTAGGCATCTGTCAGTAGATGAATGGATAAAGAACATGAGCTACATATGTACAAAGGAATATTACGCAGCCATAAAAAGAATGAAATCTTGCCTTTTGTGACAAAGTGGACCTAGAGGATAGTATGCTAAATGACAAAAGGCAGACAGAGAAAGAAAAAGACCATCAGTTTTCAGTTATATGTGGAATGTAAAAACAAGGACAAAGAAAACTAAATGGAAACAAGCTCATACATACATACAGAGAACAAATTGGTAGGTACCTGATGGGGGTGGAGGAGGTGGGGGGGGTGTAAAAGATGAAGGGAATGAAAAAGTACAATTTGCCAGTTATAAAATAAGTAACAGGGATATAAAGTACAGCAGAGGGAATGTGGTCAATAATATTGGAATAATTATGTATGGTGTCACACGGGTCCTAGACTTATCATGGGGATAACTTTGTAAGGTTTGTATGTCTAGTCACTCTGTTGTACACCTGAAACTAATATAATCTTTTATATCAACTATAATTTAAAAATCCATTTTAAAAATTGGAAAAATTCACATAAACCAGAGTGGTTTGAATTTCTTGGGAGATAGAGTCTCATGTAAATGGGTTCATGGCTTATACATCTCAGTTGTTTAAGCTTCTCCTGGGCAACATCTCTGAGGAAGACCTGCATAGTTGGGCTTACGTGGAAGCTGTGTGACTTTAGAGCCGACACATTGCTTTGCTCAGCCTCTCTTCATCTGTGAAGTGGGGATTATATAATATGGAAATAGGAACAAACATTGGAGCACATACAATAGCCATGTGTGGCTATATATTTTTTTCTTTTTAAATTTATTTTATTTTATTGCCATGTGTGGCTATTTAAATGAAAATTAATTTATTTAAAGTTTTATAAGTTTTGAATTGAGCCAAATTGACAACAGATGCCGGAGAGAAAGATCTCAAATGCTCCCTAAATTTAAATTAATTAAAATGAAGTTAAATGAAAAGTTAACTTCATCATTTGTACTAACCTCATTTGAAGTGCTTGTCCAACACCCATATAGAATAACTCCATCATCACAGAAAATTCTAAGAGTGATGGTCAACACACACACACCACACACACACACACACAGACACACACAGACTCACATGTGCGTGCATCACGTCACACACACATCACAGGAAAGGAGGTAACAAATGCAGTGTAGAAAACTAAAGTAGAGTGATGAGGAATGTCTGAGGTGACATTTAAGCAGAGATCAGAATGAAAAGGGGAAGTCTGGAAATGGTGAGCTATAGGAATGGGGATCTAGGCAGAGACACCACCAGCAAGAAAGTACTAAAGTAGGGATGCATTTGAAAGAACCACGAGTGACTGGAACCCCATGGGCAGGGGAGAGATAGAAAAATATGAGAGTTGGGCAGAGGTTAGATCACTGGGCCTTTGTATCTAGGTTAGGAGTTAGATTTTTTTTTTTCTTTTTTCTGAAAGAGTCATGGGAAGGTTGTAAGTGGGGGAGTGTCATGGTCTAATTATATTGGCCCTTTATGTCCTTCCGCACAATTTTATTAGTTAAATGCTTATTTTACCTGTATCTCTGCCTGATAGAATAATCCTGGACTTTTTTATCCTTAGTATACTTGTTAGCCTCAATATAATAGTATAAACTATTTAGTTAAATTAGAAAATCCTTATCACTGACCTACTGGGATTTGGCAGAGTTTCAGTGTATAACAAAACTAGTCAAAATTTTTTTATTTTATTTTATTGATATTGAGAGAGGAAGGGGGAGAAAAAAGAAATAGAGAGAGAAAGAGAAGCATCGATGTGAGAGAGAATATTGATCAGTAGCTTCCAAAACACATGCCAAGACTGGGGATCAAATCTGCAATCTGGATACATCCTGCCCTGGAACAGAATCCTCCACCTTTTGGCGCAAAGGGTGTTGCTCCAACCGACTGAGCCACATGGGCCAGGGCTGGTCATAAAACCTTTTGCCTCCCAAATAATAAGGCATGACCTGCTTGTATGTGAAGCATTTCAGAGTATGTCTCCTAGCCTTTGGTGGTGGTTGAGGCAGGGTCAGTGGTGTCCACTGTAAGTGTATAAAGACAAAGCATAAAGGGAAAGCAAATACCTAGGCTGGTATAATCTTTCCAAACCTCAGCTTCTTCCTCCAAGAATGGGTTAATAAGAGCACCTGCCTAAGGGTGAAAGTAAAATGCACAGAGCCTATGACACAGTAAATTCTCCAGAAATGGAGGCTGTAGTATTCATGCATATTTAGGTTTAGTTTTGAGTTTGTTCATTACAACAATCCTTTAAGAGAGATAGAACAAGTATTTAAGGAATGAGGAAATCAAGGCTTGGCTCAACTTAGTAACTCACAGAGATTCCCAGCTTCCTAAGTGGCAGAGCTGGGATCTGAACCCAAGTGTGGAGGAAACTCTTTCTTGATGTAACTGCTGTCTGTCCCACAAGCTGGACTTGGCCTGGATCAGAGGTTGCTTTTCACAACTCCCATTAGAGACTGTCTGATGACAATTGATATATATATATGCCTAAGTCAGTGGTCAACAAACTCATTAGTCAACAGAGCCAAATATCAACAGTACTTCTTCAAAATAGACTTGCCCAGGCCGAAAATCGACTTCTGTGCATGGGCCACGAAGTTTCAATCACACTGTACATGCGCCCGCCCGCACGTGGTATTTTGTGGAAGAGCCACACTCAAGGGGCCAAAGAGCCACATGTGGCTTGCGAGTCGCAGTTTGCCAACCGCAGGCCTAAGTGACCATTAGGACCAGTAGAACGAATGGTCAGCCAGTCACTATGATGAGCACTGACCACCAGGGGACAAATGCTCAACACAGGAGCTGCCCCCTGGTGGTCAGTGTGCTCCCACAGCCAACCTCCCGCAGTCCCTTCCCCCTGCCCACTGGCCCCAATGGCCCATTGGGACTGGGCAAGACAGCCCGATCGGCCCCGATTGCTGGCCAGGCCGAAGGACCCCACCCAAGCACTAATTCATGCACCGGGCCTCTAGTTCTAACATAAATCAGCACCCCTTCCTTGCTTGCTCCTATGTTCTGGTCCCTCATATAGGCCCATTGTCCTGATCTGGTTAAGCATTCTAAAATTAGAATAGGTTTAATTAAGTGAATTTATTATTTTAATTGATTTTTAATTTTTGTTATTGATGTGAGAGAGGGGGAGAGAGAGAGACGGGGAGAGAGAGAGAGAGAGAGAGAGAGAGAAAAAAAGAGAGAGAGAGAAATATCAATTTGTTCAACTTATTTATTATTTATGCATTCATTGGTTGATTCTTTTATGGAACTCACAACCTGGCCTATCAAGATGATGCTCTAATCAACTGAGCTATCTGTCCAGGGTTTATTTGATGGACTTCAAATATCAAAAGTAAACTGATACAGCCAGTTTGGTGTGGCCCAGTGGTTGGGTGCTGTTCTATGAACCAGGAGGTCTCGGTTCTATTCCAAGTCAGGGCACATGCCTGGGTTGTGGGCTCAATCTCCAATAGGTGTCAAGCAGCAGGCAGCCAGTCAATATTCCCTCTCATAAACAATGTTTTTGTCTCTCTTTCCCTCTCCCTTCCTCTGAAATCAATAAAAATATATTAAAAAAAATAAACTGATATAAAATCAGAATTTTGTTCTTTGTGTTAAAATAAAGGTATAGAAAACAAAGGACACAGGAATAGGCCCTAAACTTGCCATGGACCAAGGAGTTATGATGAGGACACCAAGCCGTTTTCCCCTGGAACAGGGACCATTTAGTAGACACTACTATGGGATTTTCCACCAGGATAGGTCTTCACATCCCTGCGTGGGGAGGAACTGCTTAGCCTCTGTTGGGACCCTGTCATTCTAATGCAGTTGGGACCCATCCATTGAAAGGGGAGAATGGGTCCTCTTCTGGCATATTCCTCCTCCTATCCCCTTCCATACCCCTGAGAGCACAACTTCCTTCTGGACAACCTGTGGTTTACACAGCCTGGCTAGGCTGCAGGTGTAATTCTCAAAGGAGATCTCTCAGTTCAAGTTCCTACTAAATATTTGTCTTTCTGACCCTAGAATTCTGCTGTTGTGGCATTCACTTATGGGGAGTGTGTGTGTGTGTGTCGGGGGCGGGGGGGCATTCATTATCCAAACCAAATGCTGTGGTTTTATACCCGATGCAGCTTATAATATTTCTTTTTTTGATAGTACATATGAAAAATCAAGTAAATAAATGATCTGGCCACAGCCTAGGTGACCTACTACCCATAGGTTTAGGGCGTAGGAGGCATGAAGAAAAACTTTGTTATTAATACCTGGGCTGCTTATTTAATTTGTCTTTTTCCTTGTATGTGTCTGTACTGTTACTGAGAACTGTGTCTTCAGTGCAGACAATTAGCAATAACTGAGCTACCTCCCTGCCACTGAAGTCCCTGCTGACCTGTAGGTTACCTTGCAGAAGGGAGGAGGCATGGGAGTGTAAGAGACGATCATGAGGGTGGAGTGTGAGGAGAGACTGTTCTATGACGTGACTTCTGTTTGTCCCACAAACTGGTTCAGGCCAGAATGGAGGATGCTTTCCACAAACTGCCCCTTTGATTGTCTGCTCATAATCGATATTCATTCTGACATTAATCGGTATCCTTGCTTTGCCTCCTGCTCTGCACTAGTTCTGGGAGCAGGCCTTTGTCCTTACCTTGTCAAGCATGTAAAGTAATTTCCAATGGCTGGTAGCATTCATGAGCTAGTATCTTTGATTGTCTCTCCCACCTTTACTCGATATAATTCCCTGCCCAGAAGCTTGGACATCCATTTTGTCTTGCAGTCACCGGAGAAGAAGCTTGCATGTGAGTTTTTTTGGCTAAACTGTTACTTGCCAGATTGGAGTGGCTGCTTCTTTTGCCAGCCTCTCTCTGCCCCCCATTTATGACGGTAGACTTTCAGTTTGGGGGCTTTTCTCTGAGTCTGTGTCTATGAGCACTAGGCCTGGTCCACATTCTGCTTTCTGAAATGTTCTCCTGACATCCTTCAATAAAATGCAGTCTGAGTCGTTGCTTCCTGTAGCATGAGTGATGAAACACAGTGATTCACATTCTGACTTAATCCTTGTTAATAGATAAGTTGGCAATATAACGGAGGCTAGGGACTAACCATTGTGGCCACAGGGCAAGAAGTACCCTGTATCTACCCAAAGGCCAGTAGACGGTCATCTCAGAGCCCAAGGGCAAGTGCATCAGGACCATTGGAGGACTAGTCTTTGCTCTGGTGTCCCCTCACTGAGCCTGGCTCTGGTTTCCTTCCTGTTTCCTCCCTAATCTCCTTTCTGAGCATCAGGAGTCAGTGTGGACTTTATGTGTGGAAAGGAGCTGGGAAATAAGGGGCTACTTCCAAGGGCAGCTTTGCCTGCCTGTCGGAGGTACAGAGCTCTCAGCCACCTTGAGCTAACAGAGACCTGAAGCCATTGTATGTG
This sequence comes from Myotis daubentonii, assembly GCF_963259705.1. NCBI lineage: Eukaryota > Metazoa > Chordata > Mammalia > Chiroptera > Vespertilionidae > Myotis > Myotis daubentonii. The sequence continues at coordinate 95,405,791 of NC_081844.1, read as the reverse complement.
GTCTCCCATCCATAGCAGGGTAGGCTCATGTGATGCATGCAGTTATGGTGAACGGAAAAGTTGCAATCTGAGAATTAAGATGTGTCCCCATACCATCTGTTGGGGGCACAGCAAACAGTCCGTTTTCTCTTTTCTTCCCTTTAGGCTGATACCATCATGCCTTCTTGGGTAGCCTTCCCCAGCCTCATACTACTTTGGGCAGGTAAGTGATAGGTGGGCTGGGGTTTGGAAGGCCTGGGCATGAGGCAGTGCAGGGTGTGTGTGGATGTGGGGGAGCAAGGTGGATATGCTTGGACTCTGTTGGCAGGTAATGGGTCAACTAGTGAGCAAAGAACCAGGCTGAAACAAAAAAAAATTCTTAAATGGTATGAATCACAAAATCTAAGGCTAAGTAGAACACTTATATGTTGCCATTTCTATTTAAGAAAAAAGGGGGTGGTGGGTAGTTGGGTATACATGGACTTCTCACATGGATGTAAGAAATAGAACCAGCTTTTTCCTGGTGTAGGAGGGAATGAAAAGAAGAGATGGTGCTAGAATGGAAAGAGACATTTTGTGTATGTGTTTTTTATTGTACATTTTGTGCATGTGTTTTTAACAAAGTGCAAATAACGCTTTTAAAAATAAGATATGTCATGGCTAGTATGGCTCAGTTGGTTGGGCATCTCCCCATGCACCAAAAGGTCTTGGTTCAATTCCCAGTCAGGGCACATGCCCAGGGTTACTGACTGGATCCCAGGTAGGGGGCATGGAAAAGTCAGTTTATCACTGTCTTGCTATCACATCAATGTTTCTCTCTCTCCCTCTCCCTGCTTCTTTCTCTAAAAATCAATAAAAATATTTTAAAAAGTAAAAATAATATAGAGTGATTATATTTTTATTGATTTCAGAGAGAGGAAGGGAGTACATCAATGATTAGAGAGAATCATTGATAGGATGCCTCCTGCACGCCCCCTCCTGGCGATTGAGCCTGCAACCCGGGCTTGGGTCCTGACCTGGAATTGACCCTTGCCCTCCTGGTTCATAGATTGATGCTCAACCACTGAGCCATACCAGGCGGGTGAAATATGGGGTTATTAATGCCATTACCACAGGAGAGAGTTTTTGTTTTTAAGTGGCTTAACTTAGTACTTGATTGAATGTTCTCTAATTCTCTGGGTTCACCATGGGAAGTGGGCCTCGCTCAGTGCCATGCTCATCTCCTCATAAGAATGATTTCTACTTGGATTTTTTTTGGACATGATCTCTCTAAGATCAATAAAAGTATATTTTTAAAAAACCCCTTTATCATCCAATGCAGTCAAGTTGGTCCTTAAATGAAATCTGATGAACAAAATAGATCCAGAAACATAGAAGCATAGAACAGACCGTGGAATCTCAGAGAGGGTGGTTGGGTGGATGGGAAGAGAGCAACCAAAGAACTTGTATGCATATATGCATAACCCATGAACACAACAAACAATAAGGTGGTGAAGGCCTGAGGTGGGGGCAAGGGGGAGGGGAAAGGGGACATATGTAATACTTTCAACAATAAAGACTTAATTAAAAATATATTTTTGATTATTTTAGAGAGAGAAGGGAGAGGGAGGGAGAGATAGAAGCATCAATGAGAGGGAAACATCAATCTGCTGCCTCCTGCAAACTCCTACTGGGGAATGAACCCTCAACCCATATAGGGTGACCTCTTGGTGGATGGGACAACACTCAACCAACTGAGCCACACCAGCCAGGGCCCCAACAGTAATTTAAAGAAAACATTAGCTCTGCTTATTTTTATGAGAGATGGGTAATGAGGTGACTTCATTCGGAATTGACATTTTAAAAATTGCAATAAAAATTAAAACTTAATTGCAATGGCATTTTCAAATGTATTTCATTGAGACAGTAATTGGATTTAGGGAAGGGGAAAAGCAACATGTATACATTCCTTATTTAATAATCAAATACCTGTCAAATGAAGAATGAAATACATTCTCATGTATTGATAGAGTGTCATTTGGTTCAAATATTTTGGAAAGAAATTTGAAAAAAGTAATTCTGCTCTTCGTTCTGACAATTTCTATTTTAGAAATTTATCCTATCAGGAAACAATCCTAAATAAAGAAATAAGTTTAATAGTCCTAGCCAGTTTGGCTCATTGGTAGAGCGAGGCCCATGGACTGAAGGGTCCAAGATTCAATTCTGGTCAAGGTTATGTACCTCAGGTGCAAGCTACAACCTGGACTTGGTCAGGGTTCATGCGGGAGGCAACCAGTTGAACCAGTTGATGTGTCTCTCTTACATTGATGTTTCTCTGTGTCTCACCCCATCCCTTCCATGCTCTCTGAAAATCCACGAAAAAATATCCTAGGGTAAGGACTAACAAAAAATAGAAATAAGTTTAAATTATTTGTTGTTTACAGCTATCAAAAAACCAAAATGCTGATAAAGATGTAAAGAAAAAAACTGATAAAAATTTTTAGATTTAAGATTAAAGTCACATGATTACAAATGAAATAAACCATATAAAAAAAGTAAGTGGGCATAAATATAAAATTAAAATATTGAGGCCTCAGACTCTATTTTCTTTTTATTTGCAGATGCTGTAGTTTCTGTGTCATATGTGACTGGAGTGGTGGGTCAGTCTGTCACGCTACCCTGTATCTTTTCAACAGCTCATGAAATCTCACCCATGTGCTGGGGTCGAAGGGCATGTCCTTCATTCAGTTGCTCAAATGAACTCATAATGACCGATGGCTACCATGTCACCTTTGAGAAGGACAAACGTTATAGGATGAATGGAATCATTTCCACAGGGAATTTGTCTTTAACCATACAGAATGCAGCCCTGTCTGACACTGGCACCTATTGTTGCCGTATTGAGTTCAAAGGGTTGTTTAATGGTTATAAAAAGAATATATTTTTGGAGATAAAGCCAGGTGAGTTTGTCTTCCTGTGATCACTTCATGTGCATGAACTGAGATGCTTACTGTTTGGTGGTGATATTCTCTTCCTTTAAGAAAGAAAGAGGAGGTTCCTACAATCCTGTTTTTTAATAACTTTGGGGAAATAGAATTACTTACTTGTGTAGAATGAAGTGTTAAATAACCTAGAGCCAGGAGTATAGACTAGAGGGCCTTCCCAGTCTGCAGACTATCTCTTACAGCAGTGCTTCAAAAATGCTGGTTAGTTCATGAAGAGGCATTCATGGCTCCATAGGGAGATGAGGTGAATATTTTTCTCAAACTAAAATTATTCAATGTAAACAACTACACTTTTTCTCTGAGTTGATGTCACTGAAAATTTATAAAATGACCTTTCTTAACATTTCAAAACTAAAATGGAGATTTTCAAATGTATAGACAATATTGTGTAAGAGATTGTCAAGTAGATACATTACCAACTCAATCTTGTTGCATATGCATTGTGTAAGCATATATAGTCCCACCTCCACACTCTGCCTTACCTTGGATTTCATGAAGCATAATTCATATTATATTGTGATATTGCTTGTTTAAAAATTAAAATGACATTATTCTATATAATAAAAGCCTAATATGCTAAGTGTCCGGTCATCCCTTCAACCAATCAAAGCATAATATGCTAATGATATGCTAAGGCTGCTCAACTGCTTGCTATAATGTGCACTGACCACCAAGGGGCAGACACTCTGAATGGTAGGTTAGCTTGCTGCTGAGGTCCAGCCAATTGGTACTGAGCGAGACAGGTTGGACATGCCCTGGAGCCTTCCCAAGGTCCCTCCCTGGCCCCAATCGTGCACCAGTGGGGTCCCTCAGCCTGGCCTGCACCCTCTCGCAATCCGGGCTGAGGGACCCCCTCTCCACGAGTGCATGAATTTCATGCACTGGGCCTCTAGTTGTAATATAAAAACTGATGCATCCCAATAACTGTTTATTAGTTGCCTTTAAGATTTTCATGAAATATAAAAATCTGGCAAATTCACATTTCTTCTCTCTTGAGATGGACATTATAATGGCCCAGGTTTCTGAGTTCTTCCTTAATCTCCTTCCAGTAAAGTCTTATATTGACAGTAGAATACAATATTTGTGACCTTAATAAGCTGAGTCTCTTTATCATTTTTATTAAATTAAGAAAATTTTATTTGCATCATCTCAAATTTTGGACTAGGTTATTTCCTTTAAAAAGACAAGTAAGAGCCCTAGCTGGTTTAACTCAGTGGATAGAGCATCTGCATGTGGACTGAAGGGTCCTGGGTTTGATTCTGGTCAAAGGCACATGCTCGGGTTGCAGGATTGATCCCCAGGAGGAGGCATGCAGGAGGAAGCCAATCAATGATTCTCTCTCATCATTGATGTTTCTATCTCTCTCTCCCTCCCACTTCTTCTCTGAAATCAATTTAAAAATATATATATAAATGATTGTTAAAAAGGCAAGTAAGATAAGGTCAGTTCAGATGGAAAAAACAGCTGACTCTGGAAACTATATCTGGGAAGCAATTCAGGGAAGCCAAAGAAGCTGATGAGACAGAGCTGTATAGACAGATGTGGGAGGCAGCACATGGAGCAGAGATTATGATTATGAAATTTTGGGAGTTGTGAAATTATTTTGATCAGTCTGAATTTTTTAAAATATATTTTATTGATTTTTTACAGATAGGAAGGGAGAGGGATAGAGAGCTAGAAACATCGATGAGAGAGAAACATCGATCAGCTGCCTCCTGCACACCCTCGACTGGGGATGTGCCTGCCACGAAGGTACATGCACTTGACTGGAATTGAACCTGGGACCTTTCAGTCTGCAGGCCGACACTCTATCCACTGAGCCAAACCAGTCAGGGCAATCCATCTGAATTTTTAAATGTGACATGGAATGGAATAAGTAGGAAACTTTACAGTCCTTCCAATCCTTTGATAGATATTTGAGCCTCCAATAACCAAGTCTTTGCTTAAGTTTTTTTTCATTTTTCACAGGCTCAGCTTACTCCTCACCTTTCTGTTAGAGCTTTCCTCACCTGCATCTACACTTATATCTTCCTAGCTTCTTCCTGGGGAAGATATTTTCTACTGATGAGGACAAGTTAATTACTAGATCTGTCTTGGTTTCCTCTTCTTTATTGTTCATTGTGCTCCTTTGATCAGATTTTTTTGCATGCTTGCTTTTTTCTCTATATTAGGTATTAGGTTTTTAAATGAAGGGAAAGGATTAGACTGAATACTTCTTAAGAGCCTCTGACTATGGCTTTGATCAGGGTCAGCCAACATTATAGCCTAGGGCCATATCACATACAGAACAGGCCCAGCATTTTTTTTTATAGATAAGCTTTATTGGAACAGCTATACTCACTCCTTGTACTAGCTGGACTGTGTGGCTGCTTTCACGCTAACAGAGTTGAGCTGCTGACAATGAGGCCATAGGAAAGCCTAACACATTTACTGTCTGGCCCTATACAGGAAGTTTGCTGACCTCTGCTTAAGACTAACGCCTTGCATGTAATAGATACAAAAATTTTTTGAAAAAGAGTTTAGTCTGTTCAAGGCACAGACGGGCTTAATTCCAAATGAAACTGATTCTTTCAAAGGAAGAGCATTCAAATCAATTGTCTGCTCTGTAAGGGTTTCTTTTATTGTTAGTAGAGTTGAGTTTGAAGGAAGCTATATATATAAAGGTACCTGTTAAGCAAAATGTACACATTTTTGAATCAGGACTTCATTGATCTTCGTTTTAGCCAGGCACTGGGTTTGAGCTTAATTCTAGTGTCAGCACTCTCTGGGTAGCTCTGAGACCTTCCGTAAGTGGTTTGGAATCCAACACCCTATCTGACCCAAGAAAGAGACAAAGATACTACCTGTGGTCTAGTCCACCTTCCAGCCAATATATAAGTATCTGTGTGATCTTATCTATGCTAGTGGGTGTGAGTTAGTCCTCATTTAGGGTGTAGGTCTCTTTGGAGGGTATCCTCAAGACTGAAATGAATGCTATGTATTGATTAATATATATTTAACTTTCTGGGCCTAGAAACTATTTTTTAATTTAGTCATTAACCACTGAGAGGACAAAGACAGGTCCAGGCTCTAGATATTTTCCCTGCCTCCCCGATATTTACAAAGATACATAAATCTGATTTGCGTGGTTGGTCTTCTCAGAGTGCTTCAGTGTTAATCCTGGGTATCCTTTATCCCCTCTGAACCTCCTAGTATATATTCTTGCAATACAGCTATCTCTGTTTTCGTTGGCTTTTCTTCAAACACTCCCCTGTAAGGATCTCATTGACCAAGGACAGGATGTCATAGTTCAGGGTAAATTAGTGCCCAGCTTCGCTTCAGGATAGTTTCTCATTGGTTATGTTGATGTACAGGTCCAGCACAAAGATCTTGTTCCCTGCTGCTTGATTAATCCTTGCTTTCATGTTGATTTCTAGCTCCACCTAAGGTCACCAGTGTTCCAACACCACCTAAGGTCTTCACCTCTGCTCCTACAACTCCAGCACCAACACTAACACTGAACCACAAGACAGGTAAAATGATATGTTTCTGAGGCTTTAAGCCTTCTAGTGAGTGGATAAAGGCCACCAGAGTAGGTGTTAAGGCAGAGTTACCATCTATGCTAAAGGTTTTTCCCTGGGTTCCATAGGGTCTCGTGTGATCTGTGAAACCTTGTCCTATATTACATGCATCTAATAGGTATCTTCAGAGTGAAGGGACTAATTTAAAAAAAAAAAAAAGATTCTCAAAGGGTTTCATCATTATCCAAGAAACCAAGACCTATGATATTGGACAATGAATGATGTGGATTTGGTCCAGTTGGCACTGGTTTATGAGTAAAATCTATGCAATTCTAGAGAAGAAGGTAAATCTGAGTGTTTTTCTTTTAGTCCTCTCTGAAGTTGGACCCTTAATACAAGGATAACAAGCCCACCACTAGTTTTACCTGTAATATTTTATTGAAAGAACCATTTCTAATCATTGTACCATCAGGTAGGTCTTTGGCTGCTTTCACAATGTGAGATTTGAACCACAGCCACTCACTCAGACTATAGCCGCCAAACCCTAACACTTCCATCTGGCCATTTATAAAAGGTTTGCTGACCTGTGCTTTAGACTAATGCCTTGCATATAATAAACACTGACAAGTATTTGTTGGTTTATGTTTATTGCACATCATAGCAAAAATTGGCTTGATTCCAAATTCAACTGTATCTCTCCAAAGAAGAGCTTTTAAACCATTGGCCTCCTGTGCAAAGGTTCTCTTTTTTTCTAGTTATTCAAATTGAGATTCAAGGTTCTTGTGGAATACAAAGGTGCCTGGTGAGGAAAAAGTACACATTGTTGATCAGGCATTCATTGATGACCTTTTGTGCTAGGCACTGTGTTTGTGCTTAATTCCACTGCCATCTCTCTCTCTGGGTATCTCTGAGACCTTCTGTAACTGCTTTGAAATCCTAAATCTGCTCTGTCATGGAAAGAGCCCAAGTTATTACCTTTTTCATCTCTTAGTTGGGAAGGAATCATTGGTGGTCTAATTCACCTTTCAACCGAATGTATAATGTATAAATGGCCTGTGTGATCTAGCATATACTTGTGGTGTGAGTTCATTTAGGTGCCGGACTCCTGGGAGAGTATCCTCAGGACTGGCTGAAATGAATGCTATTTATTGGGTAAACATTCTGGGCCTGGAACTACTGTTTAAATCTTAGTCATGCACCACAGAGAGGACACAGTCAGGTCCTGGCCTGGACACTTTCCCCTCCTCACCATGTGTAGAAGGGTATGTAAATCTGACACGGCTGGTTCTTCAAAGTGCTTCCGTGCATAATCCGAGCGACCCTTTTCACATCTGCAGCTCCTGGAATCTACACTTTCAATGCAGCTGTTTCTTCTTTGAAGGCTGGTCCTCAATCCCAGCCCGGTCAGATTCTAGTAGACTAAGGACAAGGACTCTGAGCTCAGGGGAGATTAGTGCCCAATTCTGCAGAGGACAGTCTCTTATTGGATGTGTGAGTGCAGGCCCCGCACAAAGCTCTCATTCTCTGCTGCTTGATTAATGCTTGCTTTCATGTTGATTTCTAGCTCCAACTAATGTGACCATGGGCCCAACATCACCTATGGTCTCTTCCACAAAGCTAGCAGGAGGGCCACAGAAATTCAAGACAGGTAAACTGATGTGTTTTCTAGGCCTAGGCCTTCTAGTGAGAGGATGTAGACAGCCAAGGGCATGTGCTAAGGCAGAGTTATGATTCTAGGGTATGAATTCTTTCTTGGTTTTTAAACATGGAGTTCACAGTATCTTTGAATCTCTGTTCCGTGTGTGTGTGTGTGTGTGTGTGTGTGTGTGTGTGTTACCTATAAGTACTTTTAGAGTGAGGGAACCTTTTTTTTTTTTTTTTAAATGAGATTCTCAAAGGGGTTTTTTATTATGCCCAAATCTCAGACATCTTGGACATCTAATGTAGATGGTGAGAATTTGGCCTAGTGGAGCACAGATTTATGAGGAAAGTCTAGGTTATGCCAGGAAGTAGGGTTAGGCTAATGAGAGTCTGTCCTCATGTTCTAGACATTTTCTCCACCTCACACATGTTTATGAAGATACATACATCTGATATGCATGGTCTTCAGAGTGCTTCAGTGTAAATTACAGGTTTCCTTTTCACCTGTGATACCCCTGGGAAATACACTTTCTCATACAGCTGATTTCTTTTTGCCAGTGTGACTTCAAGCCCTCCCTTGTCAGAGTCTTTTTGAGCAAGGAGAGGAACTCTGAGCTCGGGAGATTTGTGCCCAGTTCTGGAGGGGAACCCAGTGCCTCACTGGCTTTGTTGATGTTCATGCTCAGCACAAAGCCCTTGTTTTTTCCTGCTGGATTTATACTTGCTATCAAGTGGATTTCTAGCTGCACCTGAGCTCACTGGGGTCCCAAGATCACCTGGGGTCTCCACCTCTGCTATAGCACCAGTTCACCTGCAGAACATCCCAAGAAAGAAAGTGATGTGTTTTTGAGCCCAGAGGCCTTCCAATGAGAGGAGGTAGACCACCCAGTATATTATTATAAGGGGGAAGTATAATCTAGGATTAATGTTCTTCCCTGGGTTACAAACGTGAGCTTCACAGTAGCTGACAATCCTCATTCCAAATTACATGTTTCCTTTGTAACTGTAAGTATTTTTCAGAGTGAAGAGACCCATAGTTTCTTTAAATCAGATTCTCCGGGGGGTTAATTATTAGCCCACAAGTTCCCAGACCATTTCTCTTTGACATCTAATGAGAATGGTGTGGACTTGGCTCAGTTGAGCACAGGTCCACAGGGAGCTTGAAGTGGAGATCCTTTATCCGTTGTGAAGTCAGAGCCTCATCTGGAAGGTAAGGCTTCATCAAGATGATCATTTCCTCTGTCTCCTGTGTGACAATATTCATTCTAAATTTTTTCCCTCCTAATTTACAAATTTTAATTTACTTATTATGTGAAGTTATAGTTGATGTACAATATATTACTTATAGGTGTACAACCCCATGATTAGATGTTTATATAAGTAACAAAGTGATCGCCCTGATAAATTGAGAATCCATATGACACCATATATAGTTATTACAATATTACTGACTATATTCCCTGTGCTGTAGTTTACATCCCTGTGACTATTGTTGAAACTACCAATTTGTACTTCTAAATCCCTCGATCTTTTTCACCCATGCCCCTAACACATTTCCCATCTGCTAAGTTCTTTACAAGTAGTATATTACTTGATTCTTATGCCAGCCTTACCCATTGTAGGTGTGATTTAATTCTGTTTTATATTTGTGGGAACCTAGGCACAGAGTCTAATTTCATTGTTGAAAGGCCTATGGGTAGAAAGTGGTTGAGTCAGGATTCAGTCTCCATTAGTTTGAATTTGGGACTGTGGGTATAACTACTGGATGGTGTTTCTACCATGAGGCCTGAAGTTATATTAGGATGAATTTGTTCTGATCTGACATCTTCACTGAAAAAGCCCTTTATATAATTATCCTGTCTTTTTATGTCACTCAGTGACAGTTTTGCTTCTAGCATTCTTTACTTTAGTATGTAGCATTAAAAATTGAAAAAAAAAATGCTGTTTATACTGATGGCAAAGTAAATATGTGGTTTAAGGATTTCAGGAATTTAGAATGTATGGCTTTTTTCAATTCAGGCTACGTGCTTCACACCTCAAGTTTCGGATAGTTAAGTGTTTAATTGTAATACAAATAGAGAATCATTTGACATGAGTCAAGAAAAGCTTGGCCTCCTGTGGACTACTTCAGAATCAAACCTTCTATTTTTAAGATTAAAAAGAAAACCTTTAGTGAAGATTCTCAAAACCTTCAAAACTTTTTGACTCCTTGAGGTTGTCTGGATTCTGAAATGTCTCAACATTTAAGCGCTTTTTCTTAGCCAGAAAAATCTGATGGAAGATTGATTTTTCCTTAACTCCTATTGAGTCTTGTGTATATTTAGCCATAAGGGATCTGAAGCATTTGTGCTATAAGCTGAGTATGGAGGAGAGGGCATTAGGTTAAAACTCAGATTTTAGAGCCTTAAATGTATGTAAGAAAAATAGCTTTCTTCCAGGCAGCTGAACATACTAGAGAATCTGTTGACTCTCTTCTTTTAAATATATATTTTTATTGATTTCAGAGATGAAGAGAGAGATAGAGATAAATAGATAGATAGGTAGGTAGATAGGTAAACATCAATGATGAGAGAGAATCATCAATCAGCTGCCTCTTGCAGGCCCCATATTGGAGATCAAGCCCACAATTGGGGTATGGTACCTTGATGGGAATGGAACCATTACCTGCTGGTTCATAGGGCAATACTCAACCACTGAGCATACAAGCTGGGTGTGTTGATTTTCTTAATATTGATTTAGCTTCTATATACTTAGTTTCACATAGTGTGTGTCTGCAAAAGTGTGTGGATTAGTCAACTTGGTTTAGTGAACGTACATAAGTTTTTGACTTTAAAGTAGAAATTCAGAAGAAAAGATCTGTGTGACCTTCTGGGGAATCCTTTCTAATAAAAGGGTAATATGCAAATTAACTGTCACTCTGTCACAAAGTTGGTGGTACCCATAGCCACAAGATGGTGGTGCCCAGTCCTCTCAGCCCCAGCAGGAGTCACCCAGTGGAGGGGGGGGAGGCAAGGAGGCAGCTGCTGAGAGCGGGCAGTGTGAGTGGCCTGGTGGAATGCTTGCTTCCTCGCTGCTGTGACCAGGCAAGTGTTCTGCGCCTGGCCTCGGATGGGCCTCTGGGCCGCGGAGAGCCTCTGAGCAGTGGGCATGGAGCTGCCAGGCCCTGCAAAGAGCTACTGGCGCACGGATTTGTGCTCAGGGCTACTAGTATTAATTGATTATTAATTGAATTGAACCTTATGTTTATCCTGATTGTTTCCTAAGGAGTTGGAGTCTAGAGTTGAGCTTCACAGTACAGGGGGGAGGTGAGCACTGGAGCTAATTCAATGCAGAGACATTTACTTTTACATCCACTTCCTATCTGTCCTCAGTGCCTTCAGCACATGTTCATTTCCTAAAATATGCATGAAATGGTTGGATGTAAGATTATAGGAGGAGGGGAGCAAAGGAAGATGCCCACAAGAAATCAAAGTTGGGGAAGAAGTTAAGGTCAGGAGCCTTTTGCACAGACCTAAGTTGGATAGACTGATCATCTGACTTTCTTGTACTGTCTTATTCTTTGTTCCTAAAGAGAGCCACGTCCCCACATCCTGTTACAGGGTTCAGTATTGGAGTAAAACATAAGAAAGGATGATGTTGAAATGTGAAGATGGTGATGGGAAAGAGGAATTAGGAAGACTGATGAAAGGCAATAAGGAAAGCCCAGGTCTGCGAATTCTTGCCCAGCCAGCACCACTAATTTGCTCTAAGTTCTGTGGTGCTCTCTGGGGAGGGAATATGAAGATTTTATAAGGAGGCAAGTGATGCGTAGCGGTGTGCTTGAGAATTCTTAGTGAAGCTTTTTGGTGAGAAATGGAAGATGAATCAGATAACACAGGAAATCAGTCATTCAGAAGGAGTGAGCAGAATGCAACTGCAGAAGGAGCCGGGGTCACGGTCTGCCAGGAACCTGGCCGAGGGTTGTGAATCATTACCAAGTTGAGAGATTGGGCAATGCAGTCACCTTGAAGAAACTTCAAGGAGTTAAATATTGTGAGGGTGTATCCCGTGCTGGTACATATGTGCATCTCTCTGGAAAGATGTGTGGATGGATAATCATGAACTTGAATAATGTCAGAAAATCCAGATTGGGGTTATTGTGAAGATGGGATGACAGATTAGTGTAAATTCCTAGGCCCTGTTTTATGAACATGAAATGTCATTTGTATGGATAAAAGCTTAATCAGGTGTCTTACATAAGATGCACTTTTGTAGGCATTACGCATTTAGGGACATCTTAAAAGTGTGGAAAGTGTGAAATAATTCTGTCTATAGATAACTATCCAGACCATTATCTATATCAGATTTATTCCTGATAGTAAAGACCTAGATGGCAGTGTAATGCCTCAATGTTATCTTTGAATAAATTTCTAAGAAAGAGTTGAAGGTAGTTCCCAATTTTAGGTTTGTTGCTTATTTTTGTTGGGGCTGGAGATTTTTCTACAAATAGAACAGAGCTCTTTCATCCTTTTTATTTCAGAAACCACTTCATCTTCTCCACTGCAGACAACAGAAACCCCGCCTATCACACCACAGGAAGCAAGTACGACCAGCTCATCATTGAACTCTTCTTTCCCAACAGGTAACTGCATTTTCTTTCCTGAAGACCTAGAGCATTCAAAATTTGAAAGTCATTGACATAGAGTTATGTGTACATATTTTGACACGAGTGCCGACACTGGCCCCTCAGCTATGTGACTGAAACAAATGTCTTACCCTCTCTGAATTTGATTTCATCATTTCTAAATGGATGGAACATCACTGATCATGCATAATTCTTGTGAGGATTAAATGAGATGAAGAGCTTGGGACATAGGTATAGGGGGGTAAGTGATAGATACAATAGCAACTATGACTATTATGTAGATGTCCAGAGTACATACTGGTGGCACTTTTAACCTGATTCCATGAATGGCCTCTGTGCTCCTAAAATTATAGGTAAAACTTTTTATGGAATACATATTTTTCTCATAAAGAAGGAAAAGGGTTCCATTTTCATAGGTTCCATGACAAAATTGTTAAGAATCACACCTTACAGGATAGATTAATAAATACTAGTAACTTGGTTTAATTCTTATAATGCCTGTTCCATTTGGCCATATGCATATATTTCTTGGCCATATTTTTTATTCATTGTTTCTTTTATCACCAGAAAGCAATGCAAATATATTTCATGTTTGTAATAAAAATTCAATATTTTTTTATAATTCTAACCAATTTTCAATTTCCTGTTGAACAGATGGGAATAGCACTGTGACCCAGCCTTCAGATAGCGGTTGGCAATACAATGCAACTGTAAGCAAATTTCTTTGTATTTATTAGCCATATTCTCTGCTATGTTCCCCTGGAAGCAAGTTATATTTAGAGATTACTTCTGTAAGGCTAGCCCAAAGATTAAAGTTCATATGGATACAGGTAGACCAGCTTGTTAGAGATGCCTGATAAGTGATGTTTCACTCATACATACACACAACACTCACACATCACAGACTTTCTCCTGGCCAAAAGTTTGAATAAAAATGAATGAACTAATTCAAGGAGAGTGAGTTAACATACCATTCCCAGGAAGACTTCAGTTAACATTAGGGGAATAACATGCTTTGAGTCACTGTGCTGGCATGTAGGCTGTTCTAAACAATTATATTATGTAAGTGAAAGTGTGCTTGCTTTGACATATGCCCCCCAATATCCTTTTCCAACCTGAATGCCTTCCATATAGAAATTTTGAGGCCAATGCTGAGATTTTCTCTACCTGATGTAATAAGTTTCCCCATAGGATGACTTATTAAGGTGTTAATGTGTTAAACAACTTTGTGATTGAGTAAGTGACTAGGAAAGAGTCAGGATGCAGACTCCAGAGATTAAACTTTGATGCAGCAAGAAGCTTAATCCTTCTCACTGATCTTTCACTTGCTTTCTATTAAAATATCTACCTTGTGGTATCTTTTCAGTATTAGAACTAAGCTATGGAAAGAGGCCTGGCATGATGCCTGGCATGTTTTAAGCTTATTCTAGGAGGGGGATACTTACAAACTGCACCAGGAGATTTAAGCACAATTTGCATTTCCACCCAACTGCACAATTTAAGTTCATTGTTAATCAGGGTTATGTCTATGAGCAGCCACTTTCAGGCCCATTTCTATAGACATGGACAGAATTTTGAATTATGTTAAAAACATAAACACTGTATCAAAGGCCAGATTCAATAATTCAGCACATTCAGATAGCATCAACAAGTGAACTTATATATGAACAAAAATTGTTTCTTTCTTTTAATATAAGAAGATGAAGCTTATTGAAATTTTAAAGAACAATATGGATAATTTACATATAATAAAGAGCAGACTTTGAACTACACTTTGAGCTTTGACAAGCACATGCACCCACAAAAATCTAACTCCAAGCATATATAAAATATTTCCACATCTCCAAATACATAATTGAATTTCAAATTGTCTGGGAATTTCACCATGGTTAGGACCTCAGGAGATCATTTGGTTTTACCCATCATGATCTAGAAGTAGACTAGAGCCAATAAGATTAATGTGCCTGAGTATGTTATTTTAAGAAATGTTTTCTGCCCATAATTCTAACAAGATGCTTTTTCAATCTGCTGATATTTCCTTAGCACACAAGCTTGAAACAAAATACACCGAGGAACACCAGTAAGTGGTACATTGGACTCTGCATTGCTGCCATGATATTGCTCACCATTTTGGCTGCCATTCTTACCAAAAGTAAGTCGTTTGACCATTGTGCCTGAGGGAACAAAGTGAGGGTTCTGGAGCCAAACTACCTGGGTCCAAGGAGCTTCACACACCATGTACTTTTGACATCACGTAACTTCCCTGTTTCATAACCTTGTTCCTTTTGTTTCTTAAAAATATTGGCCTGTAAAGAAACAAGGCAATTTAAGTTCTCCATAGGAGAAAAATAGCACTAAGAAATAAGAGTTTGTTGGATGGAGTTGGGATTTGGAAGGCAACAAACCACTGTACTAAGTCAGATTTGTTCCCTCTTCCTCTATCCTTCCCCTCAAGACCCCATTTTTGCTCACATGAAGGATAATATTGTTGAAAATCTTACAACACTCACTTAGCTAAAGAGGCAAATGAGACATTGGAGGGGAAACAGATTTCAGGCCAAGGCTAGAATAACGGGTTTCAAAAACTAGCCATGCTAGACTCCATGAACGACAACTGTCCATTTCTTAAAATGAAATATAATCCTATCTAATAAAAGAAAAATAGGGTCATTAACCGTACCTCCGATACACTTCCCATTGGCTAATCAGGGCAATATGCAAACTAACTGCCAACCAAGATGGCGGCTGGCAGCCACGCAGCTGAAGTGAACAGGAGGCTTGCTTGCTCCAGTGATGGAGGAAGCCAAGGTTCCCCGCCTGCTGCGGCCTGGCTCTGAGCCTGAAAGCAACAGCTCCAAAAGCAACAATGTTTCAATTATAGAAGCTAAACAAACCCCAGATACCTGCTTTCAGCCAGCCGAGGTCTCAGAGCTGGAGCTGCAACAGTGTTTCAATTATAGAAGCCAAACAAACCCCAGATACCTGCTTTCAGCACCCAAGGCCTCAAGCTGGAGCCGGGCCTCAGAACTGGAGCTGCTCTCAGTTCCAGTGACAGCCGTAGACGGTAAACAAATCCCAGAATAAAAATAAATAAAAGAAAAAAAGGAGAGGTTAGGGGCTTCAGTCGCCCACCAGCCTGAAAACGGCCCTCAGCCCCTCACCCAGACTGGCCAGGCACCCCAGTGGGGAACCCCACCCTGAAGGGGGTGTGACCAGCTGCAAACAGCCATCATCCCCTCATCCAGGCTGGCCAGGCACCCCAGCGGGACCCCCACCCTGATCCGGGACACCCTTCAGGGCAAACCAGCTGGTCCCCACCCGTGCACCAGGCCTCTATCCTATATAGTAAAAGGGTAATATGCAAACTGACCCTAACAGCAGAAAGACTGGGAATGACTGGTCACTATGACACACACTGACCACCAGGGGGCAGACGCTCAATGCAGGAGCTGCCCTCTGGTGGTCAGTGCGCTCTCACAGAGGGGAGCTCTGCTCAGCCACAAGCCAGGCTGAGGGCTGCCAGTACAGTGGTGGTGGTGGTGGTGGTGGGAGCCTCTCCTGCCTCCTCAGCAGTGCTAAGGATGTCCGACTGCAGTTTAGGCCTGCTCCGCGCTGGCAAGTGGACATCCCCCGAGGGCTGCCAGGCTGCCAGAGAGATGTCTGATTGCCATCTTAGGCCCAATTCCCCAGGGAGCAGGCCTAAGCCAGCAAGTGGTCATCCCCCGAGGGTTTCCAGACTGCGAGAGGGCACAGGCCGGGCTGAGGGGACCCCCCCACCCCTAGTGCACAAATTTTTGTGCACCGGGCCTCTAGTCATTAATAACTATATTAAAGTAAGTTTGGGCATGTGTGTGAATACACTAAACCAGTGGTCGACAAACTGTGGCTCGTGAGCCACATGTGGCTCTTTGGCCCCTTGAGTGTGGCTCTTCCACAAAATACCACATGCGGGTGCGCAGGTACAGTGCGATTGAAATTTTGTGGCCCATGTGCAGAAGTCGGTATTTTGTGGAAGAGCCACACTCAAGGGGACAAAGAGCCGCATGTGGCTCACGAGCCGCAGTTTGCAGACCATTGCTAAACCATTAATAAACATGAGATAGTTTGCACACTGGGGCTTATTTGGGTCCTACAGAGTCAGAAGGAGTTACCTGAAATTTTATAGGGAAGAGTGTAATCTGAGTTTTGTTTTCCTCTTTTAAAAACCATTCTTCTAAATTTAATTTTTCTCTAAAATCAATGAAAAAATCTCAACATATCCTCAGGGAAGGATTAAGAAAATGAAGAAATAGTAGAAATAATATATATGTTTTAGAAAAGGTCTCATGAATTCTTTGGCTGACATGTTTTATTTTCTCTTCAACTCCTTTCCAATTTAGAATATTTATGTGGGGAAAGAAAGGTGTATCTTATAAGGTAAGCTTGAAAGGTTTGTGTCAATGCTTTTTGATGTTCATACTCTAATAAAAATAAAGAAGAAATCATCTCTATTCTTCTCCCCTTTCTCCTGAACTCTCCATTTTACACCCTGGATCCTAAAAATTCTAGTTCAATGAGTGCCTCCATCGCTGTCCACACCTTCCAGTGATATTTTTAGCTTTCTCCGTTTCCCTGAAACTATTACAGAAACAGCACCCCAACCCTAAGGTCTCAGAGCAAGAGAACTAAATCACAATAGCGTTTGATGAAATTACGTTTGGATGAGCTGTTTGGTTTGTTCTTGATTTCATTCAGTGCTTTGTTTACTGAAAGCCTATTCTATTCCAAAGAGATGAACAAAACAGACACAACATAGAGGCAAGTCACCAGGGTCCTTTTACTGCCTCCAGGCAGATAGCATGGGGTGTAGACGAGGGTAGTGGGCTGTGTGAGTGAGCCTGATGGAGTAGGAGGCCGCTGGCAAAGATCTGGAGGAAGACAACTCCAGGCTGAAGCAGTCCCCCATCCCCTGTTGTCCCACACTCAGCATGCACTGCTACTTTACATTGGTTATGTGGCCTCATAGGCATTTGACATACAATTTTGTAAATCTAACCTATTGCCAAGTTAAAGTTTAAGTCCTCTTTTAAGGGGACCTTGCTTAAAGCCCAAACTACTAAAAGAAGCAGGCTACTTGGGGTTGGTAGAAAGAAAAGGGGAAAGAGAGAGCATTTATGATGACATGTTTGGGGCAGCCATTTCACACTGACTCATTTTCAGCTGTTAACACCGAAATTGGTTCTCACATGTATGCCTGGTTCCTTTAATGATCTGAGTTGAGTGAAGACTCTCCATTTCATATAATTTCTGGGCAGGCTCAGGTAATAAAACCATCACTATGTACAAATTATAAAGCAGCTATACCAAAACTCTACACATAACCTTTTTATACATTTGGTGTGTGAGTGTATGTGTTATGAAAGTCATCTAACTCATGGCATTCACATTTTGACCATAAAGACACAGTAATATATTTGACACCATGATCCAGTACACACTATTTTACTACTTTTATGCTCTGCTATTTTGTATTCTCTGTTTATCTTAAATACAGGAAGTAGGCCACTTCCTGTATTTAATAACCCTCTATAAAGAGCACAATCCACAGTTGGAAAAACACCAGCAAAACCATTTCATTAGCCACCTTTGTGAATATGCATCTTGATTTAGTACTTCCATTTGATATCTGATAATTGTCTTAGATTTTAAAAATATTTTTATTGATTTCAGAAAGAAAGGGAGAGGGAGAGGAAGTGAGAGAAACACCAATGATGAGAGAAAATCACCAATGGGTTGCCTCCTGCATGCCCCCCACCGGGGATTAAGCCTGCAGCCCAGCATGTGCCCTGACCTGGAATCGAACCGTGACCTCCTGGTTCATAGTCCCACAATGAACCACTGAGCCACGCCAGCCAGACCTGTCTTAGTTTTTTGATTTATGTATTCTGGTACATGGATGTCTTGAATGAGAATAGTCTGAATACATCTTAGATGGTTTTTCCCCCCAATTTTTCTTATTAAACAAACTTCCCCACAACTTAATATTTACAACTCTGGAATCTCCTAGTCGTTTAATATGTTGTGTGAATGGGGCTCTAGTGTTGCAAATAGACAAACATGCTGTTCATTATTTAGAAATGATCTGCTTTTCACTTATGTTATTCTTTCTGTAGCAAAGAGCCTCCGACCGGAACTTCACAAAATGGAACATCAGTGTGCTACCAACCACATGAGAATCTCTGCTTTGAGAACGATCTTTGTAACGTTTATCAAGACCCATTGGCGCTAGGACCTTTAGGCTTTTGACTGCAGAAAGCACTGACCAGATCTCACCATGTCTGTTCTTTTAAGCTCCAGGATTATTTTTCTGTCAATATTTCATGGCGTTCCAATGTGTCTGTGATGTTGGTTAGAGTATCTTTAGCTCATCAGTGTGAAGTTAAACCTCATTGGTAATTAGTCTTAATTTTTTATATTAAAATTGGCTCAATTTTTCTGGTCATAGCAGAGCCCTCTCCTATATATGACCTGAACACTTTAGAATTGTATATTCTGTACAGACCTTATGAATCCTGTATCCATCAAGACTTCTCATTGGGTTGACATGAAATGAACCAATACATTGGTCACTAAAGCTGTCACAAGGAGGGGAATAGGACTTGAAATCAGCAAATTCGATTTGGTACTTAAATGAATTCACTTGGAAGCATTTCATGATTAACTCTTGTGTTTTTTTTTTTAATCTTGCAGTCAATACATTACATTTCTTAGGTTCCTCCAAAGGTTTCAAATTATGGAGGCACACATATTTTTATTTTCTTCATGGGGAAATAGTGTGATTTCACCATTAGATCTGTTTGTTCATGGCTCTGAAAATAGGAGGTTTTAAGTGCTTTCCTTGGGGCCAAGGTGGGGCCTTTAAGGGAAGAAGCTAGGATGGTGAGTGGAGCAAGTAAATAGGTGGAGAAAATCTATGGCCATGTGATTTAACACATGTGTGCTACTTCTGCTACTTCTGTGCCACATATAGACAACCATCAGGGATTCTGAACTAACTATTAGAATGATGCAGTACAGTGATAAATAAAAGGGCAAAAGAAAGGGAGACGTTAGGGCAAAAGGCCTCTGCCTTAGAAAAGTAAGTGCAAATCTAAATCTGTTTGAGAGTGTTACTAGTTTCACCTGGAATTCTAAATTGTCCCCAAACCATTTTGATTATTAAAATTATTTTAGAAGGATGAATTTTTTTATCTCATCAATTCCAATGCTGTTCCTTTTCCACAAATGAATTAAATTTTTGGTTTTGCCAAGATAGTGAAACAACACAAGAAAGATAAGAATATTTTTAGCCACCAGAAACATTTTCTTTCTTAATATCAGAAACATTTCAACATGAATAGTTCACAAGGCTGGGTAGTAATTTCAATTTGAGTTAATTTTGAAGTAATTCACACTTGATGTTCAGTGCTACTCACACCAAAGTGGCCTAGGAGGGCAGGATGCTTGTTTTTGAAGGCAACATTTTTGATATGTAGCTACAGAATTCTAGAAAATTATAGCACCTCTGAATAAAGGTTATAGTATATGGGCAAATAATATTGTTGAGCATTGTCCACTGGGTTTCCCAAGTAGGGTGAGATTAATATGGTTTATACATTTTTGTTCAAACCACAGCGTTTTTCTTTTAAATTCAAGACAACATGCAGGAGACAGCTTATGTATATTGCACATTGATGTTTCTCTCTTTTCCCTTCCTCCTCTAAAAATCAAACTATTCTTTTAGACAAACAAATGAATGAACAAATACATAGGCAATCTAGTGTGGCTGCAGCAAAGTGAGTGAGGAGGTTTGGAAAGAGATTAGCTGGAGACATGGGCATTCTCTCACGGGGCTGAATGCAAAGGGCCCTGTGAACACATCTGTTGAGAAGACTCCCACTCTTAGGAAACAAAACACTTCATGTAAAGGGTTAAACATTCTATGCACCACCAAATCATGATACCATTTATTAACGTGCTATCTGGAAGTAAAGAGATAATTTGTCTTTTGCTCTCCCCCTAATCAAAAGCTTTGGTCAGTTGGTTTTGAACAGCTTTGAGTGGTCGGGAGTTACACTCCCCAGACTGTCTCTTTGACTTGATTACATCAGTTTTTCTGAGGAAATAGAAAAAAGTCATGGCTTCATCTAGAGCAGTGGTTCTCAACCTTCCTAATGCCGTGACCCTTTAATACAGTTCCTCATGTTGTGGTGACCCCAACCATAAAATTATATTCGTTGCCACTTCATAACTAATTTTGCTACTGTTATGATTGTAATGTAAATATCTGATATACAGGATGTATTTAGGCAACCCCTGTGAAAGGGTCGTTTGACCCCCAAAGGGGTTGCGACCCACAGGTTAAGAACCACTGATGTAGAGAAAAGGTAATGGTAGCCACCAAAGTGTAAGGTGGTGCCTTATTGGCCTTGACTACTAAATGTCACTGTGGTGTATGTGGGACTTAGAATACCTGGGAATCTGACTGTAAAGTTCCCTTAGGGCCTTTGGAGCTCTGACTTCAGAGTGTGGTGGTTATTGGGTCTTTACCCAATGTCCCCTGAGCCCTTTGTCACCCTAGCCTCCAGTGTAATCTAAAAAACAAGATCTGCCCTGCTGCTGTGGCTCACTGGTTGAGCATCCACCTATGAACCAGGAAGTCATGGTTCTATTCCTGGTCATGGCATAAGCCCAAGTTGTGGGCTCAATCCCCAGTGTGGGGCATGCAGGAGGCAGCTGATCAATGATTTTCATTGACTAGAGGCCCAGTGCATGAAATTTGTGCATGGGTAGAGTCCTTAGTGGCTGCCGGCTGGGGCCTTCCTTCCACTCACCTGGTGGTCAGCTCACATCATAGTGAGCGATCGAAATCCTGGTTGGTTGAACTCCCGAGAGGACACCTTGCATATTAGGCTTATGTATATATAGATAGATGTTTCTCACTTCCTCCCTCCCTTACTCTCCCTCTCTTGCTCCCTCCCTCTTCCCCTCAAATAAAAATATATGAAAAAATAATAAAAAACCAAGATCTGATTGTGTTCCAGGTAAACTGAAAATCCCCCCACTGCTTCCCAGTGGGTAAAAGGTTCTAGTCCATTATAAGCCCCTCACTGATTTCCCATGGTCTGCTTCATGCAAGCCTTCCCTGCTGTACTCTAGCAGAGACAAACGCCACAAATGCCCACTCTTACTCTGAAGCTCAACCCATCTTTGGGGAAAGCTTGTCTCCTGTATTTTCACTGGGAATATACTTAAGTTTCAGCCCAAATGTCACCTCTTAAATCCTGCTGGACCTCATCTCTCTAGCCAGAATTAATCTTCTCTTGTGAACACTTCTGTGGAGCCTTTTTTAGCCACTAGACAAATATGCCAGGCACGGTGCTATTGCCTAGCTTGGGTCATTCTGCATGAGGCCAAGGCCCTACTTAGCATGTGGGGAACATCTGGGTGAATTACAGACACACACCCCTTCATTTTTCTGGCTGGCACAGCCCCTGAGCCAGGGCAAAGGCTTGTCAAATCGAGTCTGCCCAAACTACAAGCATAAATTGTGACTTTATAATGACCCTATAACTTAGTGCTTTGTATTATAGATGTGTGGGTTGAGGACGCTTTGTATACTGAGCTCTTTGATGGCAGCATCTGCTGTTTCTCAACACCCAGCTTACACATTGCAGGTCCTTAGTACATACCTATGAAAATTGAGGAATACAGTCAATGTTTCCTAGAACCTTTCTATGGGTGCTGGAGAAGAAGAGGCGGAGGAAGAGCTAAGAGTGTTTAAAACTTTTTATGAGATAGAAACCACTCTCTTCATATGACTAGCTGAGACCTTTGCTTTGCAACCTTGGCTGTACATTAGAATCACCTGGGAAGCGTGGCCAACTACCCATGCCCAGACCAAGTCAATCAGAATCTCAGCTGTGGGGCCAGAAAGAGTCTTTTTTTCCCCCAAGGTGATTTCAATGTGTAGCGGAGAGGGAGTACCACTGAACTGGAAGGACTTGGCAAGGGAAGGTGAGAACTTGTGTCCTTGTTCTGTGTGAAGAGAGCTCTGCAAAACATAAAAGGTACAGATGAAAACAATATCGATAGCGGGCTGGGACAGGTGGGCAGACGCTGGGTGATAGCAGATCTTTCCTGTGTCTGGCTTGCATGGCAACAGCATTATATTGGTGGCAGCCCTGGGAAGGGAAACATGGACGCTGCCACGTGTTTGAAAGCTCAGGAAGCCAGCCCGCAGCTGTGTAGCTGACTGTCCCCGGGCTTCCTGAGGACTAAACGTTTTCTTCCACAAGTTGTAAAAATAAGCAAAGAAAAAGTCCCTTTGGCCTGTGAGATTTACTCTAAGACAGCGGTTCTCAACCTGTGGGTCGCGACCCCTTTGGCGGTCAAACGACCCTTTCACAGGGGTTGCCTAAGACCATCTTGCATATCAGATATTTACATTATGATTCATAACAGTAGCAACATTACAGTTATGAAGTAGCAACGAAAATAATTTTATGGTTGGGTCATAACATGAGGAATTGTATTTAAAGGGCCAGAAGGTTGAGAACCACTGCTAAGGTAACCTTCTTTGTTTTACACTGTGGACTGCTGAGATGGAGTTTGCTCTGTCTGGCAAATGCTGAATCTGCTGAGCCTAAAAAAGTACTTGGAGGATGACAATTGGATAGTGCAAGATGAAGATACAAGGAGGGGCATCGTAATGTTTGCAGTAATTTTTTTAAAGGCCAGAAGCCACTGCAGGCCTGCACTCAATTCTAGAACTCTTCCTGGCAGACAGAAAGGACTTCTTAGAGGGAGGACAGTAAACTCGGTCCTGTCAGGGGCAGGAAGTTGGCAGAGTGACCCTAGCAAATGCCCAGCGAGAGAGCCCTGGTCAGAATTTAGCTGAAAAAAAAAATGTTTTTTAGCAGCTTTATTGAGAGATAATTCACATACCACATGCTATTTCACAAATATAAGCCCTGAGCCCATAGTTAATTGAGTCTGCCTTACACTTGAATATGGGCATTTGCTGGTTATTAGTTTTTATGTGGGCAGACATATCAAGGGCAAATATCAAGTTCATGAAACATAGTTTATAGTGGAACAATCTGGAGCTTAGGGACTTGTATTCTCATTTGAAATCCTGTGTTTTGGGCAGTCAAGCTTCTCAGGTCTCAGTTTCTCTGTCTATAAATGAAGAGGTTGGCTGTGATCTCTTGGGTAACTGCTAGCTCTGTGATGCCCTGCAAGTGCACACACTGAACAAGCTGGAGGTTTGTATTCAATGTATCGGAGCCCTAGCTGGTTTGGCTCAGTGGATACAGCATAGGCCTGCAAACTGAAGGGTCCCAAGTTCAATTTTGGTCAAGGACACATGCCAGGTTGTGGGCTTGATCCCCAGTGTGGGGCGTGCAGGAAGCGGCCGATCAATGATTCTCTCTTATCATTGACGTTTCTCTCTCCTTCTCCCTTCCTCTCTGAAACAAATAAAAATATATTGAAAAATGCATTTGATGGCACAAAGGTGGTGACAGGAAAATGCAGGAAGGAAAGACAGAGAAAGACCACGGGTTTGGAGAAACTCTTCAGTCTGCGATCTCACTTGCCTTTTGTAAAGAACCCTTGGCGTCTTAGTTTCCAAGACAAAAGTCACTCTCCCAGGGCTGAGACTGACAAAGAGAGAGAAAACAACAACAACAACAAATAAAACACCAGTTGGTTGTGCCCCCAGGAAGTGAACCCGCAACCTGGGTATGTGCCCTGAATGGGAGTGGAACCCATGGCCCTTAGGTGCATGGATGACACTCCAACCAATTAGCCACACTAGCCAGGCCCCAGCTTTATTTTTGAGTTTGTATCGTCTTCTTCGAAAACTGTCAGATGTGTCAGCTAACTGACCTTAAGGTTCTGCCTGCAGCTACCCAGCATCCTTTTTCCATTTTCTGAAGGTAATTAGCTCACGAAACGATTGAACCATGACCTACCCAGTATTCAGACATGTTATTACATTACCTCTGCATTCCAGCCAACAGGTTACTCAACTCAGAGACTGATAATCAGGGCTTTAGATCACAAATGAGCTCCTCTGTCAAGTAGGAATTCTTAATGTGGGGTCTCCTGAATTCCAGGAATTTCAGTCCCATGATGTGTCCACGAAGCTCCTGAAAAGGGCAGGGGCGGGGAGCGGGGTAGGGGGAATTCCGTGCTAAGATATATGCATGCCTTTTTGGTACAGAAAGTCTAAAGGGGCCACTGATTTTCAAAGAGAAGGTTGACTCATAAAAGGTGAAGAAACTCCTGGAGTAGACTAGATGGCCTTGAAGGTTTCCTTTGAGTCTCAACGTTCAAGCTTCTTTGAATGAAGGCTCTCCTACAGATACCAACTTACATTCTCCTTCTTCAGCAAAGAAGCCGGCTCAGCAAGCCGTGGTGTGGCAGGAGCTCCTGGGGAAAAAGGAAGTGCATTTGTGTATGTTGTCAAGTTCTGCTTGGAGTGAACTCAGAGGGGAACGTCTCTGACCAACTTCTCCATTCAAGGAGAGAACCAGGGCCATGTTTTCACAGAAGAAGAAGCAGTGACTGGGATGCCAATTCCGTTTCCTGGTGGAAGGAAGACGAAGGGCTGCAGCAATCTGTACTAGTCAGCCTCAGATCCCTTGGTGGGAAGACAGTGGTCCCTAAGCTCCCATTCCAAGACTGGAGACTAGCTCTGCCTCCTTACTTGTTGCCTCTGTGTGAGACATAAGACAAATTTACTAAATATCTTTGCAATGAAAATCTTAAATACCTAGAAAGGTAGCTTTCTGGAAAGCCTTTCCATTGAAGCACTCAGACAGAACTCTGTCACCTACTTTTTTTTTTTTTTAAATATATATATTTTGTTGATATTTTACAGCGAGGAAGGGAGAGGGATAGAGAGTTAGACACATCAATGAGAGAGGAACATCGATCAGCTGCCTCCTGCATACCCCCCACTGGAGATATGCCCGCAACCAAGGTACATGCCCTTGACTGGAATCGAACCTGGGACCCTTCAGTCCGCAGGCCAATGCTCTATCCACTGAGCCAAACCGGTCAGGGCAGTCACCTCACTTCTTGAAGAACTCACAGACCCTAAGCTAAATCTGTGTTGCTATGTAGGCAAAAGTGGCTGTTGTTTCTGCATCATCTCCCATGTCAGGCTCTTGGAAGTCTGTTCCTCCCTGTCCATTTCCCCCTTTCTGCTGAGCCCTCCCCAGCACATAGGGAATCAATCACCAATATGCACCCATCACTGTCTGAAAACTGCCCCTGCCTTGGTGATGACCAACCTGCTGCTGTGCTGCATGCCATGATGCTAGTCACCTGGAGGGAAGGGACTTCAGAAGACACTTAGACCACATCAGTGGTTCCCTCCAAAGGAGATTCTTACCCACAGAAATCTTTAAACAAGGGTACGTACACCCGGATGATCATTGCAATGATGTTTGCAAAAACCTCTTTCCATTGATAGGGGAATAGTTGATTATTGTGGTGCATCAGCACACCGAGGCAGGTAAGATGTATTCAGGGTGATTTCATCTTTGAGCTGTTTTCCTAATTTAACAAATATTTATTAGTGCTTACTATGTGCCAGGTAGTCTGATACTGAGACCAGAGAGAGAGACCAAATAGACACATCTCTGACCACATAGAACTTCCAGTCTGACTGCAGGAGAATTCGTTCCATCCATTCATTCTGTGAACATTTATGGCATCTACTTTGTCAGGTACTATTTTAGTCCCTTTGAATAGAACAGTGAGGAAGCAGATGAAACCCTTATTCTGACAAAGCTTGTGCCATTTGTCAGAGGGGAATGCTTTATTGATAACTTAAAAAGAATGTTCTAGAATAGTATATATAAGTGATAGACCTTTTTTCTTTACCTTAAAAAAGTCTGGGAGACCCTCCTCTTCTTGCTAAGACCTGGCACATGGTCCTGGTCCCAGAACTATATGGAGGCAGAGGGAAAGCTCTGCCCCTGGTATCAGGTCTTTGCTGCCCATGGTTTCCAGTCCCCTGGTTCTATCCTCAAGTGAAGGGACACCAGTTAAAAAAAATCTGGAAAAATGTACCCAAATGAATACGTTTACCCCACAGGAGCAAATGGTCAAGATATAGACTTTCAATTTTTCCTTTGTTAACATAAAAAAACCATTGAAACCTGTAAAGAATTTTTGTGAGTTTATTTGAGCCAAACTGTCGACATATGCCGGGAAGCAGAATCTCAACGAATTGAGATAGTGCTCCGGAGAATGGCAGGGTTACATCCGTATTTATATATGAAATTCATTGGTGACAGATTTAAGGAGGTGGGATTAAGCGAAGCGGGAAACCTCTGTGATAGGATAAAAAGTAAAATGATGGACACATACTTAGGTGGGTGCAGGATCAATTAACATGATAATGAAGGAATTTGTAGTATCTGTCCTGGCGCCCAGAACATTTGGTTGTGCCCCAGGGGCTCCAGAAAAAGGGAAGTTACAAGTTACCCAGACATTTCAAGGGTATGTTATCTTAGAGGCAAAAAGGCAAATGGGCTCAGTAAGGATCAAAGTTGATCTTGTCAGTGAAGATACTGGCTTAGGACATAACTGCCCACCATAACTGCTTTTAGTTAAAGTTTAATTTCAGGCCATCCTTTGTGGTTATTTTAGGTCTCTGAGTCTGCTAGGCTGCCACGCAGGCCTTCCCTGAGCTTGTCAGGTCAGCGTGTGGCCCCTTTCGTCCACACCTTTTAGGTGATTCTGTAAGCATTACATGATCTCCATTTCCTTTTGTAATGAAAAGGCACGGTTAAGCATTACAGCAGTGTTTTCCTGCCTGCCCCCCACTTCATAGAAAGAAACGAAGGCTGC
Organism: Myotis daubentonii; assembly: GCF_963259705.1. NCBI lineage: Eukaryota > Metazoa > Chordata > Mammalia > Chiroptera > Vespertilionidae > Myotis > Myotis daubentonii. Next base: position 95,378,174 of record NC_081844.1, on the reverse strand, counting down.
TCTGTCTGTGGCGTAGCCACTCTGTCACAGTGCTTCACTAATAAACTCTCTTTCACTTAAAAAGAAAGAAAGATATGAAGACTGGGACAAGTTAAGTAAATTAAAGGTCAAACTGTCAGTGAACTTGAGTGGGATCCACTTTCCATCAAGTACTTAGAATGAGACAGATGGCAGAAAGAGGAACGAAAAGCTGCTACCAGTGCCCTGGAGATGACAAGTGGTAACTTAATCACAGTGAAATAATATTGAATATATGATCTGTTTATTGAAGTGCGTTAGGGTTTTTTTTCTCTCCCAGAGCTCTGCCTAAGAGACTCATGGGCTGCGAAAAGAGGGGCCCCTTTATCTTTGGAGACTGAAAAATAAGGTCTTATAATGGTTTATCTGTCTTTCCTTTTTCTAGGTTTGAAATTCTGGAAGCAGAAATTCAAGCGGTTCCTTGTTTGCACTTCCCTTTATGGTGCTGCACAGGTGTTGTGTTATTTTTTATAAACTGAAGGCAGGGCCCTGCCACAGAAAAAAGATCCAGGCTAACTTTATTGTGCGTGGTCTAGGACTGATCCCGCATCATCTGCGCGGTGTGCTGCAATTGACTTCGGGGTGTCCCTCGAGCTTATTTCCATTTAAATTTAAATTTTATTTTCAATTTTTTTCTTAGAAAGTTTTATCAAAGCTAAAATTTATTTGGTGCATATTCTGTGCTTGCTATCGAATACCTTCACATACACCTTTGCCTTTAATATGCAAAAGCAACCAGATGAAGTATTTTACAGGCTGAAAAAAACAACATAACAAAAACGTACTTCATTTTCATTTAAATTAAAAAAAAATTAAACTAAACCACATTACTTTGTCTCCAGGTTTCTATTGAGAAAGTGTGGCTCCTTCTGGAGATAAGTTGAGATGCCTTAAATCTTTAATTTTTAAGGTTTTTCCACCAACCTTTTCTGGGACTCAGTGGGAAGTGGGGAAAAGGACAGTTGCACCATTAGGGTGGAAAGTTCTCAAGCTTAAGGATGGCTCAGATGTGGGCCGATTTTTCTGGAACCTGTGCAAAGAGCAGCATGAGTCAGAAATGTTAGTTCCAGGCTTCTGGATCCTCTGTAGTTACATTGACTGCAACTATTAAGGGCATTCCAAGTTACTCATTTACTCACAGTAATGATTTTCTTTTCTTAGTTCTTGCTGAAATTCCTTCTGCTTATGGTGTGACTCTCTTTTCCCAGAGAAAGCAGTGAGCTTTTTAAAAAACTTTTTTTAAAAAACCTTTTTAATTATTTAAACTATTCATGTATGGTGGTGGTGGTGGGATTTGTTTAAATATGAGTATTACTCTAGTGGGTTTGGCTTAGTGGAAAGAGTGTCACCCCTCAGACTGAAGAGTCCTGGGTTCTATTGCAGGTAAAGGGCATATAACTCAGTTACAGGCTCAATCCCAGCCCCGGACAGATGGGGCGCATGTGAGAGGCAACCAATCAATGTGTCTCTCTAACATCTCTCTCACATTAATGTTTCTCTATGTCTCTCCTCCTTTCTTCCATGCTCTCTAAAAAATATAAATAAAATAAAATCAATGGAAAAATATTCTGGGGTGAGGATTAACCAAAGAATAAAGATACCAACACATAATAAATTTAAAAATGCTTATTTTATGTTTGGGTCACCTTCAGAAAATATTTTACAGTATTTTGTATAATAATAAATAGCAAAATACCAATGCAATTAAGTCTCTTTGACCCAGCCATCTTTCCAAAATTGAATGTGGGGGAAATGTCTCATAATCATGTGATCATACAATAAGGCACACTGGTTGCAAGTGAAAGTATTCATCCAAAAGCAAATATGCCATGTTGTCAATGTTTCTAAGGAGACAACACCCACTGTTTTGGTTTTAGGAAGGAAAAGTCATGTTACTCTCATGATTTCTTAGAAAACGTTCTACGGTGCACAGGGACTGCCCTATGGCTGAGAGAGGAGCCCAGCTATCCCTCCCAGTTTTCTGACATTTTTTGTCATACACAAGTTCAAAACCCGGAGTGTCCATGGACATGCTATTAACATCAGAAAGATTTATATCAATTATATTGGGGCACAGTGTAGCTCTACTTCCTTTTTTATTTTATTTTTTAATCCTCATCTGAGGATATTTTTCCTCCCATTGATTTTTAGAGAGAGTGGAAGGGGTGGGCGTAGTGGTTAATGAATGGGAGGGATACCTGGGTTTCAGAGCCCTCCCCCCCAAAAAAAACCCCAACAAAAAAAAAATACAAAACAAAACAGGGAAAGGGAGAGAGAGTGGAGAGAGAGAGAGAGAGAGAAACTTTAATGTGAGAGAGACACATTGACTGGTTTCCTCCCGCACATACCCTGACCAGGCCGGCACCAGGATTGAATCTGAAATTCAGGTACATGCTCTTGACCAGGAATTGAACCCGAGACCCGTCAGTGTGCAGGCCAACGATCAAACTACTGAGCCATGCCAGCCAGGGATCTACTTCATTTTTCACTAAAGGTGGCAGCTTGTTTACCTACACTTTTGAGGGTAAAAAGGTTTGCTTTTTTCTTTCTTTCTTTTTTTTATTTTTATTGTTTAAAGTATTACAAAGAGTATTACTGCTTTTTTCTTTTTCTTTCCATCAGATGCCCCACTGCTTAGCATTAGGTGTTCAATGAATATTTGGTGAAATAATGTGTGTTGAGTGACAAGAACAGTTGAGTAGGAGCAGGCACTCTAGGCTTTCTCTTCTGTGTTGGCCCCCACAGTGTGTCTTCTGTGGGTCCCGTCCTCTAGTCCTCCTTTTGGCCCTCAGTTTATTCATTATCAGTTGAGGAGTTGGCCCCAGTAGTTTAAGATCCCTTCAGATATAAACAGTCCCAAAATTTGCGTGGCATTTCAGCTCCAGAGTCAGACCCAAAATCAAGCTCTGTGCTGAATCTTAAAGACAGCCTAGCAGAGAACAAATGTTGTTCCAGTCCATTAATATCTCCTTATAATCTATTTAAGTTAGGAAGTAGATACATTTAGTAAGGAGATTGTGGCAGACTGGAGAAGTCTGACCTTCAAAGATACTTCCCAATGGTCTGATGTCAAGGTGTGGCAAAGAGATAAAGAATGGAATGCTGGAAGAAAGTTGTCTTTATCCATAAAAACCCTTGGGGGAAGGATTGGTGACAAAGCGTCAGAGGAGCTAGAAAGGAATCCTCTGGAAATTTATGCGGAAGAGAAAATCGAATTTAGGTGCTTGCACGTTAGGACAACAATGTTTAAGCCAATAGAAATTAGGGAAAAGACTGGGTCGGGTGGTGGTGGGGGGGGGGGGGTGGAGTCATGGTGGCCAAGGAGGTAAATCTTGAACCCGCCTTCTCCCAGGAGCACATCAGAATTAAAACTGAGTTATAGAACACCCATCACAGAGAACCACCTGAAGACTAGCTGAGCAGAATTTCTCTAACTAAAGGTGTAAAGAAGGTGCCTCAAAGTGAAGGTAAGAGGGTGGATATGTGGTTTGGGCAGGTACCATACCCCTGGCTTGGTGATGAATGAATGGGAGGGATAGCTGGGCCTCACAGGTCCCCAGTAAAGAGTCAGAGGTCTGACCCCCTCCAGGCTCCACAGCACAGGGCACCTGCGCCGAGAGTTCCTGCAACATCCAGCTTTGGGCACCAGTGGGGATTATGTCTGAGATGGAGGAAGGGTTATAGGAGACCTAGCACTGTAGGCAGAGGGTTCACATGAACTCCTGTCCTCTAAGCTCCAACAGAGAGGCAGCAGCTCCAGAAGTGCCCGTGACCTAAGGGGAGAAACTCAATGGATTAACCTTAGGACACAGGCTAGAGCGGCAGGGATTGGTAGGAACTCTCTCAGGGGACAGAGTGCTATTGTCCCTTTGTTGAGTTCTCCCATCCAGCTGGTCCTGAGCAGGCAGGCACAAAATCTCTCTCTCTATTAACCTGGCCTACACTGTCTGCCCTGCTCTGGCTTTTCCCTGAGAGTCTGCCCCACCCAAACAGCTCACCTTGCTGGGGCCTCTTCCAGCAGCTCCAGACCCTTCACAAGAGCCCACATAGTCTCCCCGAAAAGCCCTCACGTTCTACAGGAGTGATGGCCTGCTTCTGGCACGCCCTGCAATCTCTCCCAAATGCCCTTCCATTCAGCACAAGCAGCAACCTAGGCATCTGTCAGTAGATGAATGGATAAAGAACATGAGCTACATATGTACAAAGGAATATTACGCAGCCATAAAAAGAATGAAATCTTGCCTTTTGTGACAAAATGGACCTAGAGGATAGTATGCTAAATGACAAAAGGCAGACAGAGAAATAAAAAGACCATCAGTTTTCAGTTATATGTGGAATGTAAAAACTAGGACAAAGAAAACGAAATGGAAACAAGCTCATACATACATACAGAGAACAAATTAATATGTACCTGATGGGGGTGGAGGAGGTGGGGGGGTGTAAAAGATGAAGGGAATGAAAATGTACAATCTGCCAGTTATAAAATAAGTAGCAGGGATGTAAAGTACAGCAGAGGGAATGTGGTCAATAATATTGGAATAGCCCTAACCGGTTATTGGCTCAGTGGGTAGAGTGTCAGCCTGCAGACTGAAGGGTCCCAGGTTCGATTCTGGTCAAGGGCATGTACCTTGATTGCGGGTACATCCCCAGTAGGAGGTGTGCAGGAGGCAGCTGATCGGTGGATGTTTCTCTCTCATCGATGTTTCTAACTCTCTATCCCTCTCCCTTCCTCTCTGTAAAAAAATCAGTAAAATATATTTAAAAAATAATAATATTGGAATAATTATGTATGGTGTCACACGGGTCCTAGACTTATCATGGGGATAACTTTGTAAGGTTTGTATGTCTAGTCACTCTGTTGTATACCTGAAATGAATATAGATAGTCTTTTGTGTCAATTATAATTTAAAAATCTATTTAAAAAATTTGGGAAAATTCACAAAACTGGAGTGCTTTGAATTTCTTGCGAGATAGGGTCTCATGCAAATGGGTTCATGGCTTATACATCTCAGTTGTTTAAGCTTCTCCTGGGCAATATCAGTGAGGAAGACCTGCATATTTAGGCTTACTTGGAGGCTGTGTGACTTTAGAGCCGACACATTCCTTTGCTCAGCCTCTCTTCATCTGTGAAGCGGGCATTATATGAAGTTACTCTATTTATTTATTTATTTATTTATTTATTTATTTATTTATTTAATTCAGAGAGGAAGGGAGAGGGATAGAGAGATAGAAACATCAATGATGAGAGAATCATTGATTGGCTGCCTCCTGCATGCCCCTCACTGGGAATCGAGTCTGCAACCCAGGCATGTGCCCTTGGCTGGAATCAAACCTGAGACCCTTCAGTCCACAGGCCGACACTATCCATTGAGCCAAACCAGCCAGGGCTAAAGTGGGCATTATAAAATATAGAAATGGAAATGAACATGTGTGTATGGAGCATACACAATAACCAGGTGTGGCTTTTTTTTTCTTTTAAGATTTATTTTATTGCCATGTATGGCTATTTAAATGAAAATTAATTTATTTAAAATATTATAAGTTTTGATTTGAGCCAAATTGACAACAGATGCTGGGGAGAAAGATCTCAAATGCTCCCTAAATTTAAATTAATTAAAATGAAGTTAAATGAAAAAAATTAACTTCCTCATTTATACTAACCACCATTTTGTTGTTGTTAATCCTCACACAAGGATCTTTTTCCATTGATTTTTAGGGAGAGTGCAAGAGAGAGGGAAAGACAGAGAGAAACATCAGTGTGAGAGAATCACATTGATTTGTTGCCTCCTGCCCGAGCCCCAATCAGGTCTGGGGCCTGAGAGGAGCCTGAAACCAAGGTTGCAGAGCCCTTTACTGGAATGGAACTGGGACCCTTTGGTCTGCAGGCTGATGCTCTATCCACTGAGCCAGACCAGCTATCACACACACATTTGCTGGAAGCCGGTCCATCCTTGCTGCTTGACACAGTTGCTGCAGGAAAGAAACATTTGCACAGCATATGTTTCAAGGGACCTGGCGTATATAGCATACTGTTCTTAATATGTTTGCTCCCCTTAGTGCTATGTGTTTTAACCAAGGTCACCTCTCTGAGAAAGGTTGTTTCCCCAGGTAAGGATTTTTCCTTGAAGTTAGGGAGGGAATAAAACTCCTTAACTAAGTGCCTGGCGGGTAGTTAATCACTTTAACTACGAACAATCACGCTTAAGCTACATAATCTTTACTCCCTGGAATGGAGATAAGAAACGCCCTCACCTTTGCAATAGAAATTGACAGGATTAAAATCAACTAGTATAAATACAGATGTAACAAGACAATAGAAAGCAGAACTTCACTGGAGATCCTGAACAGAACTTGGCTGGAGATCCTGGCTAGAGATCCTGGCTAGGCTGCTGATCAACTGAACGCTGTCTCCATGTCATTCCTTCTTCGCCAACTCCATCCACACCTTTGGGGACCCCTGGACCTGCTGGGGTTGGACCCCAGCATCAAATCATAGAAAAGGAGGTGACAAATGCAGTGTAGAAAACAAAACAGAGTGATGAGGAATATCTGAGGTGACGTGTAAGCAAAGAACAGAATGAAAAAGAGAAGTCTGGAAATGGTTAAAGGAATGGGGATCTAGGCAGAGAGCACCACCAGCAAGAAAGTACTAAAGTAGGGATGCATTTGAAAGAACCATGAGTCGCTGGAGCCCCGTGGACAGGGAGGAGATAATAGAAAAATCTGAGAGTTGGGCAGAGGTCAGATCACTGGGCCTTTGCATCTAGGTTAGGAGTTAGGATTTTTTACTTTTTTCTGAAAGAGCCATGGGAGGGTTGTAAGTTGGGGAGTGACATGGTCTAATTATATTTTGCCATTTATATCATTCTGCACAATTTTATTAGTTAAATGTTTACTTTACTTGTGTCTCTATCTGAATGTACAATCCTGGACATTTTTATCCTTAGTATATTTGTCAGCCTCAATATAATAGTAAAAACTGTGGAAGAGTTGAATTAAATTAAGTTAGAAAATCCTTATCACTGACCTACTGGGCTATGGCAGAGTCCCAGAGTATAACAAAACTAATAAAGATATTTTAATTTTATTTTTTTTTATTTTAGAGAGAGGAAGGGGGAGAGAACAGATGGAGAGAAAGAGACAGAGAGAAAGAAACATTGATACATAATAGTATTTATGACTATCCCCACCCATTACTCATCAAGGAGTGTGGGCATCCATTTTGTCTTGCAGTCACCAGAGAAGAAGCTTGCATGTGAGTTTTTCTTACTAAACTTAGTTGCCAGATTGGAGTGGCTGCTTCTTTTGCCAGCCTCTCTCTGCCCCCCACTTATGACGGTAGACTTTCAGTTTGGGGGCTTTTCTCTGAGTCTGGGTCTATGAGCACTAGGCCTGGTCCACATTCTGCTTTCTGAAATGTTCTCCTGACATCCTTCAATAAAATGCAGTCTGAGTCGTTGCTTCCTGTAGCATGAGTGATGAAACACAGTGATTCACATTCTGACTTAATCCTTGTTAATAGATAACTTGGCGATATAACTGAGGCTAGGGACTAGCCATTGTGGCCACAGGGCAAGAAGTACCCTCTACTCACCAAAGGGCCAGTAGACGGTCATCTCAGCCCAAGGGTAAGTGCATCAGGACCATTGGAGGACTGGATTTGCTCTGGAGTCCCCCCCAACTGAGCCTGGGTCTGGTTTCCTTCCTGTTTCCTCCCTAATCTCTCTGAGCATCGGGAGTCAGTGTGGACTTTCCATGTGGAAAAGGAGCTGGGAAATAAGGGGTTACTTCCAAGGGCAGCTTTGCCTGCCTGTCGGAGGTACAGAGCTCTCAGCCACCTTGAGCTAACAGAGACCTGAAGCCATTGTATGTGGTCTCCCATCCATAGCAGGGTAGGCTCATGTGATGCATGCAGTTAGGTACAAGGAAAAGTTGCAATCTGAGAATTAAGATGTGTCCCCATACCATCTGTTGGGGGCACAGCAAACAGTCCATTTTCTCTTTTCTTCCCTTTAGGCTGATACCATCATGCCTTCTTGGGTAGCCTTCCCCAGCCTCATACTACTTTGGGCAGGTAAGTGATAGGTGGGCTGGGGTTTGGAAGGCCTGGGCATGAGGCAGTGCAGGGTGTGTGTGGGTGTGGGGTGAGGAAGATGGATATGCTTGGACTCTGTTGGCAGGTAATGGGTCAACTAGTGAGCAAAGAACCAGGCTGAAATCTTACTCCAAAGTAATTCCTTAAATGGTATGAATCACAAAATCTAAGGGTAAGTATAACATTTTGTTGTATGCTGCCATTTCTGTTTCAGAAAGAGGGGGTGGGTAGGTAGTTGGGTATACATAGACTTTTCACATGTATTTAAGAAATAGTAGCAGTGTTTTCATCTTGTAGGAGAGAATGGAAGGAGGACATGGGGATAGGATGGAAAAGAGCCAGTCTTTCATTTTACATTTTGTGCATTTGTTTTTAACTATGTGCAAATATTTCTTTTAACAATAAGATATATCCTGGCTAGTGTGGCTCCTTTGGTTGGGCATCTCCCCATGCATCAAAAGGTCTCTGGTTCAATTTCCAGTCAGGGCATATGCCCGGGGTTTCTGGCTGGATCCCAGGTAGGGGGCATGCAGGAGGCAGTCTATCACTGTCTTGCTGTCACATCAATGTTTCTCTCTCTCTCTCATCCTCTCTCTTATTCTCCCTCTCAAAATTAATAAAAAATCTTTAAAACAGTAAAAATAATATAAATGGTGTCCCAAAAATATATATACACACTTTAACAGCCAATAGCTCAATTTTGAAAATAAAATGTATTTAAATAAACACTGTCTTTATAATTATTAAAGTGTGTGTATACATTTTTGGGACACCTTGTATATTATTTCAAACATTCTCTGAGTTGGAGAATAGATACAACCTAAATTTAAAAATAATAGTCACCAGAGGTGATTTGATCATGGGAAAAAGTTCATTTAAATTATACCTCCATACTGAAATTTTAAGTTAGCATGCTATATTTGTAATCTACAAATGATGTTAGGCAAAATTAAACATTATAGGCATCAAGAGAAAAAATAGACTCTTACTTTACGTAATGATTACAATTTATTTCCAGAGCACTTTGAAATTCACAGCCCCGTCCTAACTGTGATTAGTTGGGTTACAGCATAGGGAATATAGTCAATAATATTTTAATAACTATGAATAGTGTGAAATGGGTTCTAGACTTATTGGGGTGATCACTTCACAAGTTATATAAATTTCTAATCACTATGTTGTACACTTTCAACTGATATAATATTGTATATCAATTGTAATTTAAAAATTAAAATTAAATAAGATTAGTTGGTACATCTCAGGTTTCATTTAAGGACCAACTTGACTGCATTTGATAGTATAGGGTTTTAAAAATATGTATATTTTTATTGATTTCCGTGAGAGGAAGGGAGTGGGAGAGAGAGATAGAAACATCAATGATGAGAGAGAATCATTGATAGGATGCCTCCTGCATGCCCCCTACTGGGGATTGAGCTTGCATTCTGGTGTGTGCCCTGACATGGAATTGACCCTTGATCTCCTGAATCATAGATTGATGCTCAACCACTGAGCCACACCTGGCGGGCAACAATATGGGGTTTTAATGCCACTAGCACTGGAGAGAGTTTTTGTTTTTAAGTGGCTTAATTTAGCACTAGATTGAATATTCTTCAGTTCTCTGGGTTCACCATGGGAAGTGGGTCTCGCTCAAGTGCCAGCTGTCATCTACTCATGAGAATGATTTCTACTTGGATTTTTTTCGACCATCCTCAAGAGCACGATCAGCCCTGGCTCTTCTGGAACCATTAGAAACCCATTTTCTAAAAATTGATTCCTGAAAGTTTATTAGACTTCTGCCTATAAGGCAACAATACTTTATTTATTATTTTTATATTTAAATTTTTGATTAAAAGTATTGATTTGTTATTCTACTTACTTATGCATTCATTGGTTGATTCTTTTTTGAAAAAAATATATTTTATTGATTTTTTACAGAGAGGAAGGGAGAGGGACAGAGAGTTAGAAACATCGATGAGAGAGAAACATCGATCAGCTGCCTCCTGCACACTCCCCACTGGGGATGTGCCCGCAACCAAGGTACATGCCCTTGACTGGAATCAAACCTGGGACCCTTCAGTTCACAGTCGGATGCTGTATCCACTGAGCCAAACTGGTCAGGGCCATTGGTTGATTCTTGTATGTGCCCTAACTGGGGATCATACCCACAAACTTTGCATACTGATGTTGCTCTAACTACCCGAGCTACCTGGCCAGGGCCTAATAATACTTTATTTATTTATTTATTTATTTATTTAAAATATATATGTTCATCAGCCCGGGTTTTGGGCTCAATCCCCAGTATTGACAGTCATTTGGTTCAAACATTTTGGAAATTAATTTGATAAAAATATTTCTGCTCTTTGTCCTGGTAATTTCTATTTTAGAAGTTTATCCTATTGGGAAACAATTCCAAATACAGAAATAAGTTTAGCCCTAGCCAGTTTGGCTCAGTGGACAGAGTGTCAGCTCATGGATTGAAGGGTCCAAGATTTGATTCTGGTCAAGGGCATGTATCTCGGTTGCAGGCTCAATCCCAGCCATAGTCAGGGCTCATGCATGAGCCAACCAGTCAATGTGTGTTTCTCACATTAATATTTCTCTCTCTCTGTCTCCCCACTCTCTTCCACTCTTCTAAAAATTAATGGAAAAATATCCTTGGGTGAGGATTAACAACAACAACAAAAGAAATAAGTTTAAATTATGTGTTATTTACAACTATCAAGAAACCAAAATGCTGATAAAGATGTAAAAAGTAAAACATAAAAAAATTTAGATTCAATATTAAAGTCACATGATTACAAATGAAATACACCATATAAAGAGAAGTGGACATAAATATAAAATTAAATATTGAGGCCTCACACGCGGTTTTGTTTTTATTGGCAGATGTTGTTGTTTCTCAGACACGCGTGACTGGAGTGGTGGGACAGTCTGCCACGCTACCCTGTACCTACTCAACAGCTGGTGGAATCGCACCCACGTGCTGGGGCCGAGGGCCTTGCCCTTTATCCAAATGCTCAAATACACTCGTATCGACTGATGGCTACCGTGTCACCTTTGAGAAGGACAAACGTTACAGGATGAATGGAATCATTTCCAGAGAGAATTTGTCTCTAACCATACAGAATGCAGCCCTGTCTGACACTGGCACCTATTGTTGCCGTATTGAGTTCAAAGGGTGGTTTAATGATTATAAAGAGAATATATTTTTGGAGATAAAGCCAGGTGAGTTTGTCTTCCTGTGATCACTTCATGTGCATGAACTGAGATGTTTACTGTTTGGTGGTGGTATTCTCTTCCTTTAAGAAAGAAAGAGAATATTAATCCTGTTTTTTAATAACTTTGGGGAAACAGAATTACTTGTGTAGAATGATGTGTTAAAAGAATCTATAGTCAAGAGCATAGACTAGAGGGCCTTCCCAGTCTGCAGTGCTTCAAAAATGCTGGTTAGTTCATGAAGAGGCATTCACGGCTCCATAGGGAGATGAGGTGAATATTTTTCTCAAACTAAAGTTATTCAATGTAAACAACTGTACCTTTTCTCTGAGATGATGTCATTGAAAATTTATAAAATGACCTTTCTTAACATTTCAAACCTAAAATGGAGATTTTCAAATGTATAGACAATATTATCAACTTTGACATTTACCAGCTCAATCTTGTTGCATGTGCATTGTGTAAACATGTATAGTCCCACCCCCATACTTTGCCCTACCTTGATTTCATGAAGCATAACTCATATTGTGATATTGCTTGTTTAAAAATTAAAATGCATCCTAATAACTGTTTATTAATAGTTGCCTTTAAGATTTTCATGAAATCTAAAAACCTGGCTAATTCACATTTTTTCTCTCTTGAGATGGACATTATAATATCCCAAGTTTCTGAGTTCTTCTTTAATCTCCTTCCAGTAAAGTCTTATATTGACAGTAGAATACAATATTTGTGACTTTAATAAGCTGAATCTCTTTATCTTTTTTTATTATATTAAGAAACCTTTATTTGCAAACTCCCAATTTTTGGACTAGGTTATTTCCTTTGAAAAGGCAAGTAAGAGCCCTAGCTGGTTTGCAAAGCTCAGTGGATAGAACATCTGCATATGGACTGAAGGGTCCCGGGTTCTATTCTGATTAAGGGCACGTGCTCAGGTTGCAGGCTTGATCCCCAGGAGGAGGCATGCAGGAAGCAGCCAATCAATGATTCTCTCTCACTCATCATTGATGTTTCTATTACTCTCTCCTTCCCCCTTTTCTCTGAAATCAATAAAAATATATATAAAATTTTGTTAAAAAGGCAAATAATATAAGGACAGTTCAGATGGAGAAAAAGTCTGACTCTGTGGAAATTATATCTGAGAAGCAATTCAGAGAAGCCAGAGAAGCTGATGAGATAGAGCTGTATAGACAGATGTGGGAGGCAGCACATGGAGGAGAGATTATGATTATGAAATTTTGGGAGTTGTGAACTTATTTTGATCTGTCTGAATTTTTATTTATTTTTATTTTTTTTAATTAAATCTTTATTGTTCAGATTATTACATTTGTTCCTCTTTTTTCCCCCCCATAACTCCCCTCCTCCCAGTTCCCACCCCACCCTCCGCCCTCACTCCCCACCCACTGTCCTTATCCATAGGTGCACCATTTTTGTCCAGTCTCTTCCCGAATCTCCCACACCCCTTTCCCCCCCCAAGAATAGTCAGTCCATTCCCTTTCTATGTCCCTGATTCTATTATAATCACCAGTTCATTCTGTTCATCAGATTATTTATTCACTTGATTCTTAGATTCACTTGTTGATAGATGCATATTTGTTGTTCATAATTTGTATCTTTACCTTTTTCTTCCTCTTCCTCTTCTTAAAGGATACCTTTCAGCATTTCATATAATACTGGTTTGGTGGTGATGAACTCCTTTAGCTTTTCCTTATCTATGAAGCTCTTTATCTGACCTTCAATTCTGAATGATAGCTTTGCTGGATAAAGTAATCTTGGTTGTAGGTTCTTGGTATTCATCACTTTGAATATTTCTTGCCACTCCCTTCTGGCCTGCAAAGTTTCTGTTGAGAAATCAGCTGACAGTCGTATGGGTATCCCCTTGTAGGTAACTGTGTTTCTTTCTCTTGCTGCTTTTAAGATTCTCTCTTTATCTTTTGCTCTTGGCATTTTAATTATGATGTGTCTTGGTGTGGTCCTCTTTGGATTCCTTTTGTTTGGGGTTCTCCGCGCTTCTTGGACCTGTAAGTCCATTTCTTTCACCAGGTGGGGGAAGTTTTCTGTCATTATTTCTTCAAATAGGTTTTCAATATCTTGGTCTCTCTCATCTTCTGGCACCCCTATAATTCTGATGTTGTTACGCTTGAAGCTGTCCCAGAGGCTCCTTACACTATCCTCGCATTTTTGGATTCTTTTTTAATTTTGCTTTTCCCGTTGGGTGTTTTTTGCTTCCTCGCATTTCAAATCATTGACTTGATTCTTGCGCTCCTCTGGTCTGCTGTCGGGCGTCTGTATAATATTCATTATTTCAGTCCGTGTATGCTTAATTTCTAGTTGGTTCCCCAATATAACATCGAGGGTCTCATTAGTTTTCTTGTAGATCTCATTAAGTTTATCGGCGGCTTCTAAACAGTTCTTGAGAGACCTTAAAAGTGTGGTTCTGAACTCTATATCTTCCATTGACAATTTTGTCCTGTTTCTTTGTCTCCGCATTTTGTTATGCTTCCTTGGTGCACCCCCTAGTGGTCTTTGTTCGCAGTCTTATAGTTAAACCTTGATTGTTGTAGCTAATACCAGGGAGGGTTTGACCTCCAGGCCAAGTGGCTATGAGAATCAGCTGAGTCAGCAGTGAGAGAACTTCTGTCCTCTAGGGAGGTGCTAATCTAGCCTTTGCCTGAGGCTATCAGGCAAATGCCTCTGTGCAGGGCTTGGGCAGGGCGGGTCGCACAGGATCAACAGGGTGGGCCGGAGAGAGCAGTTATGGCGGCTCTCAGTCCTGTCCCCAGGGGCTCTGCCTCTCTGAGTCCCAGCACCCGCTGCAAAGCTGGGAGAGAAAGCTGCACTCGCTCTGACCGAAGCCAGACAGTCCCGCTTCTCCCGTTTGAGTCTGGGTCCCTAAAGACTCGCCTGTATCTGGAGCTCAGAGTCTGCGACTCCCTCCCGATTGAAAACGCCAACCGCGCCCTCGGCCACCAGCCCGCTCTTCGCACTCCGCACCTCAGAATTTGACTTCAGCACTGCGCCTCCTCTGAGTGTCCGTATGCGTTTCTCTTTCCTCCTAGTTGTAGGACTTCCACTCAGCCAGCGTTCCTGTGGTTCTGGGTGGTGTCCTTTCCGTCTTTTAGTTTTACTTTTGAAGTAGTTGTTCAAAGCAGCAAACTCCGGCGTTAACCTATGTCGCCATCTTGGTTCTCCTCTGATCTGTCTGAATTTTTAAATATAGCATGGAAAGGAACTAGTAGGAGACTTTACAGTGCCTCCCAATTCTTTAATAGAACGATATTTGAACCTCCAATAACCAAATCTTTGCTTAAGTTTTCTTTCATTATTCACAGGCTCAACCTATTCCTCACCTTTCTGTTAGAGGTTTTCCTAACCTATGTCTGTACTTATATCTTCCTAGCTTCTTTCTGGGAAAGACACTAGTATTTTCTACTGATGAGGACAAGTTCATTACTAGATCTGTTTTGGTCTCCTCTTATTTATTGTTCCTTATGCTCCTTTGATCAGATTTTTTTTTTTGCATACTTGCTTTTTTCTCTATATTAGGTTTTTTAATGAAGGGAAAGGATTAGAGTATATACTCCTTAAAAGCTTCTGACTACAGCTTAGATCAAGTTCATTCAACATAATAGCCAGGGCCAGATCATATTCAAAACAGGCCCATGGATTGTTTTATAGATAAACTTTATTGGAACAGCTATACCCAATCCTTGTAGTATCTGGACTGTGGATGTTTTCACACTGACAGAGTTGAGCACTGAGACCATAGGGGCCCAAAAGCCTAACACATTTACTGTCTGGCCCTTTACAGGAAGTTTGCTGACCTTTGCTTAAGACTTATGCCTTGCATGTAATAGATACCAATATTTGTTGAAAAAAAAGTTTAACCTGTTAAGGCACAGATGGGCTTAATTCCATATTAAACTAATTCTCTAAAAAGAAAGACATTCAAACCGATTGTCTACTCTAGGGGTTTCTTTTACAGTTGTTAGCGTTGAGTTTGAAGGAAACTTCTCGTAAAAAGAAAAGGTGCTTGGTGAGCAAAATGTACACATTTTTGAATCAGGCCTTCATTGATCTGCATTTTTTGCCAGGCACTGGGTTTGGGCTTAAGTCTAGTGTCAGCATTGTCTGCGTAGCTCTGAGACCTTCCGTAAGTGGTTTTGACTCCAACACCCTATCTGACCCTGGAAAGAGACAAAGTTACTACCTGTGGTCTAGTCCACCTTCCAGCCAATAGATAAAGTGTCTGTGTGATCTTATTTATGTTAGTGGGTGTGAGTTAGTCCTCATTTAGAGTGCAGGTCTCTTTGGAGGGTATCCTCAAGACTGAAATGAATGCTATGTATTAATTAATATCTTTTTAACTTTCTGGGCCTAGAAACTATTTTTTAATTTAGTCATTCACCACTGAGAGGACAAAGACAGGTCCAGGCTCTAGACATTTTCCCCACCTCCGCGATATTGACGAAGATACATAAATCTGATTTGCGTAGTTGGTCTTCTCAGAGTGCTTCCGTGTTAATCCTGAGTATCCTTTATCCCCTCTGAACCTCCTAGTATATATTCTTTCAATTCAGCTATCTCTGTTTTTGTTGGCTTTTCTTCAAGCCCTCCCCTGTAAGGATCTCATTAACCAAGGACAGGAGGTCATAGTTCAGGGCAAATTAGTGCCCAGTTTTGCTTGGGGACAGTCTCTCATTGGCTATTTTGATGTACAGGTCCAGCACAAAGCTCTTGTTCCCTGCTGCTTGATTAACCCTTGCTTTCATGTTGATTTCTAGCTCCAACCACTGTTCCAACACCACCTAAGGTCTTCAGCTCTGCTCCTACAACTCCAGGGACCACGAAGACCCTCAAGACAGGTAAAGCCATTTGTTTCTGCGGCCAGAGGCCTTCTAGGAAAAGGGTGGAAACCACCCAGGGCATGTGTTAAAACGTACAATTCAGCGTAAGGGTTCTTAGGTGGCCCCAAGCGAGGGTTTCATGGCGTCTGTTAACCCCAGTCTCATAGCCAGATTTTGTAACTATAAGTACTTTCAGAATAGGAAGACTCAATGGGTTTTCTTAAAAATCTTTATTGTTGAAAGTATTACAGATGTTCCCTTTTCTCCCTCATTGACCCCTTCTTGTCTGTACCCGGTCGCACTCTCCCCCCCCCCCCCCCATGCCTTTACCACACTATTGTCTGTGTCCATGGGTTATGCTTATATGTATACAAGCTTTTTGTTGGTCTCTTCTTCGCATCCACCCACACACTCCTGCCTTCCCCTAGAGATTCGCCAGTCTGTTCCATGCTTTTAGGCTCATTGGTTTTTCTGGTCAGATTCTAAAAGCATTCAATATTAGCCCAAACCCCCCAGATCACTGATCTTTGATATCTAATGAGGATGGTATGGATTTTGCCCAATGAGCACAGGCTTAAGAGGAAAATACAGGAAATGACAGAGAAAAATGGTCAAGTTAATGGCATTCTGTTCTCCCAAGGAGTTCTGAATAGGGATCCTTTACTTCACTCTGAAGTGAGACCCTCAACCTGAGAATAAGATTGTAGTGAAGTTAATATTCACTCTGTCTCCTATGTCAGGAACCATGCTAAGTACTTTGCAAATATTATATCACTGAATTCTTATGACAACCCTATGCATTGTAGGTGTGATTCAATCTTATTTTATAGGGTGCTGTCAAGTAGATACAGCACCAGCTTTAACAATTGTCCTTTCAATCTTATTGCATTTACATTATGTAAGCATTGAAATAGACAAGTTCATTAGAAAAACTGGTTAGTTTTTCTCCTATTTATTGTTCCTTATGTTCCTTTAAAATGATTTTTTTGCATGTTCACTCTCCCCTCCATATTATATTTAAAATTGGAGGAAGGGGCCTGGATTGTATCTTCCTAAAAGCCTCTCACTATACCTTAGACCAGGGTCAGCAAATAATCGTCCAGGACCAGATTAGATTCAAATTAGCCCCACCAACTGCTTTATAAATAAAGTTTTATTGAAACAGTCATATCCAATTATTATATTATTTTTTCTATATAAACCTTCACAATGATATAGTTGAGCAACTGCCTCTGAGATCATCCAGCCACCAGAGCTTAAACATTTACTCTCTGGCTCTTACAAAAGTTTGCTGACCTCTGCTCTAGATTAATCCCTTCCATGCAATAGACACAAATATTTGTTGAAAAAGGTTTTTTTTCCATCTTCAAAACAAAAATTAGCTCAATTCCAAATTAAACTAGATTTCTCCAAGGAAGAGCTTTCAAGTCAATGACTCCTATACAATGGACTCCTCTTTTATACTCAGTAGAGTTAGATTTAAAAAATCTTCTTGTATAGCCGGTGTCACTCAGTGCTTGAGCATTGACCTATGAACCAGGAGGTCATGGTTCAATTCCGGTCAGGGACCATGCCGAGGTTATGGGCTCAATCTTCAGTGTGGGGCTTGCAGGAGGCAGACAATCACAGATTCTCTCTCATCATTGATGTTTCTATCCCTCTCTTCCTCTCCCTTAGTTGTTGAAATCAATAAAAAAATATTTTTTAAAAAATAAAGCTTATTGTAAAAGAAAAATAAGGTGCTTGGTGAGAAAAAGGGCCACATTCTTGAATCAGGCCTTCATTGATCTGCTTCTGAGCCATGCATTGTGTTTAGGCTTAATTCTAGCTTCAGCTCTCTCCCTGGAGTTGGAGACCTTCTGTAAGTGAGTTGCAATCCTACACCACCTCTGACTCTGCAAAGTGTCAAAGTTATTACCTGTGGTCTAGTTCACCTTCATCCAAATGTATGTTGTACAAATCCTTCCTGTGATCCTGCATCTGTTAGTGGGGGTGTGTTAATCCCCCCCCGACCCCCTCCACACACACATTGGAGAGGGTACCCTCAGGACTGACTGAATTTAATGCTACTTATTTGGTACATATTTTTGGTCTGGGAGCTGCTGTTTAAGTAAGTCTTAGTCATCACCACTCAGAAGACTAAGACAGATCCAGGCTCTAGGTATTTTCTGTACCTCGCAGGTGTTTATGAAGATACATATATCTGATATGCATGGATGATCTTTTCACAGTAGTTCAGCTTTAATTCTGGATAGCCCTTTTCACCTCTGAATGTCCTGGAGTGTATACATTTCAATGCATGTTTTCCTTTGGCCAGACAGTTTTCAGATTTTAATTGAGAAAGGATAAGAACTCTGAGTTCAGGAGAGGTTGGAGCCCAGTTATGCCTGGGGACAGACAGACTCTCATTGGTTGAGTTGACATACAGGCCCAGCACAAAGCTCTTGTTCCCTGCTGCTTGATTAACCCTTGCTTTCATGTTGATTTCTAGCTCCACCTAAGGTCACCAGTGTTCCAACACCACCTAAGGTCTTCACCTCTGCTCCTACAACTCCAGCACCAACACTGAACCTTAAGACAGGTAAACTGATGTGTTTCTGAGGCTAGATGAGTGGATGAAGACCACCAGAATATATGTTAAGGCAGAGTTGCCATCTATGCTAAAGGTTTTTCCCTGGGTTCCGTAGGGCCTCATGTGATCTGCGAAACTTTGTCCAATATTACATTCATCTAAGAGGTATCTTCAGAGTGAGGGGATCCATTTTTTTAAAAATTGCATTCTCAAAGGGTTTCATCATAAGCCAAAGACTCCAGACCTGTGATATTGGATAACTAATGATGTGGATTTGGTCCAGTTGGCACTGGTTTATGAGTAAAATCTAGGTTATTCCAGAGAAGAAGGGAAATCTGAGTGGAATTCCTTTAGTCTTCTCTGAAGTTGGACCCTTTATTCTAGGATAATAAGCCCACCACTACTTTTACCTATGATATTTTATTGAAAGAACCATTTCTAATCATTGTATCATAAGGTAGGTCTATGGCTGCTTTCATAATGACAGAGTTGAACAACAGCCACTCAGACTATAGCCGCCAAACCCTAACACTTTCATCTGGCCATTTACTGAAGATTTGCTGACCTGTGCTTTAGACGAATGCCTTTCATGTAACAGACACTGACAAATATTTGTTGATTTATGTTTCTTGCACTTCATGGCAAAAATTGGCTTGATTCCAAATTAAACTGTATCTCTCCAAAGAAAAGCTTTTAAACCAATGGCCTCCTGTTCAAAGGTTCTCTTTTTTTCTAGTTAGTAGAGCTAATATTCAAGGAAGCTTCTCATGGGATACAAAGGTGTCTAGTGAGAAAAAAGTACACATTGTAGATCAGGCATTCATTGATGACCTTTTGTGCCAGGCACTGTGTTTGTGCTTAATTCCACTGCCATCTCTCTCTCTGGGTAGCTCTGAGACCTTCTGTAAATGCTTTGAAATTGTAGATCTACTCTGTCATGGAAAGAGCCCAAGTTATTACTTTTTTCATCTCTTTGTTGGGAAGGAATCACTGGTGGTCTAATTCACCTTCAACCAAATGTATAATGTATAAGTGGTCTGTGTGATCTAGCATATACTTGTGGTGTGAGTTCATTTCGGGTGCAGGACTCCTGGGAGGGTATCCTCAGGACTGGCTGAAATGAATGCTACTTATTGAGTAAATATTCTGGGCTTGGAACTGCTGTTTAAATCTTAGTCGTTCACTACAGAGAGGACAAGGACATGTCCTGGCCCTAGACGTTTTCCCCACGCCAGTAATGTGTATAAAGATATATAGCCCTAGTCCGTTTGGCTCGGTGGATAGATCATTGGCCTTCGGATAGTAGGGTCCCAGGTTTGATTCCAGTCAAGGGCACGTAGCTTGGTTGCAAGCTCTTCCTCAGGCCTGGAGCCCTAATAGGAGTGCGTGCAGGAGGCAACCAATTGATGTGTTTCTCTCACATCAATGTTTCTCTCTGCCTTTCCCTCTCTCTTCCACTCTCTAAAATCAATGGAAAAATATCCTCAGTGAGAATTAACAACAACAACAAAAGAATTTTATGAAGTTCAAAAATCTGGGAAGTTTGCAGTTCTTCAGTCTTGATGTGGATATCCTAAACCTTATTATTCAATGATAGAAGTATATACTTGAGGATTTCCTAGTTTCTAGTGCTCCTTCCTAATGAATATTTGTCCACTAAAGGTTTATATTGACAGTAGAATACAATGGCTGTGGCCTCAACAAGCTATGTCTTTCTTTTTCTCTCTCTCTTTAATTAAGAGACACTTTATTTTGTAAATTCATTTTTGGACTAGGCTTATTTTCTGAGGGGAAGTAAGATAAGGTCAATTCAGATGGAGAAAACAGCTGACTCTGTGGAAACTATATCTAGGAGGCAATTCAGGGAAGCCAGAGAAGCTGATGAGATAGAGCTCTATAGACAGATGTGGGAGGCAGCACATAGAGAAGAGATTATGATTATGAAATTTTGGGAGTTGTGAAATTATTTTGATCAGTCTGAATTTTTAAATATAGCATGGAAAAGAACAAGAATTGGGAGACTTTTACAGTGTTTCCCAATTCTTTAACAGACATATCTGAGCCTCCAATAATCAAATCTTTGCTTAAGTTTTCTTTCATTTTTCACAGGCTCAGCTTACTCCCCACCTTTCTGTTAGAGCTTTTCCTTATCCAGAATCTACACTTATATCTTCCTAGCTTCTTCCTGAGGAAAATATTTTCTACTGCTGAAGATAAGTTCATTACTAGATCTGTCTTGGTTTCCTCTTCTTTATTGTTCCTTGTGCTCCTTTGATCAGAATTTTTGCATGCTTGCTTTTTTTCTCTATATTAGGTTTTAAACTGGATGGAAAGGATTGGACCATATAGTTCTTTTAAAAAATATATTTTTATTGAGTTAGAGAAAGGAGAGAGAGAGAGAGAGAGAGAGAGAGAGAGAGAGAGAGAGAGAGAGAGAGAATGTGAGAGAGAATGTGAGAGAGAAACAGCAATTGGTTGCCTCCTATGCCACCTCAACTGGAGATTGAACTTGAAACCTGGGCATGTGCCCTGATCAGGAATCAAACTGGTGACCTTTTGGTGCATGGGACAGTGCACAAACTACCCAGCAACACTGGCCAGAGTTAGACTGTATACTTCTTAAAAGCCTCTGACTATAACTTAGATCAGGGTCAGCCAACATTATAGCTCAGAGCCAGATCACATTCAAAACAGGCCCACCAATTGTTTTATAAATAAGTTTTACTGGAACAGCAAAACCCAATCCTTACTATCTGGTGTGTGGCTGCTTTCACACTGACAGAATTGAGCAGCTGACACTGAGACCATAGGGGCCCCAAAGCCTAACACACTTACTGTCTGGCCCTTTACAGAAAGTGTGCTGACTTCTGCTTAAGACTAATGCCTGGATGTGATAAAAACTCGGAGTAAACTCTGAGACCTTCTGTAGGTGGTTTTGAATTCAACACCCTCTCTGACCGTGGAAAGAGATAAAGTTATTTTCTGTAGTCTAGTCCAGTGGTCGGCAAACTCATTAGTCAACAGAGCCAAATATCAATAGTACAACGATTGAAATTTCTTTTGAGAGCCAAACTTTTTAAACTTAAACTATATAGGTAGGTACATTGTTATTAACTTAATTAGGGTACTCCTAAGGCTTAGGAAGAGCCACACTCAAGGGGCCAAAGAGCCACATGTGGCTCGCGAGCCGCAGTTTGCCGACCATTGGTCTAGTCCAACTTCTAGCCAAATGTATAAATCATCTGTGCGATCTAATATATGCTAATGAGTGTGAGTTAATCCTCATTTAGGGTGTAGGTCCCTTGGGAGCATACCCTTAGGACTGACTAATCTGAGTGCTATTTATTTGGTGAACATTCTGGGCCTGGGAACTACTGCTGAAGTCTTAGTCATTCACTACTGAGTAGACTACGGCAGGTCCAGGCTCCAGACATGTTTCCATCCTCACAGATGTGTGTGAAGATACATATACCTTATATTCATGGCTGGATTTTTCAAAGTGCTTCGGTGTAAATCCCAGATATTCTTTTTCAACTCTGAACTTCCCAGAATATTTTTCTTTCAATGCAGCTGTTTCTTTTCTTGTGAGCTTTTTTTTTTAAGCCCTTCTCTGTCACATTCTAGTGGACTAAAGACAAGAACTCTGAGCTCAGGGGAGGTTAGTGCCTGCCTGATTTAGCCTGGGGACAGACAGTCTCATTGGTTGTGTGTGTACAGGACCAGCTCTTATTTCCTGCTGCTTGATTAATTCTTGCTTTCATGTTGATGTCCAGCTCCACCGAAAGTCACCAGTGTTCAAACATCACCTAGGGTCCTTACCTCTGCTCCTACAACTCTAGCACCCCAGGACAGGTAACTTAGGATAGGTAAACCGATGTGTTTCTTAGGGCAGAGGCCTTCTAATGAGATGTGGATTACCCAAGGCATTGTGTCAAAACAGAAGTACAAGTCAGAATAAGAGTTTGTGGGTGGCTTCCAGAAGAGAGCTTTATAGTGTCTCTCTGAACCCCCATGCTATATTACATGCACCTTTTGTATAAATAAGTGCTTTCAGAATGAGGAAACCCATTAGTTTTCCAGTCAGATTCCCAAAGGGATACATTATTAGCCAAAATACCATGGACCACCGATCTTTGGCATGTAATGAAGGTGGTATTCAAGTTTATGAGGAAAATACAGGGTTATGCCAAAGAAGAAGGGTCAAGTTAATAAGATTCTGCCCTCACAGCACTTCTGAGTGGAGATCCTTCAGTCCATCTGAAGTCAGATCCTACACTTGAGGATAAGATTTCAGTGAATTTAATATTCACTCTGTTTCTATGTTAGGAACCACGATCAGTCCTATGCCAGCATTACATCACTTCATTTTTTGACAGCCCTATGTACTATAGGTGTGATTCAATCCTATTTTATATTTGTGGGTACTGATGAGTAGATATATCACCAGTGTTAACAATTATTCACTCAGTCTTGTTGCATTTACATTGTGTAAGCCTATGTAGTTCCATACCTACCCTTTGCCCTACCCTCAATTTTTGAAGTATATCTCTCACCATATCATAACATTGCTTGTTTAAAAATTAAAATGACCTTATGGCAATATGAATATATTGGCATCTCAATAACTTTTCATCAATTGGTTTTAGGAGTTTCATGAAGTCCAAATATCTGAGAAGTTTACATTTCTTCCATCTTGAGTGGGGCATACTAATAGCCTTATCATTTGATGAGAAAAGTATGTTCTTGGGGATTTCCTGGTTTTTGTTCTTAATAAATATTTATCCACCAAAGTCTGTGGAACACATTGCCTGTGATCTTAATAACCTATGTCTCTACCTTTTTTTTTCTTAAGAGAAATTTTATTTTGTAATCTCTCAAGTTATCAACTTGGCTTGTTTGTCCTATGAAGGCAAGTAAGATAAGGCCAATTTAGTTGGAGAAAACATCTGACTCTGAGGAAACTAGATCTGGGAGGCAATTTAAGGAAGCCCAAGATGCTGGTGAGATACTGAGTTATAGACAAATGTGAAGACACAGCAAGTGAAGAAGAAACTGTGATTAAAACATTGTTGGAGCTGTGAAACTACTTTGATCTAGATAAATTTTTAAAAAATAACATGGAAGGGAAATAATAGGAGACTTCAATAGTACTTACCAATTTCTCTAATAAGTGGGTAATTACAAGGCAATTGCTGAATCCAGTGCAAAGTAGGTTCATAACTGAGCCAAAGTGACTCTCAGCTTCCAATAGCCAATTCTATGCTAAAGTTTCCTTGCAGTTTTTACAGGCTGGATTACTCTTCAATCTTCTGTTAAGGCTTCTCCTTGCCAGCATCTACTCTTACCTTCAGTGCAGCATATTTATCGCTGAAGAAGATAAGTTGCTTAGACAATTTGACTAGGTTTCCTCCTCTTTATTGTTCCTGATGATCCTTTGATCAGATTTTTTGTATGCCAATGACCACACCCCCTTATATCAGGGTCAGCAAACTATAGCCCAGAGCTAGAACATATTGAAAAAAATCTCACTAACTGTTTTATGAATAAAGTTTTATTGGAAAAGTCATACCCATTCATTATTCCATCTTGTCTACGATTACATTCATATGAACAGAGTTGAACAATTGCCACTGAGACCACAGGGCCACCAGAACCTAAACATGTACTATCCGGCTGACACTCACAAATACTTGTTGAAAAACAGTTTTTTCTTCTTCAAGGTAAAAACTGGCCCAGTTCCAAATTAAATTGGACCTCCCAAAAGAAGAGCTTTCAAATCTATGGTTTCTTATGCAAAGTTTTCCTTTTCAGTTAGAATTGCGATTTGAGGAAACTTCTTGCAGGATAAAAGGTGCCTGGTGAGAAATAAAGCACACATTGTAGATCAGGCCTTTATTGATTTGCTTTTGTGCCAGACACTGTGTTTGGACTTAATTCTGGTTTCAGCTCTCTCTCTGGATAGCTCTAAGACCTTTCAAAAGTGGTTTGAACACCTATACACCTCTACCCTGGAAAGAGCCAAAGTCATTAGCTGTTGTTATTTCTGAAGTGGGAAGAAGCATTAAATGGTCAAGTCCTACTTCTAGACCAGTGGTTCTCAACCTTCCTAATGCCGCGACCCTTTAATACAGTTCCTCATGTTGTGGTGACCCCCAACCATAAAATTATTTTCGTTGCTACTTCATAACTGTAATTTTGCTACTGTTATGAATCATAATGTAAATATCTGATATGCAGGATGTATTTTCATTGTTACGAATTGAACATATTAAAGCATAGTGATTAATCACAAAAACAATATGTAATTATATATGTGTTTTCCGATGGTCTTTGGCGACCCCTGTGAAAGGGTCATTCGACCCCTAAAGGGCCGCAACCCACAGGTTGAGAACCGCTGTTCTAGACAAATGTATGATGTCTAAATCCTCTGTGTTATCTTGCATGTGTTATGGTTGTGTGTTAATCCTTGTTAGGGTGCAGGGCTCCTGGGAGGGTATCCTCAGGACTGACTGAAATGAATGCTATTTATTGGGTAAACATTCTGGGCCTGGAACTACTGTTTAAATCTTAGTCATGCACCACAGAGAGGACACAGTCAGGTCCTGGCCTGGACACTTTCCCCTCCTCACCATGTGTAGAAGGATATGTAAATCTGACACGCACGGTTGGTTCTTCAAAGTGCTTCCGTGCGTAATCCGAGCGACCTTCACATCTGCAGCTCCTGGAATCTATACTTTCAATGCAGCTGTTTCTTCTTTGAAGGCTGGTCCTCAATCCCAGCCCGGTCAGATTCTAGTAGACTAAGGACAAGGACTCTGAGCTCAGGAGAGATTAGTGCCCAATTCTGCAGGGGACAGTCTCTCGTTGGATGTGTGAGTGCGGGCCCCGCACAAAGCTCTCATTCTCTGCTGCTTGATTAATCCTTGCTTTCATGTTGATTTCTAGCTCCAACTAATGTCACCATGGGCCCAACATCACCTATGGTCTCCATGTCTACTCCTACAAAGCCAGCAGGAGGGCAGCAGAAATTCAAGACAGGTAAACTGATATATTTTCCAGCCCTTGGCCTTCGTTTTTAATTTAATTTAAATTTTTTATATTTTTATTGATTTCAGAGAGGAAGGGAGAGGGAGAGAAACATCAGTGATGAGAGACAATCATTGATTGGCTTCCTCCTGCACACCTCCTACTGGGGACAGAGCCCAAAACCTGGGCATGTGCCCTTGGCCAGAATTCAACCTGGGACCCTTCAGTCTGCAGGCCAACACTTTATCCACTGAACCAAACTGGCTAGGGCCAGCCCTTGGCCTTCTAATGAGAGGATGTAGACTGCCAAGGGCATGTGTTAAGGCAGAGTTACAATCTAGGGTATGAATTCCTTCTTGGTTTCTAAAGGTGGGCCTCACAGTGTCTTTGAATCTGTGTTCCATATACATGCACTTTTTTTTTTTATTTTAACTGTAAGTACTTTTAGAGTGAGAGGACCTATTTTTTTTAAACAAATCATATTCTCAAAGGAATTTTTTATTTCCAAAAGCCGCAGATCACTAATCTTGGACATCTAATGCAGATGGTGAGGATTTGGCCTAGTGGAGCACAGGTTTATGAGGAAAGTCTAGGGAATGCCAAGAAGTGGGTTAGGCTAATGAGAGTCTGTCCTCATGTTCTAGACATTTTCCCCACCTCACACATGTTCATGAAGATACACACATCTGATATGCATGGCTGGCCGTCACAAAATGCTTCAGTGTAAATTACAGGTTTCCTTTTTCACCTGTAAAACCCCTGGGAAATACACTTTCCCATACAGCTTATTTCTTTTTTCCAGTGTGACTTCAAGCCCTCCCCTGTCAGAGTCTATTTGAGCAAGGACAGGAACTCTGAGCTCAGGGAGTATTAGTGCCCAGGTCTGCAGGGGAACCTAGGCTCTCACTGGTTTTGTTGATGCTCATGCCTAGCACAAAGCTTTTGCTGTTTTTGCTGCTGGATTTATTCTCATTGTCATGTGGATTTCTAACTCCACCTGAGCTCACCGGGGTCCCAGGATCACCTGGGGTCTCCACCTCTGCTACAGCACCAGTCGCCTGCAGAACATCCTGAGAAAGAATGTGATGTGTTTTTGAGTCCAGAGGCCTTGCAATAAAGAAGGTATACCACCCAGGGTATTATCATGAGGTGGAAGTATAATGTAGAATTAATGTTCTTCCCTGGGTTACAAATGTGAGCTTCACATTCCAGATTACTTGTTTCCTTTGTATCTATAAATATGTTTCAAGTAAATAGACCCATAGATTTTAAAATCAGATTCTCCAGGGGATTATTAGCCCCCAAATCCTCAGACCATTTATCTTTTTTAAATTTTTATCTTCACCCAAGGATATTTTTCCATTGATTTTTAGAGAGAGTGGAAGAGAGGGAAAGAGAGAGAAACATCAATGTAAGAAAAACACATAGATTATTTGCCTCCTGCACCCGTCCTGACCAGAGCCTGGGCTGGGGAGGAGCCTGTAACCAAGATACAAGCCCTTGAGTGGAATCAAACCCTGGACCTGTTAGTCCGCAGGCTGACACTCTTTCCACTCAGCCAAACCGGTTAGGGCCTCAGACCATTTCATTTATTTTTGACATCTAATGAGAATGGTGTGGATCTGGTTCAGTTGAGCACAGGTTTACCAGAAAAATATAAATAAGTGTCTGCTTAATGAGATGTGTTCTCACTGGGAGCTGTAGGAGAGATCCTTTATCCACTCTGAGGTTGGAGCCTCATGTGGCAGGTAAGGCATCATCAAGATGACCCTGTGTGACAGAATTCATGCAAAATTCTTTTTACTCCATTTTAAAAATTTTAATTTATTTATTATTTTAAATTACAGTGGAGATACAGTATTATATTAGTTTTAGGTGTATATCCCCATGATTAGACATTTATATAAGTTTCGCAGTGATCACCCTGGTAAATCTAGTATCCGTGTGACACCATATATATTTATTACAATATTACTGACTATATTGCCTGTGCTGTAGTTTACATTCCCGTGACTATCCTTGTAAGTACTAATTTGTACTTCTAAATCCCTTGACCTTTTTCACCCATCCCCTAACCCAGTGGTCAGCAAACTGCGGCTCACGAGCCACATGAGGCTCTTTGGCCCCTTGAGTGTGGCTCTTCCACAAAATACCATGTGCAGGCGCGCATGTACAGTGCAATTGAAACTTCGTGGCCCATGCGCAGAAGTTGGTATTTTGTGGAAGTGGCACACTCAAGGGGCCAAAGAGCCGCATGTGGCTCGCGAGCCGCAGTTTGCCGACCACTGCCATCTGCTAAGTTCTTTACAATCATTATATTACTTAATTCTTATGACAGCCCTATGCATTGTAGGTGTGATTCAGTTATACTTTATAGTTGTGGGCACAGAGTCCAAGTTCATTGTTGAAAGACATATGAGTAGAAAGTGGTTGACTCAGGATTCAGGTTCCATTAATTTGAATTTGTGGCTGTGCTTATAACTACTGGATGGTGTTTCTACCATGAGGACTGAAGTTATATTAGGATGAATTTGTCCTTATCTGATATCCTCATTGAAAAAGCCCTTTATATAATTACCCTGTCTTTTTATGTCAGTCAGTGACAGTTTTGCTTCTAGCATTCTTTACTTTAGTATGTAGCATAAAATTTTAAAAAATGCTGTTTATACTTATGACAAAGTATATATCTGATTTAAGAATTTCAGGGATTTAGAATGTATGGCTTCTCTTTTCAATTCAGGCTACATGCTTCAAGTTTCTGAGTTTAGATGCAATACAAATGGAGAATAATTTGATGTATGGGTGGGGAAATAGCTTGGCCTTCTGAGGACAAGTTCAGGTTCAAACCTTCTATTTTTTTTCTAAATATATTTTATTGATTTTTTTACAGAGAGGAAGGGAGAGAGATAGAGAGTTAGAAACATTGATGAGAGAGAAACATCGATCAGCTGCCTCCTGCACATCTCCTACTGGGGATGTGCCCGCAACCCAGGTGCATGCCCCTGACCGGAATCGAACCCGGGACCCTTCAGCCCGCAGGCCGATGCTCTATCCACCCAGCCAAACCGGTTTTGGCCAAACCTTTTATTTTTAAGATTAAAAAGATAACACTTAGTGAAGATTCTCAAAGCCTTTTCAACTCATTGACTCCTTGAGGTGATCTGGATTCTGAAAAGTAACAGAAATGTCTCAACCTCTTAGCCAGAGAAATCTGATGGAACATTGATTTTCCTTAACTCCCATTGAGCCTTGTGTGTATTTATCTGGTAACCAGGAGGGATCTGAAGCATTTGGGCGATGAACTGAGTTTGGAGGAGAGGGTTTTAGGTTAGAAGTCAGATTTTAGAGCAGGGGTGGGCAAACTTTTTGACTCGAGGGCCACAATGGGTTCTTAAACTGGACCGGAGGGCCGGAACAAAAGCATGGATGGAGTGTTTGTGTGAACTAATATAAATTCAAAGTAAACATCATTACATAAAAGGGTACGGTTTTTTTTTTTAAGTTTTATTCATTTCAAACGGGTTTGCCCACGGCTGTTTTAGAGTCATAAAAGTGTATAAGAAAAATAGCTTTGTTCCAGGCAGCTGAACATACTAGAGAATCTGTTGACTTTCTTAATATTGATTTAGCTTCTTTATACTTAATTTGACATAGTGTGTGCCTGTAAAAGTGTGAGGATTAGTGGATGTAGTTTAGTGAACATGCATAAGTTTTTTTTACTTCATTTAAAGCAGAGATTCAGAAAGATCTGTGTGACCTCCTGGGGAATATTAATTGTATTATTAATTGAATTGAGCCTTATGTTTATCCTGATCGTTTCCTAAGGAGTTGGAGTCTAGAGTTGAGCTTCACAGTACAGGAGGGAGGTGAGCACTGGAGCTAATTCAATGCAGAGACATTTACTTTTACAGCCACTTCCTGTCTGTCCTCAGTGCCTCCAGCACATGTTCATTTCCTAAAATATGCATGAAATGGTTGGATGTAAGATTATAGGAGGAGGGGAGTAAAGAAAGATGCCCACAAGAAATCAAACTTGGGGAAGAGGTTAAGGTCAAGAGGCCTTTTGCACAGACCTAAGTTGGAAAGACTGATCATCTGACTTTCTTGTACTGTCCTGTTCTTTGTTCCTAAAGAGAGCCACATTTTTTTTATAGGGTTCAGTATTGGAGGAAAACTTGCAATGGGTTCAGAAGATAAGGAAGGGTGATATTGAAATGTGAAGATGGTGGTGGGAAAGAGGAATCAGGAAGACTGATGAAAGGCAATAAGGAAAGCCCAGGTCTGCGAATTCTTGCCCAGCCAGCACCACTAATTTGCTCTAAGTTCTGTGGTGCTCTCTGAGGAGGGAACATGAAGATTTTATAAGGAGGCAAGTGATGCGTAGCGGTGTGCTTTAGAATTCTTAGTGAAGCTTTTTGGTGAGAAATGGAAGATGAGTCAGATAACACAGGAAATCAGTCATTCAGAAGGAGTGAGCAGAATGCAACTGCAGAAGGAGCTGGGGTCACGGTCTGCCAGGAACCTGGCCGAGGGTTGTGAATCATTACCAAGTTGAGAGATTGGGCAATGCAGTCACCTTGAAGAAACTTCAAGGAGTTAAATATTGTGAGGGTGTATCCCGTGCTGGTACATATGTACGTCTCTCTGGAAAGATGTGTGGATGGATAATCATGAACTTGAATAATGTCATAAAATTCAGATTGGGGTTTTTGTGAAGATGGGATGACAGATTAGTGTAAATTCCTAGGCCCTGTTCTATGAACATGAAATGTCATTTGTATGGATAAAAGCTTAATCGGGTGTCTTACATAAGATGCACTGTCATAGGCATTATGCATTTAGAGAGATCCTAAGAATATGAAAAGTGTGAAATAATTCTGTCTATAGATGACTATCCAGACCATTATCTATATCAGATTTACTCCTGATAATAAAGACCTAGATGGCAGTGCAATGTCTCAATGTTATCTTTGAATAAATTTCTAAGAAAGAGTTGAAGGTAGTTCCCAATTTTAGGTTTGTTGCCTATTTTTGTTGGGGCTGGAGATTTTTCTACATATAGAACAGAGCTCTTTCATCCTTTTTATTTCAGAAACCACTTCATCTTCACAGCAGACAACAGAAACCCCGCCTATCACACCACAGGAAGCAAGTACGACCAGCTCATTGTTGAACTCTTCTTGCCCAACAGGTAACTGCATTTTCTTTCCTGAAGACCTAGAGCATTCAAAAATTGACAGTAATTGACATATAGTTAAGAGCACATATTGTGACAGAGTGCCCACACTAGCCCCTCTAATCTGCTATGTGACTGAAACAAATGTCTTACCCTCTCTGAATCAGTTTTCATCATTTCTAAATGGATGGAACACCACTAATCATGTGGAATCCTTGTGAGGATTAAATGAGATTAAGAGCTTGGAACATAAGGGGAAAAGTGATAAATACAATAGCAACTATGGCTATGACTATTACTTAGATGTCCAGAGTACATATATCTGACTAACATACGCAACTTGTATGATTTGGGAACCCCCACATGCATATACCTATTTTTCTAAATCAAATGAATCAGTTTTGACTCCATATTTATTACTGGGCTTGCTCCCTTGGGCCAGAGCTGTAAAAGAATTACCAGCAGACCGAAATGGTCACCTGTGTTTACATTTTGCCCAAGCTCCAGAGTCTCAATACACCCAGCAGGTTGTTCTGCTGCCCTGTCAGGCTTGCAGGTACTAACAGACACTTAGTGATGGGTTGGGGACACCAATGCTGTCACCAAAGAGAGAGTCTCCCCTACTCTCTGGCAGATCCCATGTAGTCTCTACTCTTGAAAGGGTAGATTGACCTGTCTTTCCCATGGTGGAGAAAGGTGATACTGAAACCTATCATCTTTCCCGGCTGACTCTGTGCCCCATAGTAGGAAGTGTGAGGAATGCCACATGCTGACTATGTGTCCTTGTGCTGTGTCCAAACAAGGTCAAACCTTGCAAGACTCCTCCTGTGTATGACCCCCTGTGGCTTTACTTTTGCCAATCATTCCTGGAAGATGGTTAATTTTTAAATGGACCTGCAGTAATTCACAGAGGGACACATTCAGTTGGGATTAGATAATAGTGGCATTCAGTTTTGAAAGTGGAATCGCTGACAGCACGGAGAAATTGGGGCCAGTGCCAGCAGCAGGTGTGAACAGGGCCGGCACCATCAGTGGGTGTGAGCGGCGACTGCTGGCTGCCCTGATCGCCCCTTAGGAGCAGGGGGAGGTGGAGAAGCCCTCAGGGGCGATCAGGGCTGGCAGCCACTGCTTGCACCTACTGATGGCACCGAGCGATTGGGACCGGCGTTGGGCACCGGCAGTGGCTGTGAGCAGTGGCTCCGGTGCTGGCAGCGGGTGCAAGCACCAGGCGGGATCGCGGTGCACAGGAGCAAAGAATTTTTTAGTAACCACCAGAAGCTCACCCCGATGACAGTGACTGGTGCCTTGCCTTGGTCTGGTGCCCCCGCTCACCTGCTCCACCATCCCGCCGTGGCCACTGCCCGCCATGTCCCTTGCACTCTTCCTGGTGGTCAGCGCACATCATAATGACTGGTTGTTTGATTGTTCTGGTTGTTCCGCCGTTAGGTCTATTTGCATATTAGCCTTTTATTATATAGGATAGTCAAGATATGGAAGCAATCTAAATGTCCGTCAATAGATGAATGGATAAAGAAGATGCAGTACATATTACTTGGCCATATAAAGAATAAAATCTTGCCCTGGCCAGTGTGAATCAGTGATTAGAGTATTGACCCATGCACCTAAGGGTCTTGGGTTTGATTCTCGGTCAAGAGCATGTACAGGAGGCAACCAATCGATGTGTCTTTCTCACATAGATGTTTCTCTCTCTCTCTTTCTGTCTCTTCCTTCTTTCCCTTCCTCCTTTCCACTCTCTCTAGAAATCAATGGAAAAAATATACTCAGGTGATGATTAACAACAACAACAAAAATCTTGCCATCTGCAACAACATGGATGG
Organism: Myotis daubentonii; assembly: GCF_963259705.1. Lineage (NCBI taxonomy): Eukaryota > Metazoa > Chordata > Mammalia > Chiroptera > Vespertilionidae > Myotis > Myotis daubentonii. Next base: position 95,345,389 of record NC_081844.1, on the reverse strand, counting down.
ACAAGAGGGTATTATGCTAAGTGAAATAAATCAGACAGAGAAAGACAAATACCACATGATTTCATTTATATGTTGAATCTAAAAAAGGAAATACATGAATAAACAAAACAGAAACAAACTCATAGATACAAAAAACATTTTGATGGTTGACAGATGGGGTGGGGTTTGGGGGTTTGGGTGTAAAAGGGGTGGAAAGGATTAAGAAGTACAAATTGAGGCCTCGCCTGTGTGGCTCAGTTGGTTGGAGCATTGTCTCGTGCACTGAAAGGTGGTGGGTATGATTTCCAGTCAGGGCACATACTCAGGTTGTGGGTTTGATCCCTGGTCAGGGCATGTGCAGGAGGCAACCAATCAATGTTTCATTCTCATATCAATGTTTCTCTCTATCTGTTTCTCTCCCTTTCTCTCTTGCTCTAAAACCAGTAAAAGAATGTCCTTGGGTGAGAATTAAAAAGAGAAGTACAAATTGGTAGTTACAAAACATCATGGGGATATAAAGTATAGCATAAGAAATATAGTCAATAATATCATAATAACTATGTATGGTATCAGATGGGTATTATATTTTTTGAGTGATCACTTCATAAGTTATTTAGATGTCTGGTCATTACGTTTTACACATGAAACTAATATAACATTGTATGTCAACCCTATTGAAAAATAGGAAAATTATTTTAGAAAGTAAACTAAACAAGAAACTAATAAAAATGGTCACTTATAAGTCAGTTTGTATGGGGATTGGTAGAGATTGGAGGCAAAAAGAGAGACTTTTTATGTCATTTTCAGTTTAGACTGTCTAAAAGTACTAGTTATTTAAAATATAGGAGTAAGTTAAAATTAAGATATTTTTATCATTTAAAAATTTTGCATGCATACATAAATATAATGTTTTTACGAAAAGCCCTTAAAGAATAGTACCCTTTAATATTAGGACTTTAGGTATATGATATATTGGTCTTGTGGTTGCTGTACCATGTATTTTTCTAAAGTACTTCTGGGTCAAAGCCTAGGCACCTTGACATTTAAGGTAGGAGTTACATGCCACCTGTCTTAGATATCTTAGTACCTTTTGCTTACATTTTTAATGTAAGATCAATGTAATGTCCATTCTGAATAGAGTGGTTTGATCTTTAGATGTGCATATGGCCTCTGGGCATTCATTGACAGTTCTTCACTGGCATGAAAATATTGATAATCTATCTATAAGTGGCATTTTTAACATGGTTCCAAAAATGGCTTCTGTACCCCTGATTTATAGGTAAAACTTTATATATAATGCATTTCTTTTCCATAAAGAAGAAAAAAGGGGTCCATTTTCACAGGGTCCATGACAAAATGATTAAGAAACACACCTTAAAGATAAATTATTAAACACTAGTAACTTGGTATAATTCTTGCAATGCCTGCTGCATTTTTCCCAATACCTAAGTGTTTGTAGCAAATTTTCAATATTTTTTATAATTCTAATTAATGTTTTTTTGTTGTGGAGCAGATGGGAATAGCACTGTGCCACAACTTTCAGATGGCGGTTGGCAATGCAATAAAACCGTAAGCAAATTCCTTTCTATTTTATTAGCCATATTCACTTGTATGTCCCCCTGGAAGCAAGTTACATTTAGAGATTACTTCTGTAAGGCTGGGTACATATTGGTTCTTTCTAGTTAAGAGACAAAGAAGAAAATAATTTGCTTCTTAAATAGGGGTGCTTTGGTTAATTGGTAAAGTTCATATGGATATAGGTGGACCAGTTTGTTAGAGATGCCTGAAAAATGATGTTTTACTCACACACATACACTCAACACTCACACACTACAGACTTTCCCCTGGCCAAAAAATTGGACAAAAAAAGAATGAACTAGTTTAAGGAGAGTGAGTTAACGTAACATTCCCAGGAAGACTCCAGTTAACATTAGGGGAATAAAATGCTTTGAGTCACTGTGCTGGCATGGAGGCTGTTCCAAACAAAAATATTATGTAAATGAAAGTGTGCTGCTTAAACATAGATCCCCTATTATCCTTTTCCAACCCAAATGCCTTCTATATAGAAATTTTGGGGCCGCTGTAGAGTTTTTCTACACCTCAACCTCCCCACAGGATGACTTGTTAAGGTGTTAACTGGTCACAAGTGGTGAGAAATGACAACCTGCAATAGCAAGAGAAATTCAAGCTGAGACAAAGTGGGCTGATCTTGTGTAGGGTCAGATTACTGTTAAAGTTAACCTTAGTTACAAAGCGAACACTGCACTGCATAGGAGTGATATGAAATATTTTACCAATTTGTATGGTCTGATTGATCCAATGAATGTGGGCTGAATTTGTATATACCTCCTAAATATCAGAACTGCCACCATGGAAATGGTTATTATATTGCTATATGGCCAGATTGTTATATGCGGATTATTTTTAAAGCACATTCTGCTCTAGCTGGTTTGGCTCAGTGAATAGAGCCTCATCAGCCTGCAGACCAAAGGGTACCTGGTTCGATTCTGTCTAGGGCATGTACTCAATTGCAGGCTCCCCCCCAGCCTGGGCCCTGATCAGGCTTGTGCAGGAGGCAACCAATCGATGTGCTTCTCTCACATTGATATTTCTCTGTCTTTCCCTCTCTTCCACTCTCTTGAAAAGTCAATGGAAAAATATCCTTGGGTAAGGATTAAAAATAATAATAAAAATAAAAAAATAAAAAAGCGCATTCTGAATGGCGAGGTTGTTCTTGATCTTAGCTGTAGGATGGTTAGGTTTAGCAAAGAGTAGAAGCAGTTTGGATGCAAGTTCATCATAGGTCACAGTGGAATCATCGGCTTTTTGTGCCTTGATTCTGAGGATGTCAGCGTGTCTCCCTGGAATCTTGAAAACATGCAGCAGGTATTTTAACCCAGTAGGTCAACTCCCTGGACCCTATAGTAAGGAAAGAATTGAACAAAAACATGAAGATGCATGAGAAAATATGTTCATTTATAATCATGAAAATGTTACGAACAACCTCAGTGGTCAATAGTAAGGGATTAATTAATGAATTACTTAATTAATTAAACACACCCACATATTGCCACTAAGAATGTCATTATTTCAGTGCATTTACTGACACGAGAAGACATTATTATTGATTATTACGTGAAACTCTAACTTTAAATAGTATATATACTACAGTATATATTGAATATAATCATTATTTATGTTAAGAAAATACCACTACCCCAGGACAGATTATCGGATATGGCCTGGGGGCCTCAACACCTGGGACCCTTCCTGTAAGCCCACAAAAGGGGGTGGAACCATATCTGCAAGACAAAGACCCCAGAAGGTTATTAAAAGTGAAGCCCTCTGCGTGTTTCTTCACTCTGATTTGGAAATTATTCCTGGAGTCCACTAGTGTTAATAAACGAGGTCCCTCCCTTTCTCTAAAAAAAAAAAAAAAAAAAAAGAAAGAAAGAAAAAGAAAAAAACACTAGACAGAAAATACTGAAAGAGTATGTAATAAAAAACGATAACAATGTTTGTTTTGGAGGTGTTAGGATTATGGTTGATTTTAGTTTTTCTTTCCTTATGCCTAGCTGCACATTCTAAAGTAAACATGTAGTTTCTATGTAATGTAATATTTGTAAAAAGCAAAGCCTCCTTTAGCAACCCCATGTTCCATCTAACCACTTTACGCCCCCCCCTCCCCCCGCCCCGCCCAAGGTAATTCCAATGCAGCTTTTCCCTCCCAGATAGTGGCCATTCCCCTTTAAACATGGATGGCGTAAGTGCTAAATTACCCTGTTATTTCTCGTCATGTTTTTCTGGACGTGTCTGAAAGTTCCTTTCCCAAGGACCCTACTCAATCTGTAGTTGACAGACGCACAGAAACAGAGGTTCAGAGAAGTGTAATAACTTGTTGAGGGTCTCACAGCAACTAAAAGAGCCAGGATTCTGACTCCAAAGATTAAACTTTTATGCACCAAGAAGCTTGATCCTTCTCTCGGATCTTCCTTTCTGTTAAAATATCTACCCTGTGGGATCTTTTTTAGGATTAGAGCTAAACTATGTAAAGGTGCCTGGCATGGTGCTTGGCAATTTTTGGGCTTATTCTAGGACAGTGATGGCGAACCTTTTGAGTTCGGTGTGTCAGCATTTTGAAAAAACCCTAACTAAACTCTGGTGCTGTGTCACATATAGAAATTTTTTGATATTTGCAACCATAGTATAAAAAAGATTTATACTTTTGATATTTATTTTATATACTTAAATGCCATTTAACAAAGAAAAATCAACAAAAAAAATGAGTTCGCGTGTCATCTCTAACACGCATGTCATAGGTTCACCATCACTGTTCTAGGAGGATAATCCCTTATAAATTACCCCAGGAGATTTTAAACAAAATTCTGCATTTTTAATCAATTGCATAGCATTTTAAGTTAAATGTTAACCAGGGCCAAACTTGTGAGTAAGCTGATTTCAGGTCCATTTATTTTTATTTATTTAGCTATTTATTTTTATATTTCTTTATTCATTTCAGAGAGGAAGGGAGAGGGAAAGATAGAAACATCAATGATGAGAAAGAATCATTAATCGGCTGCCTCCTGCACGCCCCCTACTGGGGATCGAGCCTGGACTCAGGCATGTGCCCTTGGCTGGATGGAACCTGAGACCCTTCAGTCCACTTGCAAAAGCTCTCTATCCACTGAGCAAAACTGGCTAGGGCTCAGGTCCATTTATATAGACATAAATAGAATCCTGAATTATAGTTAAAAAAATGACTGTATCAATGGCCAAATTCATGAATTAAGTACATCCAGATAACATCACCAAGTTAACTTATACATGAACATTTTTTTTCCTTTTTTAATGTCAGAAGAGAATATATTTATGAAAATAACTTATTGATTTCTTTTGAAGATATTGGCAATTTACATGTAATAAGGAACACACTTTTCTCCCATATAAATCCCACTCCAAGCATGATGTAAAACATTTACAATACCCTAAGTACATATTGAATTTCAATTTCTCTTACAATTTCACCATGGTTACAATCTCAGGAGATCATTTGGTCTTACCCATCATGATCTAGAAGTAGACAAGGGCCAATTAAGATAAATGTGTCTGTGTACATTATTTGAGGAAATGATTGCTGCGTATAATTCTAACAAGATGCTTTTTTCAATCTGCTGATGTCCCCTTAGCACACGGACTTGAATCAAAATTCATGCTTGAGCACCAACAAGTCACTCTACATTGGACTCTCCATTATGGCCATGGTATTGTTGCTCACCATTTTGGCTGCCATAGTTCCCACAAGTAAGTCATTTCAGAGCTGTGCAGAGTGAGGGCTGTCTAGCTAAACTGCCTGGGTCTAGGGAGCTTCACACACTACATACTTTTGATTTCTCATAACTTCCCTGTTTCATAACCTTGTTCTTTTTTGTTTTTTCTTAAAAATATTGGCCTGTAAAGGACAAAGGAAATTCAAGTTCTCCACAGGAGAAATAAAACTCTAAGAAATAAGAGTTTGTTGGGTGGGATTTGGAAGGCAACAAACCGCTGTACTAAGCAGATTTGTTTACTCTTCCTCCTCCTTTCCCCTCAAGACCCTGTTTTTGCTCCCGTGAAGGATAATATTGTTGAGAGTCTTACAGCACTCACTTAGCTGAAGAGGAAAATGAGACATTGGTGGGAAACAGATTTCAGGGCCAGGCTAGACCAACAGGTTTCAAAGACTAGCCATCCACCAGCTCTGTATGAGTACGTGTGTGTGCAGCTGGCCTCCATGGATAAACCACAATCATCCATTTTAAAAAAAGAAATATAATTATTAATAATTGCATTAAAGTAAGTTTGGGCATATGTGTGAATACACTAAACCATTAATAAACATGAGATAGTTTGCACTCCGGGGCTTCTTTGGGTCCTACTGAGTCAACAGTCACAGGGAAGAGCCTAGTCTGAGTTTTGTTTGTTTTCCTTTTTTAAAAAACATTCTTCTAGCCCGGCCAGGGTGGCTCAGTGGTTGAGTGTCATCCCCTGCACCAAGAGGTTGCTGTTTTGATTCCTGATCAGGGCACATGCCAGGGTTGTGGGATCTGTCCCCAGTAGAGAGCTTTCAGGAGGCCACCCCATTAGGGGGTATGCAGGAGGCAGCCAATGTTTCTCTCTCTCCCTCCCCGTCTTCTTCCTCTCTCTAAAAATCAATAAAAACATATTAATAAACAAACAAAATCATTCTTCTAAATTTAATTTTTTCCGCCTCTGGCTTTGTACAGATTTCGTTTATATTAAAGTAATAGCAGAAGTAATAAGCTAGTACATGGTTAGAAAAAGATCTCATAAACTCTTTGACTGACATGTTTTATTTTCTCTTCAACTCTTCCCCAATTTAGAATATTTGTGTGGGAAAATAAAGGTGTTGCAAAGAAGGTAAGCTTGAAGGGTTCATGTCAATGCCTTTTGATGTTTCTACTCTAATAAAAATAAATAAATAAATAATTCTCTCTGTTCCTCTCCTCTTTCTCCTGAACTCTCCAGTTTACACCCTGGATCCTGAAAAATCTAATTCAGTGGCTGCCTCATCACTATCCACACCTTCCAGTGATATTGTTAGCTTTCTATATTTACGTGGAATTGTGCCATGAACTTCTACAGAAACAGCACTTCAATCCTAAACTCTCCAGACTAAGGGAACTAAATCTCAATAGTGTTTGATGAAATTACATTGGAATGAGTTGTTTGGTTTGTTCTTGATGTCATTCAGTATTTTGTTTACTGAAAGCGATGACTGAAACAGACAAAACATAGAAGCAAATCAACAGAGTCCTTCTAGTGCTTCCAGGCAAATGGCATGGGGAATGTAGACCAGGGTAGTGGGCTGTGTGAGTGAGCCTGATGGAGTAGGAGGCCACTGGCAAAGATCTGGAGGAAGACAACTCCAGGCTGAAGCAGTCCCCCATCCCCTGTCGTTCCACACCCAGCATGCACTGCTGCTTTACATTAGATATCTGGCTTCATAAGCATTTGATGTACAATTTTTGTAAATCTAACCTATTGCCCAGTTAAAACTTAAATCTCCTTTACTTTCATCCACTTCCTGTGGCCATCTAAACAAACACCTGTAATGGTATGAAACCAGTACTTACCACCAATCCCAAGTAGCCTGCTTCTTTTAGTGCAGTTAGGGCTTTAAGCAAGGTCTTTCTTTGATTCGCCAGCCATCCCTCTGAGGCTGCCATTCCTTATTCCTAGTTCTGTTTTGTTGGATGTCAATCTTTTTTATGTCTTAGTTCCATGAGCCAATCCACAGACTTTGCCTTGAACAATAACCAACATATTGCCAGTGCTCCATAAATGTTGGCTTCTATTATTGCAATAAAGTCCACATAGTAATAAACCTGTGAGATAGGCACTATTATTCTCACTTTATACATTGGAAGTCGGGTTCAGAAACATTAAGTGACATCCAAGTTCATACCATACAGCAGATAAAAGACGCAATATTAGGTCTTTTGGGGTCCAGAACCCATACTATAGAAAATTTGACTACCTGCTTCCAGCAATAGAAGGAAAAAGAATACTCCTTAAGGCAGAAAAACATGATTCCTGTCTTTTCACTGTCAATATTTTCTTTATGTTTCTTTTTAGTTGATTTTTGCCCTTTTTCTGTCAACATATTCTTTACATCTACTTCTTATCAATTATAAAAGAAACAATGTAGAAAATATTGTAAAATATAAAAGAGCAAGAAAAAACAAGAGAGAGAGAGAGAGAGAGAGAGAGAGAGAGAGAGAGAGAGCGCATTTATGATGACACCTTTGGGGCAGCTCTTTCACACTGACTCATTTTGAGCTCTTGACACCTAAACTGGTTCCCACATGTACGCCTGGTTCCTTTAATGATCTGCGTTGAGTGAAGACTCTACATTTCATATCATTTCTGGGCAGGCTCAGGTAAGAAAAACCATCACTGTGCACAAATTATAAAACAGCAGCTATATTAAAACTCTACACATAGCCTTTTTATACATTTGCTGGGTGAGTATATTATGAAAGTCATCTAACACATGGCTTTCCCATTCTGACCATAAAGACACAGTAAGATTTTTGACATCATGATCCAGTACACACTTATGTGAAACAACACTATATTACTACATAACACACTCTGGTATTTTGTATTCTGTTTCTCCTAAATACAGGAAGTAGACAACTATATAGATTTAATAACCCTCTCTAAAGAGCACAATCCACAGTTGGAAATACACCAGCCAAACCATTTCATAGCCACCTTTGTGAATATGCATCTTGATTTAGTACTTCCATTTCATGTCTGACAACTGTCTTAGATTTTCAACTGCTGTATTCTATTACATGGATCTCTTGAAGGACAATAGTCTAATACTTCTTAGGTTTTGCTTTGCTATTTTTTTTTTCAATCCTGCTTATTAAACAAACTTTCCCACGACTTAATATTTACAACTCTGGAATCTTCTAGTCATTTAATAGGTTGTGTGAGTGGGGCTCTAGTGTTACAAATAGACAAACGTGCTGCTCGTTATTTAGAAATGATCTGCTTTTCACTTACTCATGTTATTCTTTTTGTGGTGAAGAACCTCAGACGGGAACTTCGCAAAACGAAACTGCAGTGCGCTACCAAGCGCATGAAAATATCTACTTTAAGAACGACCTTCACAACATGCCTTAAGACCCAGCGGTTCTCCAAGGCTTTAGGCCCTTGACTGCAGAAGACAATGACCAGATCTCACCACGTGTGTCCTTTTCAGCTCCAGGATGATTTTTCTGTCAATATTTCATGGCATTACAACATGTCAGTGATGTTGGTTAGAGTGTCTTTAGCTCATCAGTGTGTAGTCACCCTTATTGGTAATTAGTCTTAATTTTTTATACAAAAATTGGCTCAGTCTTTCTGGGCATAGCAGAGCTCTCTCCCAAATACGAACGGAACATTTTAGAATTGTATATTTTGTTTAGACCCTATGAATCATGGATCCATCAAGAATTCTCATTGGGTAGACAATAAATGAACCAATACTTCGGTCACCATAGCTGTAAAAAACATTGGAATAGGACTTAAAATCAGAAAATCTGATTTGGTACTTAAATGAGTTCACTTGGAAGCATTTCTTATCTTGCAACTCATAATGTTAAATTTCTTAAGTTACTGTAGGCTTTCAAATCATGGAGGTTCACAAGTTTTTATTTACCTGGTGGGGAAATAAAGTTAGTGTGGTTACCCATTAGATCTTTTTTTTCTTTTTTGGCTTTGAAAATATAAGGTTTTTAGTGCTTTCCCTGGGACGAGGATGGGGTTTTTAGTAGTTAGAAGAAGGTAGGATGTTTAGTGGACCAAGTAAATGCCAGGGTAAGAAAATCAATTGCCATGTGATTTAACACATGTATGCTATTTTTGCTACATCTGTGTCATAGTTCCAGGCACTCATATAGACCAGTGTCAGAGAATCCAAACTAATTTTTAGGGTGATGCAGGACAGAGATAAATAAAAGGAAAAACAAAAGGGAGAGAACAGGGAAAAGAGCTTTCTGCTTAGAAAAGTAAGTTTGCAAATATAATAGTGTTGTTTGAGAGTGTTGCTAGTTTCAACTGAAATTCTAAATTGTTCCCAACCACTTAAATTAAGACTAGAGCTACCGTATGATTCAGCAATCTCACGAAAAACTCAAAATCATGTATTTGCAAAATATATGCACCCCTATGTTCATTGCAGCATTATTCACAGTGGCTAAGACATGGAAACAACCAGAGTGCCCTGTGATAGAGGGCTGGATAAAGAAGATGTGGTACGCATACACAATGGAATACGACTCAGACATAAGAAAGGATGAAATAGCGCCATTTGCAACAACATGGATGAACCTTGAGAACATGATGCTAAGTGAAATAGACAGAAAAAGCTAAGAACCATATGATTTCACTCATATGTGGGACATAAAATTGAAACTTAGGAATACAAATAGCAGTGTGGTGGTTGCCAGAGGGAAGGGAGTGGGGGGAGAAGGGGATCCTAATATGAGGTGACAGGAGAAGACTTATCTTTAGGTGGTGAGCACACGGTGCAATATACAGATCTTGTAACATAGAAATCCACACATGAAACCTATATGTTCACGTTGACCAATGTCACCCCAATTAATTTAATACATAAATAAATTTAAGAAAAAATGTATTATGGAAGGATGAATGTTTCTTTTTTTTTCATATCAAATTCCAATGCTATTCCTTCTTCACAATCGAATTAAAATTTTGGGTTTGCCAAGAGAGTTAAACAAAGCAAAAAAGGTAAGGATATTTTTAGCCACCAAAAACATCTCTTTTATTTATTTTTTCTCTTTGTATCAGAAACATCTATACATGAATAGTTCACAGGGCTGGGTAATAATTTCAGTTTGAGTTAATCCTGAATTAATTCACACATGGAGTTCAGTGCTACTCACACCATAGTGGTCTAGGAGGGCTTGTTTTTAAAGGCAAGATTTTTAACACGTAGCTGCAGAATTCTAGAAAATTAATAGCACCTCTGAATAAAGGTTAAATGGGCAAATAATATTATTAAGCATTATCTACTGGGTTTCCCAAATAGGATGCGACTAATATGGTCTAAAAATCTTTTCAAGCTACAGTGCTTTTCTTCTATTTATTATTTATATGTTTATTTTGTTAATCTTCACCTGAGGATATTTTCCCATTGATTTTTAGAGAGAGGGAAAGACAGAGAATTACTGCTGTGAGAGAAACACACCGATTGGTTGCCTCCTGCAGGGCCCAGTCCAGGGAGGAGCCTGCAACCAATGTACCTGCCCTTGACTGGAATCAAAACCAGGAAGCTTGGGTTCACAGGCCGATGCTCTATGCACTGAGCCAAACCGGCTAGGGCTGCAGTGTTTTTCTTTTAGATTCAAAACAACATGCATAAACAGATTTCATATTAAAGCCCAGAGTTTGGTCTTTCTGGAAAGACCTGGCAACATTGGACCGCATTCCTATGCAGTCAGGGCCTCATTAGGTGGCATCCCATTCTCTTAGCCCACCAGCCCTTGCCTAAACTGCAGCTCACGTTTGTTACCTGCTTCATGACTTGAGGGCCTTTGAATGTATGCTGCCTCTCCCAGTCTCCAAACTTTTCCTGTAGATGTATGATGGCACATTAAAGGCTCTGGGAGTCTGGCTAACTTTGTTTAATCCAGAATTTCCAAAATTTGTTTGAAACCCATGAGCAAGGATGGCTGCTGGCATGCCTGGGAGGGTGTGGGGATACAGAATTAGAACTAGGACTTGAGTTCTATCTTAACTCTTACCAGTAACACTGGATTAGTTTAGGGCAAGTTGTCCTTATGCCTTCATTTTCATATCTATTAGAGAGAGTTCCATACCTACATCAGATCCTAGGGGTAACTCTAATGATGACGACATGTTATTTGTGAGAAGGCTGAAAAGTGAAAAATATTACAGATATGCAAAGGGCTTTTATTTTGGCTGAGTTTTTGGTAATAACAGGTCTAGTATTAATGCTCAGTAAATAATTTCAACAGTGTTACATTTATAAGTCTCTTGTTCTAGAGTACCACTCTTTCTGAATAATATTTTTTGAAAAGTTGATATTGGGTAATTTGGCTATGATTTAATGCTGTAGAAAATAACTGTCAATAACTGAGAGGAAGAATGGGTTAGAAGGAAGGAAGGGGGAGACATTTAGCTAATATTAATATTTTCTGTAATTTTATCAATATTGTAGAATGTATTGAGTTTTGTTTTTGATTCTTTGAAACAATTGAGATTTCATTTTCTACAATCTGTCCTGGGACATTAGGACATGGGTGAAATTAAGGCCATATTTTAAATTTGGGAAATTTTGCACATCTTCCAGAAGCAGCAGAACCAATCTTTCACTGATGACTGTGAAGATAATTTTGTGAGTACATGAAAGTGTGAGAGTCTCTTATTTTCATTGTAGGAACACTCACCAATAAATGTGATTTTTGTTTTCATTTTGAAAACTGACTTCTTTTCTCAGGCTCATCAGTTGGGGCCTGGCATCTTCAGCTTGCGGTGGATTCCCAGGACAAGGGCAGGCAGGGCAAGATTTGAGAGCCAGTGTGCCTGGCAGTCCGGTAAGTGCTGGGGGTGTAGTAGGGCACAACCCTGAACTCCACTTCCCAAGGAGCTCCCATTTAATAGGGACCCCCCCCCAACCATCAATTCTGCTACCAATAAATACTGAGGAGAATGAGAACATGGTGATAGAATGGGCTTTTCAACCATGGCATCTGGAGCCAGATAACCCTTTGTTGCTGGGGGCTGCCCTGTGCATTGTGGGATATTTAGCAGCATCCCTCACTTCTACCCACCAGGGGACAGTTGTGCCCTTCCAGCTGTGACAGCTGCAAATGTCTGCAGACATTACCAAATGTCTCCTGAGAGACAACATCACCCCTGGTTGAAAATCAGGGTGACACAGGATGCCTGGGGGTGTGAGGGATGTGACTGGGGAGTGGTGAAGGTTGGTCAGGGACTGCCTCTGAGAAAGAGGTGACATTTGAGTTGAAACCAAACAAGGCACCCACTTGGAGGAATCCACCCAATGCATGGGCCTTGGGGCAGGAAGAAGCTTGTGCACTGAGAGGGAGAAAGTACGGTGTGTTTCAAGGACTGACAGCCACGTGGCTGCAAAGGGCCCTATGAACACTTCCGTTTGAGAAGAGTCCCACTCTTAGAAAACAAAACACTTTATCTATTAAGGCTTAAACCTGCTGTGCATCACCACATTATGCCAAAAAGAAATGAATCATTTATTAACGTGCTTCAGTGGCACTGTTCTAAGTTTACATATAAAAAGCCAGTTTGGTTGGTTGGGGTGACAGAAGAGGGTATGTAGGGGAAGGCTAGGGGGAGAGAGTTACATCCTGGCAGTGAGGGGCTTTTCACAGGGCTGTGTGAGGGCACCCTGGCCTCGGGAAAGGGGTCCTGGAAGAAGAAGAAGAAGAAGGATGGGGTGTCAGAGTTCGATCTACTGGGCTAGGTAGCTGCTGAACCCACTCTTCCCAAACTTGCAGCTCGGAATAGTGGAGAGATGCTCTCTGGTTGTGATATTTGCCCCAGATACCCACTCTCCACCCCGTAGGTCAACCTAGTTGTTGGGAAAGCATGCCGCCTGTATTTTCACTGGGTGTGTTATTCCTCAAGGCTCAGCTCAAATGTTACCTCTCCAGTCCTGCAGGACCTCATTCCCCAAGGCAGAATTTACCTTGCGAATACTTCTGTGGAGCCCTCTTTAGCTACTGGATGAATATTCCAGGCATGGTGCTATTGCCCAGCTTGGGTCATTCTACACGAGGCCAGAGCCCTACCTAGCATGCGGGGCACATCTGGATGAATTACAGAGACACCCCCCCCCTTTTTTTTCTGGCTGGCACAGCCTCTGAGCCAGGACAAAGGCTTGTCAAATGGAGTCTGTCCAAACTATAAGCATAAATGGTGACTATAGTGACCCTATAACATTATAGATGTGTGGGTTGAGGACACCTTGTATATGAGCACTCTGAGGGAAGTGTATGCAGTTTCTCAGCACCCAGCTTACACATAGTAGGTGCTTTCTACGTAACTATAAAAATTGGGGAATAAATTCAAAGAATGTTTCCTAGAACCGCCCTGTGTGTGCTGGGAATGAGGGGGGGGGGGGGAGAGGAAAGCTGAGTGTGTTTTTAAAAAAATTTTTATTGTTGAAAGAGCTGAGTGTTTTTAAAACTTGTTTTATGATAGAAAGAACTCTCTTCATATGACCGGCTGGAGTCTGTGTGCACCTCAAGGACTTTCTGAGACCCGTGCTTTGCAACCTTGGCTGTACATTAGAATCACCTGGGAAGCGTGGCCAACTACGCATGCCCAGACCAAGTCAATCAGAATCTCAGCTGGGGGGCCAGATAGGCTTATTTTTTAAAAAAATCTTCCAAGATGATTTCAATGTGTAGCTGAGAACCACTGAGCTGGAGAGGCTTGACGAGGGAAGGTGAGAGCTTGTGTCCTTGTTCTGTGTGAAGAAGGGAAAGCATAAAAGATTCAGACTAAAACAGAAGAATATCGACAGCGGGCTGGGACAGGTGGGCAGACGCTGGGTGATAGCAGGTCTTTCCTGTGTCTGGCTTGCATGGCAACAGCATTATATTGGGAACGAAAAAATGGACGTTGCCACGTGTTTGAAAGCTTCTTAGGAAGCCAGCCCGCAGCTGTCTAGCTGACTGTCCTATGGCTTCCTAAGAATTAAAGGTTTTCTTCCACAAGTTGTAAAAATAAGCAAAGAAAAAGTCCCTTTGGCCTGGGAGGGTTTGCTCTAAGGTAACCTTTTATGTGTTACACTGTGGACTGCTGAGATGGGGTTTGCTCTGTCTGGCAAATGCTGAACATGCTGAGCCTAAAGCAGTACTTGGAGGATGCCTGATGCACACATTTCTCAACAAACTTTATTTTTAGAGGAGTTTTAGGTTGGCAGCAAAATTGAGTAGAAAGTATAGAGAGTTCCCATAGAACTACCCTCCTTTCCCCCAAACCCTTATCATTCTCCACTATCAAAATCTTGCCTAAGTGAGGTGTGTTTGGTACAGCTGATGAACCGACATTAACACATCATTGTCAACTGAAATCCATAGCTTATGCTTTGCATTGTGCATTCTACTGGGCTAGGTAGCTGCTGAACCCACTCTTCCCAGACTTGCAGCCCGGAATAGTGGAGAGATGTTCTCCAGTTGTGATATTTGCCTCAGATACCCACTCTCCACCCCATAGGTCAACCCACTTGTTGGGAAAGCATGCCTCCTGTATTTTCACTGCCCTAAAAATCCCCTATGCTCTACCTGTTCATCTCTCCCTTCTTCCAGATCTGTGACAACCATTAACCTTTTTATTATTATTCCCCTTTCTCTTCCCTCTACGGCTCAGTCAAACTTTTTTTAATTCCACATGCCCATTTCCCTGCCTCCCATTTACTCCTTAAACCAATGCAGTCTGGCTTCTGCCTCCACTCATCCAGTGATGCTGCCCAGTGAGCGTTCCATGTAAGTGCAGCGGCCATTTCTCAATACTTATCAGACTTGACCTTTTGGTTGCATTTGACCCCGCTGACCAAACCATCTTTCCTACAACTCCCTCTTCCCCTTTGCTCTCAGGGAGTGGTGCCACTTGTCCTGGTTTCCTCCTCCTCCTCTGCATTTCTGGCTGGATCCTCTTTCTCTGTCTTCCTCAGCACTCACACCCCCCAGGCAGGACTCAATCCATCACTTGATTCTCTCTTGACATCTTCTCCCTATTTACAAGACCAGCCCCCGCCCTCCCCCCCCCCGCCCCCGCCAAGTCTCTTACAGTCACACCCTCTCCTGAGCTACAGACCCAGTTGTGAACTATAAGTTTATGTCTTTGACTTAAGTGGGCATTTTCAGGTATAATTTCTTCCCATGATTTCAGTTCCACTCTTCTCTCCTCTCCTATTAGAACTCCAATGGCATGATGTTAGCTCTGTGGTTACAGTGTTCAGCTCACTGAGATGTGGTTTGTTTTGTTTTTTCTTTTTTCCAGTCTGTTACTCAAATTGGGTAAATTCTATGAATCTGTCCTCAAGTCCTCAGCTTCCGTCCTCTATCATCTCCACTCTAGTACGGAGTCATCAACTTTTATTCTAGTCATCTTATTTGTTATATTTTTCAATTTCATGATTTCTAATTTGTTCATTTTTATAACCTCTGTTTCTTTTTTCATATCCTAGACACTTTTATGAACAAGATTACTTCTGAAAGTGATGACCATTTATTTATGTATTTAAGTATGCATCTTGAAATATGAAATAAAATGTATATGTAATCCCCATTATTACACCTAACAAAACTAGTGATAACTCTTTAATACTTGAATTTTTCCGGTTGCCCCTCCAATGCCTGCTTATAATGGATTCATCCAAACTAGTATTCAAAACAACCTATAGATCACATTTAGTTGCTATATCTTTTAAATCATTTAGAACAGTGACTACTCCTTTTTTTGTCATGCCATTGACTTGCTGAGAAACTAGATGAGTTGTACTTAAAATGTCCCATATTGTGAACTTTTCAGATTGTTTTATTTCCTGTAAGTTAAAAGTTTTGATTGCATCCAATTTCAGTGTTTTTGTAAAAACAAACAAACAAACAAAAACTTTATAAGTGAAATTATTAAAGTGCTCTTTTTAAAAAATTTTTTTAATTGATTTTAGAGAGAAAGGCAGAGGGAGAAAGAGAAACATCAATGATGAGAGAAAATCATTGATCGGCTGCCTCCTGCACTCCCCACAATGGTGATCAGCTGCAACCTTGGCGTGACACCCTGGTTCATAGGACAATGCTCAACCACTGAGCACACTGGCTGGGCTAAATTGCTCTTTTTAATAGTAAATATTTGGGGGAGCACCTGACTATCTAGTAAAGAGAACTTAGTTAAATAAATCATGACATATCCCTGTAGTGTGCAAGTAATTCTGAGGACATTAAATATGTGCAGTAGAAGAGGATTTAAAGTAAAATTTGAAAACATAGTGCAGTACATTTTAAAAGCTCGTCATGAGCATAGAGATGTCATGTGTGATTATGTCTGCCAAGACCTCTATCACGACACTATCGATGAGTATTGGAGCATAAACAAATTCTCCTTTTTTTCCTTAGATGAGATAAAGAGAGATACTCAATGATCATGCATTGCTTTGTAATCATGCTAGTAGAAAACCAGTGAAAGTTATCTTACCAAAAGCATCCCCCAGAAATAAGATGGAGGAAAGAGTGTGGCTCCCTGCTGGTTCAGCTCCACCTTCCTAAAGAGCCATGGGAGGGGGAAGCAAAGCGACTCATGAGGGGCTTCAGGGCTCTCTTGTGTTAGGAGCCCGGAAACAGGAACGGGGGCGGGGGAGGTAAGGGGGAGGGGAAGACAAGACAAATTAGAAACAAAATGTAATGCCCTATAGTTTAACAAGTAGGGTTAGCTGCTCCTTTTCTTTCTTTTTCTTTTTCTTTTTTTTACTGTTTTACTTATCGGTTTATTATCAATCCACCCCCACCCCCAATGTCCATTTCCCCACTAGACTTCAAGCTTCGTGAAAGCAGCACTTTGTTTTGCTCACTGTTCAGTGTGTGCCTGGCACAAAGTGAGCACTCACACGTCTGTGAAGGAATGAATGAAATGCCAGCTCCAATCTCCAAATTACAGTGGCCACACTGGAGAAAATTTTCTTCAGGAGATGGAGTCTACCAGCATATCAATTAAGGACAGTGAATTCCAGGCCAGTGCAATTTGACAGCCTTCATTTTAATGAGAACTTCTTCACCCGTGCTGGACTCCCTCCCTCGGAAGATTCCCTTCCTGTGGAGAGTCAGTATTTTGTACACCCAAAACCGACACCTAAACTCCAGCTCCTTTTCAACCCAGAGATCCAGGGAGCCCTTAGCACCAATGCTCTACCCTGAGACTGGGATACAGGGGGGCAGTGACCCTAGGCACAGTCCAGACTGTCACGTGGGTACCCTCCCCCGCACCCATGGTAAGTGGCACTGGAGACCAGCCAGGCACAGCTGTGAAAGGAGAACCTGACTTCTGGCACCTTGCCTTTTCCCCTTTGGGTTCCTTCTTATGTGGGCACCCCACCTTTCCACTTCTTATTTCCAAAGGACTTCCTCCTCCCAGAACCCTCACCTCATTGGTGCGCACTGTATGTTTATTCATTCTGCAGAGAAGTTCCCTCTGAGGCAAGGCAGGGTGGTGACCAGGTGGGAGTGTCTGGCTCAACCACTCACTAGCATGCATCCTCAAGCAAGAAATGAACAGCTCTGAGACTCAGTTTCTCCAGAGGGTCAGAAGGTGAACTTGAAACTTTTCCAAATATTTCGCATCCAGTATCTGTTTTGCTAGGTTTCCCATGGCAAGATCTGGGGCTGAAGCTGAGGAAGTTTTTTCTCCTCTCTACTTTCCAACTAAGTATTTAGCAGAGAACAGTATTAAAATAATTTAGGGGACATATATTTTCTCCTGAACTGTTCTGTAAACTTTAACGCAGCTAAAAGAAATGAAAGAAACAGATAACAATTACACCCCCTTCTCTGCAATTTTCTCTTGCATTTAGTAAAAGGGAAATTGCCGTTAGTTGCATGTACACTAAGGTTGCTTCTTTGTGCTTTGTTTAGTGTTCAATGAAGTGCACTTAAGGAAAAACCCTTACCTTCTATAGAGTTTTACATTTTACAATATGTTTTGTATAGTTGGTTAGATGTGTTTTTTAAATTAAGTTCTGCTGTGTGCCTTTAAAAACAGTTCTACTGAGTTATAATGTACACAAAATAAAATTCACCCATTTCAAATGTTTCTCATATTGGCAAACATGTATAATTATGTAACCAACATCATGTTTGATCAAAGATAGACATGTCCATCACTCCAGCTCATTCCTCTTTGCAGGTAATCCTCTCCCCTCACTTCCAGCCTCAACCAGTGGTCTGCTCTCTGTCAGTATGGTTTTGCTTCTTTTTAGAATTTCATATGCATGGAATAGTATAGTGCGTGACCTTTCGTGTCTAGATTTTTTACCTAGGGTAACATTTTAGAGATTTCATTGGTGTTGTTGCATGTGTTGGTAGTTTGTTCTTTTTTTATTGCTGACTAGCATATTGTCGTGTGAACATTCCAGTTTTGGGCTCCTGCCCATAAGGCTGTGGACATTCATGTACAAGCCTGTGCGTGGACATGCTTTCATTTCTCTTGGGTAAAATACATCCGAGTGGAGCTGCTGGGCCTCATGACAAGTGTATGTTTAACTTAATTGCTAGTTGTTTATGGGAAGATGTGTTGACTGGACACAAAAACCCCAGGGAAGCCTTAGTTGGTTTTGGTGCAGGGGCTAAAGCATCAGCCCATGGACTGAAGTGCCCTGTTTCCCTTCCAGTCAAGGGCATGTACCTTGGTGGCAGGCTCCATCCCAGGCGTATGGGACGCAACCAATAGATTTGTCTCCCTCACATCAATGTGCTGTTTCTTTCTGTGTGCCCCTCCCCCTCCCTTCCACGCGCTCTCAAAATACGCAATGGAAAAATATCCTTGGGTGAGGATTAACAACAACAAACTGCATAGCAGAAAAAGGCAGCACTTCCTGCTGTAGAGATAAAGAAGCTGAGGCAGGAGGGAAGTTTGGTGACTTTTTGGACTATTCTACTATTAGATTTGGACATGCTAGCTGAGGACGTACATCTCTAGTGCTCACTTGCTTTTTGGTATATGGTTTCTTTCTGTTTAAACGTTTGCTTTATCTCAAGAATGTAAGTTCATTTGTACACAAAATTAAAGATTATAGATCTATAAAGGACCCTAAAATCACCTGCTTCTTCTGCTCAGAGGAGACCGTTGCTAACATTTTTATTATTGCAGGCTTGTCTGCTCATGTGTGTGTTTCTTTTTACAAAATGGATTGCGATTGTGCATAATCTTTTGTATCCTGATTGTCACACTCAATCATGAAACTCGTTTTCCTCACTTCTGTCCTGAGGATCCTTTCATATCAATAGATATACAACTACAACATCCTTTTACATGGTTGCTGAATCTTTATGTGGATGACTCTGTATGAATCTTCATTATTATCAATAGCTTGTATCCATTTTTTAAGAATTTATTTATATCCCCACCTATTTCTTCACCATATTTTTGAATTTTGAGGTGATCATTTGATTTGAAGATATGAGGTTTTTCAAAAGCATAACTTTGATTTCTTTTCAAGTCACCCTAGAGATGTTGGTGAGGGGATGGCACCTGCTGTGTAGATGGAGGAATGGAACTCATCAAGTGAAGAAATATGTCTGTTATACAAGACACTCAGGTGGTGGGTTTTGTACTTTATCTCAAAATATTTTTTATTTGAATATGGTATGAAAAAAAACACCCCTCCCACCTCATAAAAGAGGAAGTTTGGGTAAAAATCTGGCAGCAAAAGGTCTGAAAGATCAAGTTTCCTTTAACAATGCAAGTCCAGGAGTTTCACTTCTCTGTCTTCCTCTTCTCTTCCCAAACTAGAAAACTCTAAAACCTATGGACCCCGTTGAAAAGAGCTTCCATTAGAGTGGGTGCGGGTAGAGCTGATAGCAGGGAAAGCGCCATTCACTGACCAGCCAAAATGACAGTGATAAAAATAATCCAGTTCTCCAAAATGTCCATTCTCAAATTGTCTGTGCAGTTACATGGGCTAAACTCATTCCCCTTGAGTTCCCATAAAACACACACACACACACACACACGAAAAAACAACTGATCTCAAAGTCCCTAAGAGAAAACAATAGAATAGGAAAGTCAATAGTGAAGATTCATTCACACTTAAAATCCTTTTTCCCACTCCCACTCTTGTAAAAAGAATATGTTCAGAGACTCCAGGCAGAAGGAAGTTTAGATATCATTTAGTACAGTTTCCTCATTTTGTAGGTGGAGAATATCATGTTCAGGTTTCATTCTTATCTTCATTTTCTTTTTACTTTAAGAGTTTAGTTTTGCAGTTCTTGGCTTATGTAACTCTTCTTTAAAAGGATTATCTCTTTAGTAACTGCTTTATATACATGACAAACCTGGGTTTCTTAACAGAAAAGTATTTTCTTTCTTCAAGGGATAAAGTTCAACGCTCAGGACTCTTTCAATCTTAGAAATAAACTGTTCAACTTCCCCTACTTAATCAATTACACTTTTCTCTATCTTTAACCTGTTTTTCTTCTTCCCGCTAAAGAGTAAGATATAGCCTTGTTCTGCAAAGGCAAACTTTCTGTGTTTCTATTTTCCTTCTTCTGTTTTGTAAAAAAAATTAAAAAGTAATTTATATTAATTGAATACAAAATAGAGAGTAGCTAAGATGTCAATAGCAATCCCTATCTCAGCAACAATTGTCTAGAAAATATAAAATAAGTTATAAATCAAATTAGCAATAAAAAGCATAAAGTATGTAGCAATTAACCTAATAAAGAATGTACAAAACCTTTATACAAATTTTTTAAACTCTGTTAAAGAACACAAGAAAACCTTATGTACCAAGTTTATGGATGGAATGACTTAATATATGTAAAGATATCAACTCTTGCCCTGGCTGGTGTGGCTCAGTTAGTTGGAGAATCATCTTGTATACCAAAAGTTTGCTGGTGTGATTCTCTGTCAGGGTACATACCCAGGTTTTGGGTCCGATCCCCAGTGGGGGCCTGTGCAGGAGGCAATCTCTCTCTCTCTCTCCTTCCCTCCATCCCTCCCTGTCTCTCTTTCTCTTCCCATCTCTAAAACCAGTAAAATAATATCACAATAAACAACACAGGATACACACATTCACATGTCTTTATTATATCTGTACAATATTCTATATATAGCATATGATAGAGATGGCATTGCCAATCAATGAAGAAAGGATGGATTTCTTTTTTTTTTTTTTAGCAAAAAGTAGTGAGAAAACTAGCTTACTATATAGGAAAAAATTAAGTAGGATATCTATCTCATATCATATAAAATAGCAAGTTCCAGAGGGATTAAAGACCAAAACTAAAACTAAAAAGTTAATATATATGTAATGATATATACTAGTGGCCTGGTGCACAAAATTCGTGCGGGGGGGGGGGGGGGGGGGTTGTCCTTCAGCCCAGCCTGCACCCTCTCCAATCTGGGACCTCTGCCAGTTTGTCCGACTGTCCACAGGGATCGGGCCTAAACCAGCAGTCGGACATCTCTCTCACAATCTGGGACTGCTGGCTCCTAACTGCTCACCTGCCTGCCTGCCTGATTGCCCCTAACCACTCAGCAGGCTGGCCTGCTCACCCCCAACTGTCCCCACCCCCGCCAGCCTGATCACCCCAACTGCCCCCCCTACTGGCCTGATTGCCCCCACCTGCCCCCCTGCTGGCCTGCTCACCCCCAACTGTCCCCCCCCCACCAGGTTGATTGCCCCCAACTACCCCCCCCCCCCCGCTGGCCTGCTCACCCCCAACAACTCCCCCTGCCAGACTGATCACCCACAACTGCCCTCCCCTCTTGGCCCCTAACCACCTCTACCTTTGCCCTGCCACCATGGCTTTGTCCAGAAGAACATCTGGAAGGTCTCCTGGAAGGTGTCCCAGTCTAATTAGCATATTACCCTTTTATTAGTATAGCTAGAGGCCTGGTGCATGGGTGGGGACTGACTGGTTTGCCCTGAAGGATGTTCTGGATCAGGGTCAGTGTCCCCTTGGGGAGCGGGGCGGCCTGGACGAGGGGCTTGTGGTGATTTGCAAGCTGGCCACACCCCCATTGGGGTGGGGGTCCACACTGGGGATGGTGCCAGCCTGGGTGAGGGGCTGGGGCAGTTTGCAGGCCAGCCACACTCCCATGGGGTGAGAGTCCCCGCTGGGGGGGCATGGCCAGCCTGGGTGAGGGGCCGATGGCTGTTTGCAGGCTGGCCACACCCCTTCAGTGGGGACCCTCACCCCATGGGGGCATGGCCAGACTGGTAAGGGACTGAGGGCTGTTTTCAGGCTGGCCATGCCCCCCAACTGGGACCCTCATTCCAACGGTGGCATGGCCAGTCTGGGTGAGGGGCTGAGGGCCATTTGCAATCCCCTCCCTCAGCGGCCGGCCTGGGCGACCCAAGCCTCCCTTGCACTCATGCCGGCTCCGTGGCTGCCTCCCACAGGCCCCTCCTTTGGTGGCCAGCCCAGGCAGGCAGCCTGCTCTGGCTGGCTCTGTGGCCTCCGCCATCTTTTTCCTGCTAATTTGCATATTCCCTCCTGATTGGCTGTTTGGCATCATGGAGGTATGGTCAATTTACATATTTGTCTATTATTAGTGTAGATATAAAAGCCTAAGCAACCAGCTGACCGGCTGACCAGCCGGTAGCTATAATGTGCAATGACCACCGGGGGCAAATGCTCAATGCAGGAGCTGTCAAGCTGTGGTGACTTGGCAGCTGCAGTTCTTGGGTGATGCACCTGGAACCAGAGAGGAGGGAGCCTGATTCCAGGGTGCGTCAACAGAGAACTGCCCTCTCACAATCTGGGACCCCTCCGGGGATGTCAGAGAGCTGGTTTTGGCCCTGTCCTTGGAGGCCAGGCTGAGGGACCCCATTGGTGCATGTATGTGTGCACCGGGCCTCTAGATCTATGCTAGGTGCTGGTGCTACAAGATTTTAGTGTAGTCCCTGTATTCCAGGAGACACTCTAGTTAGAAAGTTGATACAAAAATAGATAATCTTAATTTGATGTTCTAATTATAGAGATCAGGTGTGTGCTACTGGAACTCAAGTGGGAACTTTGGATTCAGGAAGACTTTTTGGAAAGGATTCAGGCTGAGTGTTGAAAACTGAACCAGTTAAAAAACGTTAAGGACCTTGGGCGGGGGGCACAGCAGGTTAGAAGAGGTCAATGGGGGGAAAAGTGAACATATATAATACTTTCAACAATAAAGATTAAAAAAATAAATAAGAGTTAAGGAATTCTAGACCAGTGGATCCCAAACCTACCTGCACATTTGAGCCTAAAATACTAATGCCTTGGCCCCACCCATGACCAATAAAATCACAATGTCTGGGGTAGAACCTGGTCATGTTTTTTAGAAATTTCTCTTATGATTAAGGTGCTAACAGATCTGAGAACCACAGATCTAGACTGACAGAGAAAGAAGAGCAAGGCTACAGGTGGGCCAGGTGGCTAGTAAGTGTCAGAACTTCCAATCCTCACTTCAGAGAATGTTCTTAACCACTTCTCATTGCTGTTTCCACTTGACTGACGTGGTATGAGGATACATTCCATTATGCTGCAGTTAAACAATTTAGTGGTTTAAAACCATAAAATTTTCTTTTTGCTTGTTTCCATTGAGGGTCAATAAGGAAAGGTTTCCTGCTTGATGTCATTCTCATTCAGGGACCAGGGCTTGTGGAGGTTTCACTATTTGGAGCCAGTTGCTCTGTCAGGAGAAGGGAAAATAAGGAATTGCACACCAATTCTTTTATTTATTTATTATACTTATTGAGGTAACATTGGTCAACATGAACATATAGGTTTTGGTGTGGGTTTCTATGTTATAAGATCTATATATTACACCATGTACACCAATTCTTATAGGCTTCCACTTGCTAATGCCAATGATATTTCTGCCCACATGTTCTGGCCAAATCCGGTCATGTGGCCATATCTAACATCATGGGTGTGGGACATGCTACTCCAGCATATGTCTGGAAGATAACTGGAATATTTGTAAAAATAACTGTCATTAGATGTATTAAATCAAATTGAATTCAGTGGCCAAAGGCAGCCAGTTATATTTATCTGAGTTTCCATAATATAATGTGACCTGAAAATAGTAATTTCACTATATTTGGGCCAACTACGATATCCCTTAGGGTTGCTGAATGCTGTACTTTTTCCTTCTTACATCTAATTTACTCACTTTCAATTTCTTAATCCAAATCCTGACCTTCCCAGAAGAATAAGAGTGGCATTTTCAAGATTTCAGCACTTTCCATTCTTCAAATAGAAACTCATCTTTAGAGGGTAAACTCAATGTAACAATGACTTCTTGAGCCAATCAGAACATGTATCCACCCCGGCTTCATTTCTCCTTTTCTATTTGGGGAGGCCCCCTTGTAAGGATGATTTCAAAGTCCAATTGACTCATGCCAGCTTCCCCCTATCTTTGTTGCTATCGCTTATAAACAAAAACATTATTTTCCCAATTCTTAATGATTTCAAAGAACTTACCCATAAGTAGTCTCATTCAACCTCCAAATCAACTTCATGGTGCAGGGATTATTCAATCTTATTTAACAGATGAGGAAAATGAAGTTCAGAGAGGTCAGACAAGATCTCACAGAAATTACTGAAATACTTGCATCTCCTACAGCCACTCTAGTCTTCTTTCTACTTTGTATCAGTTTCTCCCTTTAAGGAGTCAAGATATTCATTCATTCATTCATTCATTCATTCCACAAGAACTTGTTATCTATTGGAAGTTTGGCATTGGGCCAGCCACAGGAGATGTAAGCACAGTTCTGGAGGAATGCCCTGATAAAGAAGATACTGTCCATTGTTCCACCAACAGCCTTTCCATCTCCTAATAGAACTCTAACATTTTTCCAGGGAACCATCATATTTCATCCCTTGCTCTCAGAAACACTAGGCCTCTTACCCTAGGCTCAAGGAATGGTTCTGATTTGTCTAAACCAAGTCATAGACATCTCATAGGATGGATCTGAGAGTTGGTTAGTGAACTCATTCTGGATAATAAGTTATAAGGTTAAGTCGGCTTAACAGCGGTTCTCAACCTGTGGGTTGCGACCCCTTTGGCGGCCAAACGACCCTTTCACAGGGGTCGCCTAAGACCATCCTGCATATCAGATATTTACATTATGATTCATAACAGTAGCAACATTATAGTTATGAAGTAGCAACGAAAATAATTTTATGGTTGGGTCACAACATGAGGAACTGTATTTAAAGGGCCAGAAGATTGAGAGCCACTGGCTTAGAAGGCCTTTCTTTCCCAAATAAAAGTCAAGGAATAATGATGTAAAAGCCTCTATGACTTTCCGTTCCTCTGCCCAAAGATGAATTTGATGTCCAGAAGCACTTTAGCCCTCCTGTGACCATGTTGTGACAGACCAACATGAAGGAACAGCAAGAGAAGAGTCTGGGTCCTTAGTGATATTTTGGAATCACTGGGTTGCCTATACTGAGACTTCTTGTTATGAGAGAAAAAACAAACCCCTTATATGTTTAGGCTTCTGTGAATTGGATTTTCTGTTACTCACAGTTGAATGGATTCCTAAGTGACTCAACTGACTATTTTAGTGACAGACTCATAAACAAATTAAAGTTATATTTTGAGTTAAGTTTTGTTTAACATCTTCCAAGCCCTCTTTCCTTGTACGTATAGGCAAAGGTAATATTTCCTTTACAGGTTTGTTATTGGGATTATATGTGAAAATCACTTACCATAGTACTTAGCAAATAGCCACAGTGTAGTGTATGTTAACTCCTTTCCATTTTCCTAACAACTAGGGCTGTATGGAGGTGGAATGGATTACTTGGAAGAAAGCATGAAAGCAGAAGCTTGGCCACATATATAAAGCTTTGGATGGATGGATAAATTAGTCATTCTTTACTCACCTTTCTTTTTCAAGTTTCATGACTCTTCATGTCTCAGTGCTTTAGAGCGGTGTCACATAGCGTGAACTCAATATATAGTTCAGGGGTTAGCCAACTTTTTCTATTAAAACCATACAGTATCTTTTGCATTTACACAACTCTGCCATTGTAGTGTGAAAGCAGCCATAGACAATATGTAAATACCTACCATGGCTGTGTTGCAATAAAACTGTATTTACCAAGATAGATTTGATCCATGGGCCATAGTTGTGCTATAATTGATGAAGAAATGAACAAATAAAAATGAATAAGCAGGATTACATTTAACCCCATTTACCAGAAAGGAAGTACTGGTTACTGCAAAGAACTCTTTATCAGAAAACCTGAATTCAATTTTCTTCCTATTATGTAATATCTTTTATCTTTGTCCTTCTATGGCCTTATCTTTAAAATGGGGCCTGATAATACCTCGTCTGCTTAAAGATTTAAAACTGTCAGGTTCTTACGGTTAGGATGCCTATTTATCTTTATTTCTAGAGTCTAGCAGAAATCCCACAGGCCTAGAGCAGAGATTTTCAATCATTCCCATCTCATGGCACCCATTAACTAATTACTAAAATTCCGAGGCACACCAAAAAATATATTTATTGCTGATCTGACAAAAAATAGATATAATTTTGATTCACTCACACCAGATGGCTGTTGTGTTGGCTGTTGTCATTTTTTCATTTGGCAATCAAAGGGAAAAGGGGTCCATGCCCCTGACTAAACAGTCAGGTATTGCATTTTTTTTTTTTTTTTTTACTTAAATTGTTTTTATTTTTTATTTATTTATTTATTTTTTTATTGCTTAAAGTATTACAAAGGGTATTACATATGTGTCCATTCCCCCCCCCCCCCCCCGCCCTAGACAGTCCCCTAGCCTCCCCTATCCCCCGGTGTCTTATGTCCATTGGTTATGCTTATATGCATGCATGCAAGTCCTTTGGTTGATCTCTTACAGGTATTGCATTTTTAAAAAATTCTTGTGACATACTGTGTGCCGTGGCACACCCGTTGAAAATCATTGCCATAGAGCATAATAGGTAGCCAAATAATTGAAAGCTCAGGGTGAAGCTGGTGCTTCATGAAACAGGTAGTTGGGGCAGTCAATAGTTGTAAACTCTTAGGGGAAAATTTTAGTCATCAGCTAAATTGCTACTATGTAGAAGTCCTTCTAGGTTTAAGACATTGGGGTATTTTAATTCCAAAGGACAGAAAACCCAACACAAATTGGCTTAAGCCTCATAGAGAATTTATTGGTACATTGTTGTGCCTTGTTTCAGGGGCTCAAACCAGGTCAAAGACCCAGGCTTCTCTATTTCTCCACTTGTCTTCCGGCTTCACCTACTGCTGGTGGGATGGCTAACATTGGATTCACCCTCATTTCCTCACAGCTCAAAGACCATTGGAAAATAGGGAGGGTCCCTGTCTCTCAAAAGTCCTAATAACAAGCCAAGATTATGTACCCTTGGCTTTGGGTCACTTGTCCATCTTTGAGCCAAATACCATGGCCATGAATGAAATGACATAACTTGAGATGTACTGACTGAGAGCGAGGGAGGCCTGGCTGTACAACGGCAAACCTCCCCTATGCAAAAGAAGAAGGTGGCAAAGATATGAAATATCTAGAACTGTGGTGATCCCTCTCTCAAGAACACTATGATTTAATGCAGTCATGCAAATCGAGGATGTTTGTGAATTCCATGCAGCCTGTCCACGGACCCTACCTTAGAAAGAGAAGAAAACCGAGCTTAGTGTCTTTCTCCAGTGTGTGACCCTCCTAGATACAAACATTGTTATCCATAGTTGCATTTCTAAGGTAAAAGAATATGTACTACACGTTCGCCCACGCCATCACACCCCCAGCCCCCATTTGTGCACCCCCCCCCCCCCCGCAGTGTCCAGGAGAAAAGTACTCAGTGCATGTCTTCATGAATCCCAGATCCAGGAAGCCCATTCAGGATGGGGGAAAGGGAAGGTTTTGAGCCAAAAAAGAGAAATGAAAACAAAAAGGTCCCGCCCTGTCAGCATTAACTGGAGTATAATAAATGAAGTTTGGGCGGACAGACAGACAGACTCCTGGGGTCGGCCGACAGTCAAAATGTCCAGAGGGCCTGTCATCCTCTGGCTGCTGAGGGAGCTGTGGTGGCTTTATCTGAGTAAGTGTCTGACCTGCCATGGAGGAGGGGGGCTCCGCACCCTGAGATGGGGCTCCTTGGCTGGTGGGCTTCAGGGAGCAGAAGCCTACCTCATCCCCCCTCCCCCCCCCAGGGTTTCTTGTCTGGGTGGTCCCTCCTCCTGCTGTCATACAAAGTTTTATCCTGAGACTGCTTTGGGGGTTTCAGGGTGGGGTCATTTGTGCTCATATCAGAAATGGCAATTTAAGAAGAAACACCGAAATAAGGGGTCAGATGAAATGGGGAAAAGAAATGTCCTCTGCAGATGTTATCAGTGCCGTCAGATGGAGGGCAATTTGCTCTGGAAAGGGCTCTTCTTGTAATTCTTCTTTTTCTCTTTATTGTCAGTTTTAGTTTGCCTGTTGGATTACTTTGCCGGGGAGGAGGTTTCAAGGAGCGGTTTCTTCTTGCACATTGTTCCCAGGTTTTGGACGATGCAGAGGTCCGCCCTGGGCTGAGACCTGTGCATCCTGGTGGCAGAGGGCAAATGCTCGTGCTGAGCCCGAGTCCTGTCCGCTCGCTGACAGTTGGCACTGGGAACACGTTTAACAAGCCCTGGCTCTCCCCTGTGTGAAATGAGGGACCTGGATCAGACCAGTGTTCACCATCTGTGATTCTAGAACTAGACAGTTATCTAATGTCTCTTGCAGTTTTAAAAGTTTGGTAGTTGTTTGCGAATGAGTCTTTCAAGGACAGCAAAGGTGTTTCCTTTACCTGTCCAGCCTGTGCCCTGCAGTTCTCTCTGCCTCTCTTCTGCAAGCCCATGGATCCTCAGGTCTCCTCCAAAGGTGGGCTTTTCCTGAGCGCTCAGGACTGATTCAGGAATTTCTTTTTTTTTTTTTTCATATATTTTATTGATTTTTTTACAGAGAGGAAGGGAGAGGGATAGAGAGTTAGAAACATCGATGAGAGAGAAACACGGATCAGCTGCCTCCTGCACACCTCCTACTGGGGATGTGCCCACAACCAAGGTACATGCCCTTGACCGGAATAGAACCTGGGACCTTTCAGTCCACAGGCCGATGCTTTATCCACTGAGCCAAACCGGTTAGGGCTGATTCCGGAATTTCTGCTATGAGTTCCTGTCCTCCCTGGAGTTCCGCTGTGCCTCCCGCCCCGGCTCCCCCCCCCCCCCCCCCCCCCCCCCCCGCCATCCCACATCAGAGAACAGGTCACTGAGCTGCTTATCTCCCCAGATACACTGTGGCCGTTAATGGAATAAAAGCAGCCCCTGTCTGCTTTTTTTTTTTCTTCTTCTTCTTCTTTTAATCAATGTTTTCAATGGTCTTTATCTTGTTCTGGGAACTTGAGGTGTTTTGGGAACTTGATTTTGTTATGCTGAAAGTTGCTGGGGTCTAAGTCCACATAGCCAGCTACTGGCTGGTTGCTGAGCTGTTGGTTGAGCTAGGGTGGGTTTCTTTAACCCTGCTTAAAGGAGACAGTAGCTGGTAAACTTTCTCCTTTTTTCATTTGGGTCTTTTCTAAAATGGCCAAATTAGAAGAGAATGGCTGTTCAGAATCACCGAGAATCCATCAAAGCTGCACATGCCCTTCAGAGATGCTGAATCAGAAACTCCAGGCTGCAGGTGGTGAAACTGAGGCCCGGGTGGGGGGAGGGCCTTCCCTGAGGTCACCAGGTCACCAGCTGGAGGAGACACCACTGGCACCAGAACCCAGGTTGTCCCCACACCATCCTGGGTAGCTCCTGAAAAACGGAATTGATTTGACACCAACAATTCCTCTGCTCCAGGATACTTTTGTAACTGGAAAAAAAACCAGGGTTTTTTGGTCTTATTTCTAAATTCTCCTGTGTTTGGTTACTTCATTAATTCCATATGGCATTGATATTTCGTCTCATGTGAACCTTAGAAACGCTTTCTGAGGGAAGTCATGATCCCCTTTATTTTACAATGACAATGAGGTTAGGCTTACTGTGGCTTTCCTCCAAGAACACAAAGGCCCATGAGGTTTACAATGTACGCCTAATGGGTGTTTTTCTGCCACAGCAAAATGCCTAATTGCCTGCTTCCTTTTTTTCAAAACCATCAATTTTGAATCAGATGAGTAATACAGAAACACCCTTGGTGAAAAAAATAAAGCTATAAATCCCTTTTGAGGACCACCCCCCAGGCCCCATCCCTTTCCAATCGTCATGGAGAGGACCAACACAATGAGTTGGGGGTATATCCCACCAGACACTTTTCTATGCATTTAGCTTCATATATCTATACCCCCACCCCCACATGCACATACACAGTGTGAACTGTTTTATTTATTTGTTTTATTAATGGTTTTTACATTGTATGTGTTATATTAAAATTTTCCCTTTTCATACTTTCGTAAGACCCAGTTTTCATGCCAACTGGCATAAGTCTATCTAATTCTAATAATCTTCTACGCATGATTCCATGGAATGAATGTGCCAGTTTCGTTAGGCACATAGATACGTTCATTCCATTCACATGTATGTGAAGGCGGCAATAAACATTTGCTATTAGGTTTTCTTGTGCATGTGTGTTTTTCTAGGGTAAATAAAACACAAACTTGCTAAGGTTTAGAATGCACATGCGCATGTTGAGTATTAATAGAAACTGACAAATTGGCCCACACTATGGCTATACCAATTCTTACTCTATTTCTGTGTAGTTGACTCTGGTAAGCTATCTTTTCCTAGATCCCTGTTGGCTAAAAATTGCTTTTATCAGCACTCTAAATTTTGGCCAAATAGGTGAAATTTACTAGCTACTCATATCGCCTCATCTATGAATTGCCTGTTATGTCCTTTTTTAGTTTTTCTGTCGGTTCTTAAGAAGTAGGATACTTCCTGTGACGCTGTAATACTTGGGAAAGTAAACTGATGACTCACCAGTAGAAATAATTCTTGCATCTATTTTAAAATTAATTCTCCCAATATAAATAGGAACAAGCCTATGTTTCAGAAGTTATTTGTTTTCGGCGCACGTGTTCTGTGTTGCTATGTGTTATGACACAGGGTGATGATAATGAATTGCTTACCTTTTTTCCTGGGTTGATGGTGGGCAGAGTGGGCTTCTACAGCATTTATGGTCTGTGAAACATTTTCACTGCAGCAAAGTGAAGAGGCAGTGAGTGCAGGGAAGGCTCTGGCTGCTCTGTATTTGGAATGACCTTCATCATGGGAGTCCACTGTGGAAAGCCCAGGCAGCACGCCCTTTGGCTTCCTCTCTGGGCGCCTTTTAGGGTTGATGCTCACCTCCCCCTAGAGAGGGATATCTAGACGTTTCTGACACCAGGTCAGGGCCTGTGGGCCATGTCTTATACAACTTAGCCAAATGGGTCAACACAGCTAGTGCATGGGGTCTCATGGGCCAAGGGGGTTCCTGGAGGAAAACAGGAAGCAGGAACCTGTTGCCTGGGATGTAATCGGATGGTCTGGAGCTTCAGCTGCCTCGCTCTCACTTCAGTAGGTTTTCTGTCGTTTAGAACAAGTACTGATGCTCATCAGTGAGAATGTTTCCCAGATTCTCAGAAATGGATGTGATCTTCAAAGAGCTTGTCCTGAGGTCCTCACACACTGGGGGAGTGGCCAATGATATCAGAAGAGTTTGATGATGTCCATTTCCAGGGGCTTTGGCCTCAGAGATTCTGACTCAGGGTTGGTCAATAAAATATCTGTTTTTAACAATCTCCCCGGGTCATGCTGATGAGCAGCCAAAATTGGGAAAAGTGGACACTTCATCTTAGAACTAGAGTGGGGTACAAGTAGGTTTACAAGAATAATACAAGAATAAATTCTGTGTTTCACATACTCACAACTGTAAACCTACTGATACACCACACAGTAGTGATACCTCCCATATTACCCTCTGGCATTTTTGTATGCCACAGCTCCCATTCTAATTCCTGTGGTCTGCTTCACTCAGTTCTAACATTTAAAAAACCCTCAAACTCCACCTAACTTCATATTGTCTAACAACAAATAAGTGGTCCAGAGCAATTCTTTTTCATTTCCTGTGCTGAAAGGAGAGAGCAATGGTATGTAGTCTGGCAGCCCATCTTCCTGCCATAGCCCTCTCAGTGTTGGAGGACAGAGGGAGACCCATTTGAGATATTCAAGTCAATAGAACATAATCACTGTTCATTGGGATACAGTGGGCAAAGTGCTATGTTTAGACCTGTTTGTCTGAGTTAGGGGAATTGAGTTAAAGGGTCAGGATTTTTCAGTGGAGAGTCTATTGGTTTATCTTAGGGTACTCAAGATCAGAGTGGAAGGGAGGGGGGAGGAGAGAGAGAGAAACATCAGCAAAAGGTCTTGCTGTGGAAATGAGTTTCCAGGGGTGGGCAAACTTTTTGACTCGAGGGCCACAATGGGTTCTTAAACTGGACCGGAGGGCCGGAACAAAAGCATGGATGGAGTGTTTGTGTGAACTAATATAAATTCAAAGTAAACATCATTACATAAAAGGGTACGGTCTTTTATTTCAATAGTTTTATTCATTTCGAACAGGCTGGATCCGGCCCGCGGGCCGTAGTTTGCCCACGGCTGGTTTGACACTCAGGTGGGTCAGCTGTCTCCACTTGGGGGAAGGAAGGATGTGGAGTTAGGAGCTCAGCTCTGGTGAAGCACACATCAGAATTTAGGCTAAAGAAACACATATACTACCCCCCTGTGCATCTTCCTGGAAGCATCTGTTTGCACAACCACGATCATGTCTGAGATACATCAGTACCACACGACCTGGTTTTCTCATCCCTCCTCACAGCACCAGCTGCAGCGCAGACTGTCGTGACAGGATACGTGGGCCAGTCGGTGACTTTGCCCTGCACGTATGCATCGTGGTCTCAGGGCAGCCACAGCATGTGCTGGGGCAAAGGCTCGTGTCCCAAATCCAAATGCAACGAGGAACTTCTCCACACCGATCAGAGGAGGGTGCTCTCCCGGAAGTCGGCAAAATACCAGCTTCTGGGGAGTATCTGGAGAGGTGACGTCTCTTTGACCATCTTCAACACCAACGAAGGTGACAGCGCTGTGTACTGCTGCCGCATAGAGGTGCCCGGCTGGTTCAATGATGTCAAGAAGAACATTGTCCTGAGGCTAACGAGAGGTGAGCACAGGAAGGGGCTGGTGCCTGTGGAAGGAGAGATTTGGCGGCTAATGGGTGATGGGTTTAGTGGGGGCAGGGAGAGAAGCGTTAGCGCCTTAAGCCACGAGTGGACGGGTTACATCTCAGAAGTGTTGCTCCGACTAAGAGGAGCCACGATGTGCGCCAAATGCCCGGGGGGCCAAATCTGAAGAAGGCAGCTGCTTTTTACCTTTGGGATTGTTGCCCACTGTTCACAGATCTCTCAGTTTTTATGTGAGGTATACTGATTTTTGCATGTTGGCAAAGATTTCAACATTTAGAAAAATACATACTGTGTAAGCTAAATAAAGTATGTCTGTGGTCATCTTCAGCCCATCAGCCAGTAGGTTGCAGCTTCTGGCAGCAAAAAAGGGCATATGATGCGGGGACTCTCAGGGCCATTTTAAGGCATGTTTTTCCTTCTGTTACTATCTTGCTTTTGGTGAAATTTGGAATAAGGTGGAACTCCTAAAGCTTTGAGCTGCAAGGGAGGCAAACAATTGATGTGGTTCTCTCACATTGATGTTTCTCTCTCTCTCCTCCTTGCCCCTCCCTTCCACTCTCTAAAAATCAATGGAAAAAATATCCTCCAGTGAGGATTAATAAAAACAAACAAATAAACAAAAGATTTGAGCTGCATGGAGGGCAGTCTATGGCTAAATGATGCTAACAATAACGACCTTTTCTGCTTGTTTGGAATGGAGCCTTGTAAAGTAAGCCCTGTGTTCAGCTTTCATCAATGATGGAGGAATCTGGGGCTACATTCCTAACTGGAAGGGCATCTTCGAAGGCAGGGTCTGGATATTAATATGCTTAACAAGCTTCTTAGGTGACTCTAATGTACTTTATTTTATTGTTTTTTAATATTTATTGAATTTATTAGGGTGACATTGGTTAATAAATTATATAGGATTCAAGTATACAATTGTATAATGCATCATCTGTATATTGTATTGTGTGTCCACTATCCCAAGTCAAGTCTCCTTCCATCTCCATTTATCCCTTTTGCACTCTCTTGCACTTCCCCCACCCTCTTCGCTCCCCGCCCGCCCCCCCCCCCCCAACCCAATAATCCCCATACTGGTGTCTGTCTCTCAGTTTTTTTGTTTTGTTTGTTTTTGTTTGCTTAACCCTGTCACCTTTTTCACTCAGTCCTCCAACCCCCTGACAGCTGTCTGTTTGTTCTCTGTATCTATGAGTCTGTTCTATTTTGTTTGTTAGTTTATTCTAATACACTTTAAAATTTGAGAACAACTAATGTGGATGCTTCTAATTGGAGAATTTTCGTATACATTAGCATATTTTTTCTCTCAAAATAACTATTCTGATTTATTGAATTAAATGATGCCAATCCGAGTCTACTCTTTTCCATGTTGGTATACCAGCTATTATTTTATAAAATACTTGTTTGACCTCCAAACTCTGTGGGGTCATTTCTATGTTCTCTTGAAACTAGTGATGTCTTTCAGTCCATTCGAGTTCATGGACATTTGGCATATTTGGTAAGGTGGTATCTGGAGAATAATTGTAGCTAATGAACCCAAATTCAAACGTTTAGCGGGTGAGTGGTGCTGGCACGAACCAATCTTTAATATCCAAAAGAGATTGTACCTCACCATACTTTTGACTCATTGTTTTTATATTTTAATTTTCTTTTATTGTGAAAAGAACACCTAATGTGAGTTAACTATAGGCACAATGTTGTGCAGATCTCCAGAGTTTATTCATTTTGCTTGACTGAAATTTTATATTTAGCTCACTTTTGATCAGTCATTCATTTACTCATGGATATTTATGGAACACCTACTATGTGCTTGACACCATAATAGGTATTAGATTTGTACCAGAGAACCAGATTTTCCCTCATGGAGCTTACCAGCTAGTTGGAGAAGAAGACATTAAATAATAATCATCAAATAATGTACAATTATGAAATGGGATAAATACTATGAGGTAAAGTATGAGAGTGCAAAAAAATTGTTATTACATAACACAGATGACCTCTTTGCAGAAGTGTCCATCTAGCTGAGAAAGAAGGCTAAAGAGAGAGACAAGGAAGCAGCAAGTATAAAGTTCTTCCAGCCAGAAGGCCACTAATATGTTCAAAGAACTGAAGAAAGGCCAATGGGCTGGGGAAAGATGGATAGTGAAGTAGAGACATGAGATTGGAAGGAAAGACAGGGCCAGATCCCATGGAGCCTTGCGGTCAAGATTGTGGGCTAGGCTTTTTAGCTTACAGGCAAGGAGGACCCAGTAAAAAGTTTTAAGCAGGGGAC